>NC_053023.1:641308421-641669177 GCF_003073215.2 Triticum urartu | reverse complement strand
CTTTTCCGGTAGCCCATTCGGACAGAACTCCAAAGTTAAGCATGCTTAGCTTGGAGTAGTGTCAGGATGGGTGACCGACCGGGAAGTTGCTCCCGGGTGCGCATGAGTGAGGACAAAGTGCGTAGAAAAGACTAGTATTGATCTGTGGGGCCAGTCTAGATCCCGCCAGGAGTAACGACCACCGGCGGGTGTGTCCGGGGCGTTACAGTGCCTTCCTATGCGATGGAAGGAGGCGCCCCAGGCACGGGCGCTGATCCTAACGCGGCACCACCCGAGGTGCCGACCTCCTGAGGCCCTGTGCGGAGCGGTTGCTTCTTCTTCTTTGGGATGGCCTCAGGAGAGTTCTCACACTTGCTGTCCGGGTCCTCGATTGCTGCGGCTTGGAAGGCACGCTCGAGGGAGCACACCGCATCTCTCTCTTCACAGGGGACCGTGATGATTCCGCCGCTTCTTGGCATCTTGAGGACGTTGTAGCCGTGGTGGGTCACGACCATGAACTTGGCCAGGGCTGGATACCCGAGGATGGCATTATATGGCAGGTGGATGTGGGCGACGTCGAAGTCGATGAGCTCGGTGCGGTAGTTGTTACGCTGTCTGAAGGTGACAGGGAGGCAGACCTGCCCTATCGGGGTGGTGGAACCGTCGGTAACTCCTGAGAAGGTCTTGGTAGGCTGGAGCTGATCGTATGGCACTTGAAGGTTGTCGAACATTTCAACGGATAGGACGCTAAGCCCTGCGCCGCCATCGATGAGGGTCTTGGTGACTTGCACGTTGCTGATGACGGGTGAATAGAGCATCGGGAGAACGCCAGCAGTAGCCGTGCACTTGAGTTGATCTGCTAAGATGAAGGTGATGGCGCACTTAGACCACCTGAGCGGGCGCGTGGCCTCGAGCCTGGGGAGGGCTGCGTTCACCTCGCGAGCAAACTGCTTGAAGATACGCTGAGAGGCTAGGGCCTGAGCTCCGCCCAAGATGCAAGTGATAGCACATGGCTCCTCGAAGCCCCTGGCCCCCTTGTCTTGATGATGGTTGTCATTCCTTCTTGGCGGTGGCGACAGCGGAGGAAGGCATGGGTTACCCTAGGGGCGGTCCTCGCGAGGCTGATCCCTCCAGGCGTCCTCGCAAGGCTGGTCCTGCTAGTGATCCTCACGAGGTCGGTCATGCCACTCCTGGCGAGGGCCACGGTCGTCCCATCCTCCTCCGCCACGTCCTCCTCCTCGGTCGTAGCCCCGGTCATTGCGCTCGGGGCGTCGATTGAAGCATTCTTCTCGAATGGCCCTAAGCTCCTGGCAATCGTTGGTGTTGTGGGTGTGGAGGTTGTGGTAGGTGCAGAACGGTCGGCTGCCCTTGGACGACTCCGGCTGGTCCCTGCCGCGCTTTGTGTCTGGTTCCGCCGCGAGCACGGCCACTCCCTTCTGCTTCACGTCCTTGGCCTTGGTCTTCTTTTCTTCCAGGTAGGCAGCTGGGTGCTCGAGCAGGGAGAGGAGTCCCTCTTCAGCTCTTACGCACTTGGTCAGGTTGAACAGCTCCAGGGATGTGCACAATTCCTCGTGGATGGCGAGCTCCTCCTTCATCTTGATGTCACGGACGCCATCAGAGAAAGCTGAGATGATGGACTCGTCCATCACCTTGGGGATCTTGAGGCAGACGTTCTTGAAGCGCTGGATGTATATCTGCAGGGTCTCCCCGGGCTGCTGCCTGATGCGGTGCAGGTCACCCGCGGCCGGGGGCGGTCGCCAGTGCCCTGAAAGTTGGCGATGAAGCAGCTGCGCAGCTCATCCCAGGAGGAGATCAAGCCGAGAGGCGGGTTCAGGAGCCACGAGTAGGCACCTTCCTTGAGTGCCATGGGAATCCAATTTGCCATAACTTTCTCGTCACCGTTCGCCGCCTCGATGCTCGCTCGTAGAGCTGCAAGAACTCCATGGGGTCGGGGGTGCCGTCATAGTGAGGAGGCAGGTCCGGTTTGAACTTGCCCGGCCAGGCGACACTACACAGCACGGGGGTGAAGGCATGTCAGCCTGTTGTGGTCACCGGGGGCGTTTTCTGACGCAGAGCTTGCTCTTGATGGTACCTGTGCTCCGCTGCTATAGGCAGTACGCGGTCTTGTCGTGCTGGTGCCGGGAGCACGGGGGCGCCTTCTTGAGGCCGAGGGATTTCTTGACAGCTTCCTTCTTATCGCGCGGGCACCGGATGCGGAGGGTCACGCCCAGGGGCCGTGTGCCTTGGCACCAGGTTGCCGTCTTGGGGAAGAGGTGGTGGAGGCGCTCCATGAGCTGCATCACCCATACCTAGCGGAGGGCGAGGCAGGGACAGCGCGGGAGAGACCCCTACGGCGCTGACGAGCTCGGTGATGTGAGCGAGCCATTCCTCGTAGAGGTCGTCGATGGGGCGGTAACGCAGGAGCTCGCGTGCCATAAGAAGAGCGGCCTGCGCGTCCGTGAGGGCGCGACGAGCGTGGGACGACGAACCGGCTGGGGTCAGCGACGGAGTGGCGGTGTGGCTGTCCCGCCGCACCGAGGGGTGCAGCGAGGATGCTTGCTGCTCGTTCCCCGCCGGGCTGGTGGTAGCATTGGCGGCAGGCGACGGAGAACGACGGGGAGGTACGCCGATAGGAGCCGTCTGGGCGACACGTGCTCGGCGAGCATCGGACATGGATGCGACGAAGAGATGAGACGCGGATTAGTGGACGGAAGACTTCGGCGCCCCCCTACCTGGCGCGCCAAATGTCGGATTTAGGGTTCCGGCAAAACCCTTGAGGTTCGAACACTGGGGTGCGCACGAAGATTTCCCCCTACTGAATCTCGCCCTCAGCGTCGCCGTGATCTCTAAGCTTAGCTTGATGAACTCACAACACAAGAGACACAAGGTTTATACTGGTTCGGGTCACCGTTGTGGTGTAATACCCTACTCCAGTGTGGTGGTGGTGGATTGCCTCTTGGGCTGATGATGAACAATACAAGGGAAGAACAGCCTCCTGAGGAGAGGTGTTCTTGTGCTTGGTGGATGTGTGTGGGTGAGGATTGCTCAAGATGACTGGAGGTCGAGACGAGTTCCCAATCCGTTCGTTCCGTTGCCTCCTACTATGGTGGGTAGTCCTATTTATAGAGACCCTGGCCCTCTCCCCAAATATTGAGCAGGAAGGGATACAACAATGACCAATTTGAAAGGGGACAGCTAGTACAAGGTATCCTAACTAAAGTTGGTCTTTGCCTGTCAAAGGCGCTGGCGATGACGCCGTCTTGGGCACCACATTGATCTCTGTCCTGCCGTCCTGCTGGTCTTGATCTTGTCGCACCGATATGGAACTTTTGCCTGATGCCTCGATACTCCGCGCCTGCGCTTGCCCCCTTAGCACCAAAGGTGAAACGAGGACACTACACGCGCTGGCGCCCGCCTGGCCTTGGTCGTCATAGCTTGCATCACCGGAACCTCACGAGGTACCCGTTTCCTTGATCTCTCTGCCCCCTCGCAAGCCTGCCTGGTGAGGCCGCTCTTGAGGAGGCCTTGTGTCGTCCGCCTCATGAGGCTTGGCCCCTCGCGAGGTTCTTGAATGTTTGGCTGACGAAGACCGGCCGTACTGGGCCGCTGGTGGAGCCACGCCATGGGCCGCAGGCAGGCAAGTCTGGGGAACACCGTTCCCAGAATGCCAACAGATATGATCAACATAGAGTTGTTCAGCATTGAAGACTACCCCATCTCACATGATGATCGGACATGGGTTCGTTGATTTGGATCATGTATCACTTAGAGAACTTGAGGGATGTTGATTTAAGTGGGAGTTCATTAGTAATTTGATTATTTGAACTAAAATTTATCATGAACTTAGTCTTAATAGTTTTTTCTTATCTATGTTGTAGATTAATGGCCCGTGCTACCGTTCCCTTGAATTTTAATGTGTTCCTAGAGAAAGCTAAGTTGAAAGAAGATGGTAGAAACTACATGGACTGGGTCCGTAATTTGAGGATTATCCTCATTGCTGCACAGAAGAATTATCTCCTTGATGCACCGCTAGGTGACAGACCTGCTGCAGGAGCTACTGCAGATGTTATAAACGTCTTGCAAGCTCGATCTGATGACTACTCAATAGTTCAGTGTGCCATGCTTTACGGCATAGAACTGAGACTTCAAAGATGTTTTGAACGCCACAGAGCATATGATATGTTCCAAGAGCTGAAGTTGACATTTCAAGCTAATACATGGGTTGAGAGATATGAAGTCTCCAAGAAGTTCTATAGCTGTAAGATGGAGAAGAACAGTTCTATCAGTGAACACATGCTCAAAACGTCTAGGTATCATAACCAGTTGAGTCAGCGGGGAATTGATCTTCCAGTTGAGAGTGTTATTCACAGAGTTCTTCAGTCACTTCCACCAAGCTACAAAGGCTTCATGATGAACTATAATATGCAAGGGATGACGAAAACGATTCCCGAGCTCTTCACGATGCTGAAATCGGTGGAGGTAGAAACCAAAAAATAGAATCAAGTGTTGATGGTTAACAAGACCACTAGTTTCAAGAAAAAGGGAAAGGGAAAAAAGGGAACTTCAAGAAGAGTGGCAAGCAAGTTGCCGCTCCCATGAAAGCTGGACCCAAGCCTGAAACTGAGTGCTTCTACTGGTCACTGGAAATGGAACTGCCCCAAATACCTAGTGGACAAGAAGGATGGCAAAGTGAACAAAGGTATATTTGATATACATGTTATTTATGTGTACCTTACAAATGCTCGTAGTAGTGCCTGGGTATTTGATACTGGTTCGATTGCTCATATTTGTAACTCGAAACAGGATCTGCGGAATAAACGAAGATTGTCTAAGGACAAGGTGACGATGTGCATCGGGAATGGTTCCAAGGTCGATGTGATCGCAGTCGGCATGCTACCTCTACATCTACCTTCGGGATTAGTTTTAGAGCTCAATTATTATTATTTGGTGCCAACGTTGAGCATGAACATTGTATCTGGATCTTGTTTAATGCGAGAAGGTTATTCATTTAAGTCGGAGAATAATGGCAAGGGGGTACAAGAGTGATCCAGGAGTGGATCACTGGATAGCGGTCAAAATTATCCTTAGAGGAATAAGGAAACGTTTCTCGGTTATGGAGGTGATAAAGAGTTCGGCGTAAAGGGTTATGTTGATGCAAGCTTTAACACCAATTCGGATGTGTCTCATTAGCAAACCGGATATGTAGAGTGGAGCAACCATTTGGAATAGCTCCAAGTGGAGCATGGTAGCAGCATCTACAATATGACATAAAGATTTGCGAAGTACACACAGATCAGAATGTTGTAGACCCGTTGACTTAAACCTCTCTCACAAGCATAACATGATCAAACCCCAGAACTCATTGAGTGTTAATCACATGGTGATATGAACTAGATTATTAACTCTAGTCAACTCTTTGGGTGTTAGTCACATGGCAATGTGACTAATGAGTTAGCCATGGGATCTTGTAGAACGAGTAAAGAGACTTGCCAGTAACTAGATTATTGACTCTAGTAAACTATTTGGGTGTTAGTCACATGGCGATGCAAACTATGAGTGTTAATCACGTGGCGATGTGAACTAGATTATTGACTCTAGTGCAAGTGGAAGAGTGTTGGAAATATGCCCTAGAGGCAATAATAAATTGGTTATTATCATACTTCCTTGTTCATGATAATCGTTTACTATCCATAATATAATTGTATTGATTGGAAACTCAAGTACACGTGTGGATACATGGACAACAACATGTCCCTAGTGAGCCTCTACTAGACTAGCTCGTTAATCAAAAGATGGCTATGGTTTCCTAGTCATAGACATGAGTTGTCATTTGATAATGGGATCACATCATAAGGAGAATGATGTGATGGACAAGACCCAAACTAAGAACATAGCATATGATCGTATCAAGTTTATTGCTATCGTTTTCTGCATGTCAAGTATATGTTCCTATGACCATGAGATCATGCAACTCACTGACACCGGAGGAGTACCTTGTGTGTACCAAACATCGCAACATAACTGGGTGACTATAAAGGTGCTCTACAGGTATCTCCATGGGTGTCTGTTGAGTTGGCATGGATCAAGACTAGGATTTGTCACTCCGTGTGACGGGGAGGTATCTTAGGGCCCACTCGGTAATACATCATCACAATGAGCTTGCAAGCAATGTGACTAATGAGTTAGCCACGGGATCTTGTATTACGAAATGAGTAAAGAGACTTGCCGGTAATGAGATTGAACTAGGTAAGGGGATACCGACGATCAAATCTCGGGCAAGTAACATCCGATAGACAAAGTGAACTGCATACATGATTAGCTGAATCCGTGACATCGAGGTTCAACCGATAAGATCTTCGTAGAATATGTAGGAACCAATGTGGGCATCCATGTACTGCTATTTGTTATTGACCGTAGAGTTGTCTCCGTCATGTCTGCATAGTTCTCGAACCCGCAGGGTCTACGCACTTAACGTTTGGTGACGATATAAGTATAGTTGAGTCAGTATGGTGGTTACTGAAGATTGTTCGGAGTCCCGGATGAGATCCCGGACGTGACGAGGAACTCCAGAATGGTCTAGAGGTGAAGATAGATATATTGGACGAAGGTTATTGGAGTCCGGAATTGTTCCGGGGTTATCGGGCGATGACCAGAGTCACCGAAAGGGGTTTCGGGGGGGGGGGGGCAAGTGTTGGGGGGCCCATGGGCCAAGGGCAGGGGAAAACCAGCCCACTAAGGGGCTGAGCACCATACTCATGCCATCTCACGTAACCAGGAGGATTGGGGGCGCCCCTAGGGCTTCCCACCACTTTGGCTTGGGGCCCAAGTGTCCTAGGTGGAAAACCCATCTAGGGTTTCCCTCTTTTGGCCGCCGGCCCTAGATGGGATCTACTAGGGGCTCCCCCTCTCCCCTTCCCCCTATATATAGAGAGGTAGAGAGAGGGTAGCCACAACCTTCAACGCCATGGCGCTGCCCCTCCTCTCCCTCGTGTCCCTCTTCCTCTCTATAGTGCTTAGCGAAGCTCTGTTGAGATTCTGCCACCACCACCGCCACCACGCCATCGTGCTGCCGGAGGACTCGAGCTACTACTTCACCATCGCTCGCCTGATCGAGGAGGTGAATGCGTCATCAAGCCGTACGCGTGTTGAATGCGGAGGTGCCGTCCGTTCGGCACTTGGATCGGGAGTTCGCTGGACGGATTGTGATTGGATCACGAAGACGTCCGACTACATCTTCTAGATTGATCTACAAGGGTATGTAGATGCAATCTCTCCTCTCGGAGATGGTCATCTCCTAGATTGATCTTGGTGAGCGTAGGAATTTTTTTCCCACGCAACATTCCTGATACGTCTCCAACGTATCTATAATTTTTTATTGTTCCATGCTATTATATTATCCACCCTGGATGTTTCATATGCATTTATATGCTATTTTATATGATTTTGGGACTAACCTATTAACCTAGAGCCTAGTGCCAGTTTATATTTTTCCTTGTTTTTGAGTTTTACAGAAAATGAATACCAAACGGAGTCCAATTGACCTGAAAATTTATGGAGATTATTTTTGGACCAGAAGAAGCCCACAGAGCATTGGAGATGGACCATAAGAGTCCCTAGGCCACCACTAAGGTGGAGGGAGTGCCCTACCCCTGGGCGTGCCCCCTACCTCATGGACCCCCTGACTTGTTTCTGACGCCAACACCTCTTATATATCCCCAAACTTCCAGAACAGAACCAAGATCGGGAGTTCCGCCGCCGCAAGCCTCTGTAGCCATCAAAAACCCATCGGGACCCTATTCCGACACCCTACCGGAGGGGGAATCATCACCGGTGGCCATCTTCATCATCCCGGCGCTTTCCATGACGAGGAGGGAGTAGTTCACCCTCGGGGCTGACGGTATGTACCAGTAGCTATGTGTTTGATCTCTCTCTCTCTCTCTCGTGTTCTTGATATGGCACGATCTTGATGTACCACGAGCTTTGCTATTATAGTTGGATCTTATGATGTTTCTCCCCCTCTACCCTCTTGTAATGGATTGAGTTTTCCCTTTGAAGTTATCTTATCAGATTGAGTATTTAAGGATTTGACAACAATTGATGTACGTCTTGCATGTGCTTATCTGTGGTGATAATGGGACATTCACATGATCCATTTGATGTATGTTCTTGTGATCAACACTTGCAGGTTCGTGACCTTGGGAATCTATGCATAGGGGTTGGCACACGTTTTCATCTTGAGTCTCCGGTAGAAACTTTGGGGAACTCTATGAAGTACTTTGTGTTGGTTTGAATAGATGAATCTGAGATTGTGTGATGCATATCATATAATCAAACCCACAGATACTTGTGGTGACATTGGAGTATCTAGTTGACATTAGTGTTTTGGTTGATGTGTGTCTTAAGGTGTTATTTTAGTACAAACTCTAGGGTTGTTCATGACACTTAAGGAATAGCCCGATAGATCGATCAGAAAGAATAACTATGAGGTGGTTTCATACCCTACAATAATCTCTTCGTTTGTTCTTCGCTATTACTGACTTTGGAGTGACTCTTTGTTGCACACTGAGGGATTGTTATATGATCTAATTATGTTATTATTGTTGAGAGAACTTGCACTAGTGAAAGTATGAACCGTAGGCATTGTTTCAAAGCATTGCAATACTATTTTCGCTCACTTTTACTACATGCTACCTTGCTGTTTTTATATTTTTAGACTACAAAACCTATATCTACCATCCATATTGCACTTGTATCACCATCTCTTCGCTGAACAAGTGCACCTATACAATTTACCATTGTATTGGGTGTGTTGGGGACACAAGAGACTCTTTGTTATTTGGTTGAAGGGTTCTTTGATAGAGACCATCTTCATCCTATGCCTCCCACGGATTGATAAAACTTAGGTCATCCACTTGAGGGAAATTTGTTACTGTCCTACAACACTCTGCGCTTGGAGGCCCAACACGAGTCTACAAGAAGAAGGTTATGTAGTAGACATCAAGCTCTTTTCTGGCGCCATTGCCGGGGAGGTTAGTGATTGAAGGTATATCCTTAGATCTTGCAATCGAATGTTTTAGTTTGTTATTTTATCACTAGTTTAGTCTATAAAAGAAGACTGTAAAAAAATGGAATTGAGGTTGCCTCATATGCTTCATCTTTTTAATGTCTTTCGTGAAAATAAGGATTTCAATAATTGTGCCAAAGTGTTAGAAGAAGAATGCATTAAAATGTTTGGCATAAAATCTTTGTATGATGAGCATGATTGCAATGTTGTTAGTATCAATTCCTTGAATATCCATGATGCTAATGATTTGCAAAGCCACAAGCTTGGGGATGCTATGTTTGATGAATATGCTATTTTTCGTCCCCAAGTTTTGATGAGAATATTTATTATGATGAGAGCATGCCTCCTATTTATGATGATTATATTGATGAAAGTGGGTTTGGAAGAGTGTCAAATTTAGGAAGTAATGATCCCACTATTTTGGAGGGTGTTGACTCTTACAAAATTTATGAAAGTGGATTTGGAGAGGTCATGACTTTATTTAATGACGAATCCACTATTTCGGAAGAGGTTCCAATTGATTATGAGAACAAAGTTGCTATCTATGATGATTACTGTGATGAAATGTATGCTATAAAGAATAATGATAACAATGAAACTTTTCATCTTGATTTTAATTTTCAATTAGATTATGCGTCACATGATAGTTATTTTGTTGAGTTTGCTCCCACTACTATTCATGAGAAGAAATTTGCTTATGTGGAGAGTAATAAAAATTATATGCTTGTGCATCATGAAAATAATGCTTTATGTGATAGTTATATTGTTGAATTCATTCATGATGCTACTGAAAATTATTATAAGGGAGGAACATATGCTTGCAGGAGTTGCAATAATATCAAGTTTCCTCTCTATGTGTTGAAAATCTTGAAGTTATGCCTGTTTTGCTTTCCTATGCTAGTTGATTCTTGTTCCCATAAGTAGTTTGCTCACAAAATCCCTAGGTATAGGAAGTGGGTTAGACTTAAATGTTCTAATCATATGCTTCATGATGCTCTCTTTGTAGTTCAATTCTTATCTTTCATGTGAGCATCATTGAAATCATCATGCCTAGCTAGAAAGGCATTAAAGAAAAGCGCTTGTTGGGAGACAACCCAATATTTACCAATAATGTTTTTGTGCGTTCACATTATGAAGCTACCATAGTAATCATGTTGTATAGTTTTTGTTTCAATAAAGTGCCAAGTAAAGCCTTTGGGATAGTGTGAATGATAGTTGATTTGATTCTGTGCAAAAAACAGAAACTTTTGTGCTCAGTCCAGGAAATTTGAAAATTCACTGGAATGTGCTTTGATCTTAATTTTTTACACAAGATTTATATACAAATTTCCTGGATTGTCCTAATTTTTCAGGATTTTTGGATTTACAGAAGTATGGAAAGTTTCTTGATTACTACAGACTGTTCTGTATTGACAGATTCTATTTTCAATGTGTTGTTTGCTTATTTTGATGAATCTATGAGTAGTATCGGAGGGTATGGACCAAGGAGAAGTTGGAATACAGTAGATATAACACCAATATGAATTTAGTATGAGTTCACAACAGTACCAAAAGTGGTGATTTTATTTTCTTGTACTAGCGGAGCTTACGAGTTTTCTGTCGAGTTTTGTGTTGTGAAGTTTTCGAGTTTTGGGTAAAGATTCAATGGACTATGGAATCAGGAGTGGAAAGATACTAAGCTTGGGGATGCCCACGGCAACCAAAGGTAATATTCAAGGACAACCAAGAGCTCAAGCTTGGGGATGCCCCGGATGGCATCCCCTCTTTCGTCTTCGTTCATCGGTAACTTTACTTGGAGCTATATTTTTATTCACAACATATATGTCTTTTGCTTGGAGCGTCATTTTATTTTGTTTATATTTGCTTTCTTCTATTCAGAGACATGTTTTATATCTTTTAGTTCAATAAAAATTTCAAGTATAGCCTTTACCATGCTTATTTTACAAGTCTATATGTTGCTGTTTTGAAAACAGAAAGTTTGCTGTTATGTTTTGAATATTTGTGAACAGTCAGAACATGATAAATCTTGAAATTTTGACACAATGAGTAACAATAAATTTTCTACAGTGTTGTAATTTTTTAGAATTTTTGGAGTTAGGGAAGTATGATTCCTCTTGCATTCTTTACAAACTGTTCTGTTTAAACAGATTATTGTTATGTTTGCATTATTTGCATCTGGTTGCCTGTTTAATGATTCTATTTGAGGATAGTAGTTTTAAATATGCAGAGGCATTTAGTAGGTAATATCAAATAATAATTTTAGTGATTTCCTATAGTAGAGAATGATAAGGTTATTGGGTTGATTTATACTAACTTATATCACGAGTTCTTGTTGAGTTTTGTGTGTATAAATTTTTGAGATTTAGGGAAACCGTTATATAAAAGGAATTAATGAGACACAAAATCTCAAGCTTGGGGATGCCCAAGGCATCCCTAATTAATATTTCAATAAGTCTCAAGTATCTAAGCTTGGGGATGCCCCGGTTGGCATCCCACCTTTCTTCTTCAACAACTATCGGCCAATTTTGGTTGAGCCTAATTAAGTTTTTTGCTTCTTCACATGATATGTGCTATCCTTGCAATGTCATTTTGTTGCTTGCTGTTTGAATAATATCCCAAGATCTGAAATTCTTAAAAGTTAGAGAGTCTTCACATAGTTACATAATTATTCGACTACTCATTGATCTTCACTTATATCTTTTGGAGTAGTTCGTCATTTGCTCTCGTGCTTCACTTATATATTTTTAGAGCACGGCGGTGGTTTTATTTTGAAGAAATAGATGCACTCTCATGCTTCACTTATATTATTTTGAGAGTCTTCAACAGCATGGTAATTTGCTTTGGTTATGAATTTAGTCGTCTTATGATGGGCATCCAAGAGGGATATAATAAAAACTTTCATATAAAGTGCATTGAATACTATGAGAACTTTGATTCCTAATGATTGTTTAATTTTGAGATATGAGGATGGTGATATTAGATTCATGCTAGTGGAGTAATTTTGAATTTGAGAAATACTTGTGTTGAGGTTTGTTATTCCTGTAGCATATGCACGTATGGCGAAACGTTATGTAACGAAGTTGGAGCATGAGGTATTTATTGATTGTCATCCTTTGTGTGGAGGTCGGGATCGCGCGATGATTAACTCCTACCAACTCTTCCCCTAGGAGCATGCGCGTAGTGCTTGGTTTTGATGACTAGTAGATTTTTGCAATAAGTATGTGAGTTCTTTATGACTAATGTTGAGTCCATGGATTATACACAGTCTCACCCTTCCACCCTTGCTAGCCTCTCTTGTACTGCACAACTTTCGCCGGTACCATACACCCACCATATACCTTCCTCAAAACAGCCACCATACCTACCTATTATGGCATTTCCATAGCCATTCCAAGATATATTGCCATGCAACTTTCCACCGTTCCGTTTATTATGACACGCTTCATCATTGTCATATTGCTTTGCATGACCATGTAGTTGACATAGTATTTGTGGCGAAGCCACCATTCATAATTTTTATACATGTCGATATTGATTCATTGCACATCCCGGTACACCGCCGGAGGCAGTCATATAGAGTCATATTTTTTTTATAAGTATCGAGTTGCAATTCTTGAGTTGTAAGTAAATAAAAGTGTGATGATCATCGTTATTAGAATATTGTCCCATGAGTGGAAATAAAAAAGAGAGGCCAAAAAAGTCAATGATAGTGGGAACTTGTGCTTCAAAGTAGCACCATGATCTTCATGATAGAGAGTCTCCCTTGTTGTCACTTTCATATACTAGTGGGAACTTTTTGTTATGGAACTTGGCTTTTATATTCGAATGATGGGCCAAATTCCCTAGGTCTTCATGAGCAAGCAAGTTGGATGCACACCTACTTAGTTTCTTTTTGAGCTTTCATAAAATTATGCTCTAGTGCATCCGTTTCATGGCAATCCCTACTCATACATTGATATCTATTGATGGGCATCTCCATAGCCCATTGATACGCCTAGTTGATGTGATACTATCACCTTCTGTTTGTCTTCTCCACAACCACCATATTCTATTCCACCTATAGTGCTATGTCCATGGCTCATGCTCATGTATTTCGTGAAAGTTGAAAAAGTTTGAGAATACTAAAGTATGAAACAATTGCTTGGCTGAAACCGGGGTTGTGCATGATTTGAATATTTTGTGTGATGAAGATAGAGCCTAAACCAGACTATAAGATTTTGTAGGGATAGACATAATTGCCATGTTAGTATGCTTGAAGTGTTATCATTTTTATGTCAATATTAAACTTTTGTTTTGAATCTTATGGATCTGAATATTCTTGCCACAATAGAGAAGATTACATTGATAAATATGTTAGGTAACATTCCACATCAAAAATTCTATTTTTGTCATTTACCTACTCGAGATCAGAAGGAATTAAGCTTGGGGATGCTTGATACGTGTCCAACGTATCTATAATTTTTGATTGTTCCATGATATTATATTATCCATCTTGGATGTTATATATGCATTTATATGCTATTTTATATGGTTTTTGGGACTAACCTATTAACCTAGAGCCCAGTGCCAGTTTATGTTTTTCCTTGTTTTTGAGTTTTATAGAAAAGGAATACCAAACGGAGTCCAATTGACCTGAAAATTTACGGAGATTATTTTTGGACTAGAAGAAGCCCATGGAGCATCGGAGATGGACCAGAAGAGTCCCCAGGCCACCACTAGGGTGGAGGGAGCGCCTTACCCCTGGGCGCGCCCCTACCTCGTGGACCCCCCTGACTTGCTCCCGACGCCAACACCTATTATATATCCCTAAACTTCCAGAACAGAACCAAGATCGGGAGTTTTGCCATGGTAAGCCTCTGCAGCCACCAAAAACCAATCGGAACGCAGTTCCGGCACCCTGCTGGAGGGGGGAATCATCACCAGTGGGCATCTTCATCATCCCAGTGCATTTCATGACGACGAGGGAGTAGTTCACCCTCGGGGCTGAGGGTATGTAGCAGTAGCTATGTGTTTGATCTCTCTCTCTCTCTCTGTCTCTCTCCCTCTCTCTCTCTTGTTCTTGATATGGCATGATCTTGATGTACCGCGAGCTTTGCTATTATAGTTGGATCTTATGATGTTTCTCCCCCTCTACTCTCTTGTAACGGATTGAGTTTTCCCTTTGAAGTTATCTTATCAGATTGTTTCTTTAAGGATTTGAGAACACTTGATGTATGTCTTGCATTTGCTTATCTGTGGTGACAATCGGATATTCACGTGATCCACTTGATGTATGTTTTGGTGATGAACTTGTGGGTTCCGTGACCTTGGGAATCTATGCATAGGGTTTGGCGCACGTTGTCGTCTTGACTCTCCGGTAGAAACTTTGGGGCACTTTATGAAGTTCTTTATGTTTGTTTTAATAGATGAATCTGAGATTGTGTGATTCATGTCATATAATCAAACCCGCGGATACTTGTGGTGACACTGGAGTATCTAGGTGACATTAGGGTTTTTGTTGATGTGTGTCTTAAGGTGTTATTTTAGTACGAACTCTAGGGCTATTTGTGACACTTATAGGAATAGCCCAATCACTACAAAAAAAGACACATCCGTGACATTTTGGGCGAACAATTTTTTTTCCTGTCATGCTTATGACACCTCTATGACGATAATTGTGACAAAACCCGGTATCATCATAGATGTGGTGGGCTCCTACTTCTATGAAAGAAAATCATGACAAAAATGGGCTTTTCTTCCTGGGCGGGCCGGAGACGCAGCTGCATGACATTCTTTGGCCCTTCCATGATGGACAAAACTATGGTAGAAGCGAGGGCGAGGAAAATATCTGGGAGTTCCCGGTTATGGTGGGTGGTCGGGGGCCGAACGATGCGCGTTTCTCTCGTACACGTACGTGCGTGGGTGTGAGGCGTTGGGCTCTAACTGAACCCGAGCGAGGCATTCGCTTATTGAACCTGAGCGACTGCACTAGCTACGTTACTGAACCCCGATCGATCCCTTGCTGTTAACCGAACCCGATCGAGCGATTCCTTTGCTACTGCTGCGAACTGAAGCCGATCGAACCTGGTGCCTCCTTCCCTTGATGAACAGTGAGTGTTGTTGGGGGGAGGGGTTGGATGAACAGTTCCCATTGGGGGGTTGGATGAACAGGACCCCATGGGGGTGTAGAGGCCATTGCCGCCGGATGAACAGGACCCTGATCGATCGAGCCGGTTGGGGCTGGATGAACGGGACGACCCCGTGGAGGGTTTGTTTAATAGTAGCCAGTGTAGGGTTGGATGAACAGTAGCCCGTGGAGAGGTGGTTGAACAGGACCCCATGGAGAGGGTTGGTTGAACAGTAGCCGGTGGAGGAGCGGTGGAGGCTGGATGAACAGGAGCCCGTGGATGAACAATCGTAGGTGGAGGCTGGAGGAGGTCGACGGTGGATGAACAGTAGCCCGTGGAGGCTGGAGGAGGTCGACGGTGGAGATGAACAGTAGCCCGTGGAGTCCAATTTTGCGGTACGCTAGACCCCTCCCGATGAACAGGACCCCCGTTTCGACTGTAGCACTCCAACACAAGTCTGTTTCCTCCGTTTTGCAGTAGGCCACACCTTTCCTGATCAACAGGACCCCGTTTTGACCGTAGGCACTCGAACACAAGTCTGTTTCCTCTGTTTTGCGGTACGCCAGACCCCTCCCGATGAACAGGATCATTTTCGACCCTAGGCGGTCGAACACAAGGCCGTTTCCACCGTTCTGTGGTACGCCTGGCCTCGTCTCGATCAGCTGTTCCGTCCAAGCAGGTTACCTCCCGACGAACACGACGACGTAGTTTCTTCGTTCCGACCTAGCCGGCTGGCTGTCCATGAACAGTACACCGTCGCTGCCTCTCCATGCACACGAGACCTGGCCGTACATATCCACGAGTAGGCGTTCAAGACCCCGCCCGTATGTACGTACATCGCCGTATTAACTTTCTTGCACCATGGCTGTACGTACGTGTACATGCTATGTGCGCGCCTCTACTACGATACGTGCCCTTCCTTACTCGGCCACGGTTCATCGCTGCAGCCTATAGACAGACCGATTGACCAGTATGTACGTACATGTTCGCGACCAGAATGACAACGCTACGTACGCTTTGACCAGGTGGGTCCCAACTGTCAGGCACTTCCTTGCGTGCAAAGATGTAGCATGTGGGTCCCAGGAGTCAGGGGGAAACTTTTTTCGCGAAATACGGTGGCCCATCCGGTGGGTACCTACTGTCAGGTGGAGGAATCATTATTTTGTGCGTAATAAGGAGGCACTTCCTTGCTGCGGCCGTGGACCCAGTTGTTTGCTTCTCCACGTGCAGTACTCTTCCGATGGAAGTCGTTCCTTGACCACATTGACCACGCCGCGCCGAGAGCTCCAAGGCGGTGGACGACGGTGAGGCCTAGGAAGGTGATGACGCGGAGCCGGGAAAGACGCGACAGTGGATGCCCACGCAGAGAGGAGTATGTGGGTTCACTGGTTCGGCTGCGGTGTGAGGCTCCCGTCGCTGCAGAATAACAGGGGGTGTGTGTGAGTAGAGGGATGGCCTAGCCAGCGGTGGGAGTAGTAAGGGGCAGTGAGGCATCTGCGGCAGCACAGGCGGCCATGGGAGTCAGGAGCATGTGGCACGACCGGCGCGGGCAGCAGGAGCAAGAAGACTAGAGGTTGATGAAGCACTACGACCGTTGGATGCACATCGTACGGTCACTGGAGCTAAAATTGTTCATATTGACTAAGTTGACAAAGCCCTCTGCCCGCATCAACTTATTAGGCCCACAAGTCAGCCTCCCACTATGGTGGGTCCCAGCTAAGAGGGGTAGTATTCTTTTTATGTGTGTAGTAAGGAGGCACTTTCTTGCATGCGGAGATATAGCTGGTGGGTCCGATCTGTTAGCGGGAGGAATGTTTCTTTTGCGAAATTCAGAGGCCCTTCTCATGGGTCCGAGCTGTCAGGTGGAGGAATCATTCTTTTGCGCGTAATAAGGAGGCACTTCCTTGCGTATGGTCGTGGACCCAGCTGTCAGCCTCTCTGTAACATCCCCAGTATCACACCACAGTAATCCCTTACGATCATGCCAAGTCATCATCATTTGCATTGATTTATCACAGTGGTTAAATATCTCATTTCACAAACATTTTGTGAACTCAATTCAAATTCAAAGTGAAATTTGACGTTGCACAAAATATGCTGGAAAAATGTTCACCATTTAGCAAATATTCCAAAACAACTTGTTGTTAAGGAAAACAATATCACCATCAAGTCGAAGTGGGCCAAAGCATTTAAATCAGTGCCAAAACAACACTATACATGTCTAATTTTTTAAAAAAAATGCCAAAGGATTCCAAAATTTCCCAAACATTATGTGGCAATCTGGAGTATACCATAGTATTTATGTGACCAAGTTTCACATTTTTACTAAGTCATTTAGTGGCTCAAATTATTGCAAAACTATCTCTGGAAATAAAACAGATATAAAATAGAAAAAAGGCCTAGACTACTGCTGGGGACTGGGCCTAAGTGCACAGTGCCTGGAGCCCATCCCACCACAGCCTCCTCCTCCTCCCCCCGTTCTCTGGTCAAGCGACTGAGGCGTGCCTGCCGTCGCCGCCGAACCCACCTCGCCGACCACGTTGCTACAGGCGCCATGGGTGGATAAAGATCCACCTCTCCTCCCCCTGGCCTCCTCATCCATTTGCCCCCTCCTCCTCGCTCTCCCTCGCTCGCTCCGCTCCTCCTTCTCTCCAGATTCGCCGCACCGAGCGGAATCGCCGCCATCCTCCGTCGTTGTCGCGGCCACCGGCGGCCCCGCGCCTGCTGACCCTGTCGGTGAGCTCCGCCGGGGTCGACTCCGTCGACTGGTGGCCTCAGCTGGAGCTGGGAGGCACCAAAGCACCGGGTCCTCTTCGTCCCCATCTCCGACTGCCGCCGTTCTTCACCGACTCCGGTGACGCCCTCTGATGCTACTAATCTTCCACGGGCCACCTTGAGCCGCTCGATGAGCTCTGTCACCTCTTCCTTTTCCTCCTTTAGCTTGTTGTGCCCGTAGCTTGCCGCTTCTACTGTGGCCGAACACAGCGCCGCCGTCAAGCTCCTCATCGTGGCCACGCTCGCCGATGAGCTCGTTCAAGCTCGCAGTCGTGCTCCGCACATGCGTAGGGCCTTGTAGCGCTAGCTAGCTCGCTCAACCGTGCCGTGTATCACCGGATCCACCCATGCCCGAACTCCGGCGCCGCCTCTGCCGCTCGCCGTCGCCTCTCTGGCCATTCTCGATCAAACCGCCGTCGTAGATCGACGAGCGAGCGAGTGCTCGTTCGAATGCACTAGGACGCGCGCCAAATGGTCGGCTGAGGCTGTTTTCCAGCGAGATCCGAGCCGCGCCGCCGCGTTTGGCGTCGCCGGCATTGAGCCGTCGGCCACCACTGACGTGGCACACTAGGGGCCACCCCTGGGTCACTGCCAGCAGGCCCCGCATGCCCCATTGACTGGGTTGACCGAGTCAACATGCTGACTAGGCAGCCCAGTGCCATTGACATGTGGGCCCCATGCTAATTAAACATGTTTTATAAATAAAAAATGTTAATTAATGTGCTAATTAGTTTTAATCACTTGTGAGTCACTGACTAATGGGGCCCACACCCTTAACTAGTACTATTAGTCAAATTAATCCACTTTTAGTGCCATGGTCGCTGACATGTGGGATCCACTGGACCCACTGGTCAGGTTCAACGTGGTCAGCCGTTCTGTTGACTGCTGACGTCATCAACACGTCATGCTGATGTCATATTCCATTTCTGTTAATATAAATAATTTCAGAAAATGTTTAAACTCTAGAAATTCGTAGAAAATAAACTGTAACTCGGATGAAAATGCGTTATACATGAAAGTTGCTCAGAACGACGAGACGAACCCGAATACGCTAACCACATACCTGTGAGATGCTTCTAACACTACTAGAAAAAAAAGGCTATAGCTAATATGGACATTAATGGCGCACCACGTATGTGGTGCGCCACTGCTATATAGAAGTGGCACACCATATATAGGTACGCCATTAGTGGACATATCACTAATGGCGCACCACACCCACGGTGCGCCACTACTAACAATTTTTTTATTTTTTTTAAAACTAGTAATGGCGCACCAGGGGATAGTGCGCCATTACTAGTTAAAACTAGTAATGGCGCACCACGCCCTCTGTGCGCCACTACTAACATTTTTTTTAATTTTTTTCAAAACTAGTAATGGCGCACCTGAGGATAGTGCGCCATTACTAGTTTTAACTAGTAATGGGTGCACCACAACCAAGGTGCGCCACTACTAACGTCTCACGCACACAAACACACACAAACAACCCCCCCCCCCCCCCCCCCCCCGCCCTAGTGGATCTCCTTTTAGGTTTTTTAAAAAATAAAAGAAAATGATAAAAGATTAAAAAAATTCAACAAAATAGATGCCCATGTGTTATGTGTTCTAGTTGTTAGGAAAATTAACAAACATGAATTTTGATTTTTTTTGCAAAAGGCTGTCGTGTTTCGATAAAATGGCCGTAACTTTTGCATACGACCTCCAATGAAAAAATCATCTAATCGAAAAGTTACATCCGAATTCAACCAGGGAAACCCCATTGAAGATTTTTAGAATCCCCAAAAACCTAACAGAGTAAAATATATGGGGCTTTTAAGATCTGGAGGCAAAAAATTCGAAAAAAAATAGCAATGGCGCATCAGTGAATAGTACGCCATTACTATTTTCCCGCCTTCACAATTCAAAAAAATAGCAGTGGCGCACCAGTGCACGGTGCGCTACTGCTAAGTAGGGACAGAAGTATAAAAGGGCCGGCCAGCCACTTACCCCTTCATTCTTCTCCTCCTCTCCTCCAATCCATCTCCTCCTCTCTTCCTCTCCTCCACTCCATCTCCTCTTCTCCGGCGACCTCCTCCTCCTCACGGTGTTCCTCCTCCGGTGACGTCCTCCTCACGGTGCTCCTCCTCCTCCCTCCTCTCCTCCTCATGGTGCTCCTCCTTCCTCTCCTGCTCACAGTCCTCCTCCTCTCCGGTGACCTCCTCCTCCCTCCTCTCCTGATCCTCATGGTCTCTCCTCCCTCCTCTCCTCCTCACGGTCTCTCCTCCATCCTCCTCTACTTCTGGCCACATGTGGAGCTCTCCCGGCACAAAGAACGTACCAGATCCAGGTCGAGAACGAAATTTGAAAAAAATTCATGCAAAAAACAAGCAAAAAAACAAGCAAAAAAAATGAGCCAGATCTAGATCTAGATCCAAATTCAAAATTCAAAAATAGCAATGGTGCACGGTGAGGGTTAGACGGTGCGCCACTACTATTTCCTGCCTTCAAAATTAAAAAAATTCAAAAAAGTTACCAGTGGCGCACCTGTAGCAATAGTAATGGCGGACTACAAGGTACGCCACTGTTACCTGCAATACTAATGGCGCACCAAAGGTGCACCATTAGTATTTTTTACTAGTGGCATGGTAATAGTGGCGCACCTATAGTGCACCATTAATGGCAAAAATAGCTGCGCCACTAACAACCTTTTTTAGTAGTGGAACTATCTGAACATGGAACATTCCCCTCCAGTCATCTGTGTGACACAGGTCCGGAACCGGGAATACATTCCCGGTTGAATTCCCCCTTCACCTATATCTTGTAGCCATACGTTAGGTCACACCCGGCACAACATATTGCCACGTTATGCTTTGTGATGCTATGTTTGCTTTATATTTACTGTTTCTTCCCCCTCTTCTCTCCGGTAGACCCCGAGACCGATGTTGCCCCTGTGATCGACTACGTCGACGACGACTCTTCTTTCCTTTTCAGCGGAGCTTCCAGGCAAGCCCCCCTTTGATCATCCCGATATCGCCCATTCCATTCTTTGATGCTTGAATTAGATTTTTCTACTGTAATTGATTGCTCCTATTCTTATGCATAACCTGCTTTTGTAACCTGCTTATTGTTACCTACCTACTTATCCTAAACTGTTAGTATAGGTTGGTGAGTGATCCATCAGTGACCCCCACCTGGGCCTTGTTGCCCCTGCTTCATCATCGACGACTCGATCAACATGATCGACGACCAGAGCCCGACACCTCACATCACATCACGCCCCTTTTGTTGCTCGACTCTGCAGAGTTACCATCGAGTGTCGAGGGTGGAACCTCATACATCACTCCTGATGAGATCTCTGTAGTGTCGCTATTCAGTCATGGTCATCGAGGGTGATTTCCTCCTTAACCACTTCCGATATGACTCGATCGTGCAACCCCTCAAGTGTGAACCTCAAGGGTGGTTCCTCTTACGTTCACCTTGATGATTACACCGAGTGGAATCCACCGAGGGTGGTTCCTCAGGGTTCCCCTTGGCGTTAGACACACAGTTACTATGGTTACTATGACTTTAGACTGAACCATGTTACTAAAAATGGGTCGGCCCTAACCGTGCAAGCTTAATTGCGAGTGATGTGGAGTCGGGTTGACCTAGAAGGTGCCCGCGAGATAAATACGAGGCGTGGCTGGGCATTCTTAGCCCTTGCCGCAAGTCCTAGAGATGGGGCGACGAGGTCACATCTTTCATGAGTCTTTGCTTGTTACCGCGCGTTCCTAATCCACTACGATATGGATATTAGATCCGAGGGGCCTCTGGCCTGATAGCACTAACCATCACGTGGGCATAGTATGGGCGTTCTGCGTCGTATGCATCAGCCGAAGCTTAATAGACGTCAGCGACTGAGCGGCGCGCACCGGGTTGGACTGCGTAAGCACCTGCCTTTTTAGGGAGGTAGCTAGGTCTGCTCACCGGACGCCCCCGCAACGTGCAGGAGTTCCCGGTGTGATGGCCCATGACCCCTGGGGCCATAGGTTTAGTCCGGTGTGCTTACCTCTCTATTAAGCCTAGGTCGGGTTGCGGCATATTGTTTGGCCGAGGCCGGGCATGACCCAGGAAAGTGTGTCTGGCCGGAGTTAATCAAGCATGGTGGGTAATTGGTGCACCCCTACAGGGAAGAAAACATCTATCGATAGCCTATCCTATGGTAACAGACACTCGGAGTTGTATCCCGATCAATACAACTAGAACTGGATGCTGAGGCATGATTTGGATATGTTGCTTCGGGAGTCGAGAAAGGATCCCTGAGCGTTGATACAACAACATAATATGACTTATGTTATACTACTCTACTCCCTCATGTCGCTGCAAGATGGTGGATTCCATAAGATGCTAGTCTCCGATAGGACTAGTTTTCCCATTCTCTTCTGGCATTCTGCTGTCCAGTCCATAGATACTACCCATTTCAATTGACACGATGCATATGTAGTGTATATCCTTGCTTGCGAGTACTTTGGATGAGTACTCACGGTTGCTTTGCTCCCTCTTTCCCCCCTTTTCCATTCTTCTCGGATTACGCAACCAGATGATGGAGTCTAGGAGCCAGATGCCACCTTCGACGACTACTACTACAAACCCGAGGGTGCCTACTACTACATGGAGGCCGCCGACGACCATGAGTAGTTAGGAGGCTCCCAGGCAGGAGGGCCTGCCTTTTCGATCATGTTGCTTTTGTGCTAGCCTTCTTAAGGCAAACGTGTTTAACTTATGTCTGTACTCAGATATTGTTGCTTCCGCTGACTCGTTTGTATTCGAGCTTACGTATTCGAGCCCTCGAGGCCCCTGGCTTGTAATATAAAGCTTGTATTATTTTAATTTGTGTCTAGAGTTGTGTTGTGATATCTTCCTGTGAGTCCCTGATCTTGATCGTACACATTTGCGTGTATGATTAGTGTACGATTGAATCAGGGGCATCACAAATTGGTATCAGAGCCAACTGCCTGTAGGAGCCCCCTTTCCAACTCCTTGGTCGAAGTTGAGTCTAGTCTTTGGAAAAACTTGTACTAACATGGCTGTGTGGCTTACGGGCCCACGTCGCCATTGGGTGGTATTAGGATATTTTATTCCTCATATATACTCTGGGACTCTATTCTCTCTTCTATTTGGGTTAAATGAATTTACTAACTACATTAGGTTCTCGTAATGACTTTCCCCGGAGAGCCCCTTCATTTCGGATGGTTGCGTGCTTCACGAGAAGACTTCGAAGATACTTTTCGATCTACTCCCAAGAACTTGTGTTCATTTCTTTTGCAATCTCTTAACACTGTTGAATCCTTATGGATAACCGCGTACCCTTGTTGTTCATAATTCCATCCCTAGTTGTTCTTGTTATTACAAGATAACCGAAAGTATTCTCGGACTTTCGAGAATCCTTTTTCCGACTGCCTTGCGGCTCTTTTCCGCCTGAACAACCCTACGAATAATTCCTCACACTTATCGGGGATTCGTTCATCCCAGTTGATCATATGTCTCACAACATTCTTCGAATGCAATTCGATCTCCCGAAGATCCTCTGCAGCCTAGTGCTCCCGAAAGTCTTGTCTGCATGCATTATGGTTAAATCCATATGTCCAGCAATATTCATTAACATCCTTTGCCATTGTCATCCTGAGCCTATTGATTCATTATGTTTTGATTGCTTGTAATCATCAGTCAAACCCTGAAATCTGACCTTCCTGCTCATATGTCATTTTGGACATGAGTTGGATCTCAGCCAATCATGTTGCAATTGATTGTCCACCTAGTTCCCTTCAACTTGAACATCAAAAATTATTCAGCTGCTTCTATAATCTGATGCCTCTGCATTACTTCTTCTTCTGATTGAATATCAATACTCACATCAGCTCCATTGTGGATCGCCAGATCCATTATTGGATTATCATCCGACAGTGTCCTTCATATTCAAAGAACTTCGTGAAGTTCTTTCCCAGACACATAATGCCTTTGGTAATTGTATCCTCTCCTTTTGTCAACCAAGATTTGCTTTCGAGCTTGTGTTGTTTACTTCTGAAGTTTTTGGAATAGGTTCCTAAGATGCCCCTATGGGTTCAACCTATGCCTCCCATAATCTGTTTGAACGCGAGAGTTTTAACGAGTCTTACTCTTCTGGTGTTTAGCCAGATAACATTTCAACACTACAACTTCATCAAAAGAGAGAAGTAAATGAAATGATATGCATTGAAGAAGTGAGAGTTGGCCTTGAACTTTGTGTTCATGCCCATGGACACGATGTAGATCTTATCATGGAAGCTTCTCTTAAAATAAATGATCCCCATGGTATAAGATCATCTTATATCTGGGACTTGATCCTTTACAACCGTGGTTATGACCATGAGTGTTCCCCTTTGATCCCATTTCCCGCACAAGGTAAAGTACTTACCTTCTACAGATCAATACATCTCCGCAACCTATATTTTGATCTTCCTTTAAGTATTACCCTCCGGTATCTCGAGGATATCAAAGGACCGTGTTGCTTCCTATGAGTCTTCATCTAGTATTGCTTCTCACCAATTTTTTCCCTGGGCTCTGATTTATTAGTCACTCAAGAACACTGATAAGTAAATCGATCCCGCACTCCGAATCAATAACTCTAAGTAATTTTCGTTGCTTACTAGTTAAATAATCCTTCAAGTTATTCCTAGCCTGATCGGGTATATCATTATTGTGCTGAAATTTAATTGTGCTACCTGGTGCTCCTTCCCGGAGCACAATTCTTGACGATGTGCTAAGCCTACGTCGATCTTCCTCGTCATATCTTTTCTCCTTGAACACCAAGCTTGATTTCGAGTTTGTGTCGTACCCATGGTACCAATAACCTTTCGTTTCATCATGCCTTTGACTTGATGTTAACGCCGCATGAAACCTCTCGACAAATATGTCATGATCATCATCAATATTCTGGGCTCTTCCAGGATATTATTTCAAATTCATGATAAGAAATACTATCCTTGCCCCTCGACGATTTGTGTTATTACCGACAACATTTTTTTCCTACCCCCAACACAAACTCGTTCATATAATTTTGGAAATACATCCTTTTTGACATGTCGATGGATTGCAGCTGAAACCATATCTTTTTTCCTGATAAAATTGCATGAGATGTGTTCCCAAGGTCCGACCTTTACCTTATGACCATGTCAATGCTATCTCGAAGCAATGACTGTGGTACTCCGAACATCATTAAGAACATTGGATGTCCAATGCTAGATGTTTCTTGTCCACTTATCCAAACACTGCTATATGGGTAATGTCATGAGTTTCGTTTCCCCTTTACCTAAATGGTAATCTACTTACTATCATGTCATGGATATCACCATCTGCTTGTCCTTGGAAGGTTATACTCCTGATATTTGTGTTTAAACACTTCTCCCTTTCCATGGTTCTGATTAAATGAATACTCACATTTTCCTTTCCATTGTTTTGTTTGTCCTTTCCTGTAAGCTAACTTATCTGAGCTGAGATAATTCCCTGCTTAGGTAAACAACTCGGTGTACAACTTTCTCGGTAAGACCCTGCTGCTATTGTGATGACATTCCGGTAACCACCGATGGACGAGCACTTTGCCTATTGGCCCGCCTCATTAAACGAGCAGGAAAATGGTTCTCTTTGTCCCTCGCCCTTGGTACCGATGTTGTTGCCAACAGAACTGGCAGGCTATGCTCTGACATGCCTTGCTATCATGACCATGCAAGATGTCACCACTCTTTATACTCTTAACACACATGGTTGGCCCATAACCCACAATTCCACAGGATCGAAACTTGACTCTCTCGTACCTCCCTATTTCCAAAGTTATTCCTTGCGCTTGACTTCGTATGTAATTCGCGAGGAACTTTCCGAGAGACGATCTATTCCCGATGCTCTGAACCCCCTTTTCACACTCTGTTCAGGTATCGATTGTTTGTTCATTCGCTTGAAACTTCCTATTGTACCTTCATACTTTGCTCTTGATGTTTTCTGAAGTTTCAACTTGAGAGATACTTCTGCCACACTCCCTCCATTGTTCATCAGATAATTATCCCTATAAGGGTCAGTTCTCTCGAAGTTACTCTTTGATTCCCCACTTAAATCTCGGGACGAGATTTCTTGTAGTGGAGGAGATTTGTCACATCCCCAGTATCACACCATAGTAATCCCTTACGATCATACCAAGTCATCATCATTTGCTTTGATTTATCACAGTGCTTAAATATCTCTTTTCACAATCCTTCTATGAACTCAATACAAAAGATGCTAGAAAAATGTTCACCATTTAGCAAATATTCCAAAACAACCTGTTGTTAAGGAAAACAACATCACCATCAAGTCGAAGTGGCCATAGCATTTAAATTAGTGCCAAAACAACACTATAATGTCTAAATTCTTTTTTAAAAATGCCAAAGGATTCCAAAATTCCCCAAACATTATGTGGCAATCTGGAGTATACCATAGTATTTATGTGACCAAGTTTCACATTTTTACTAAGTCATTTAGTGGCTCAAATTATTGCAAAACTATCTCTGGAAATAAAACAGATATAAAATAGAAAAAAGGCCTAGACTACTGCTGGGGACTGGGCCTAAGTGCACAGTGCCTGGAGCCCATCCCACCACAGCCTCCTCCTCCTCCCCCCGTTCTCTGTTCAAGCGACGAGGCGTGCCCGACGTTGCTGCCAAACCCACCTTGCCGACCACTCTGCTACAGGCGCCGCTGGTGGATAAAGATCCACCTCTCCCCCCTGGCCTCCTCATCCTTTCGCACCCTCCTCCTCGCTCTCCCTCGCTCGCTCCGCTCCTCCTCTCCAGATCCGCTGCACCGAGTGGAATCGCCGCCGTGCTCCGTCATTGTCGCGGCCACCGGCAGCCCCGCGCCTGCTGACCTTGTCGGTGAGCTCCGCCGGGGTCGACTCCTTCGACTGGTGGCCTCAGCTGGAGCTGGGAAGCACCAAAGCACCAGGTCCTCTTCGTCCCCATCTATGACTGCCGCCATTCTTCACCGACTCCGGCGACGCCCTCTGCTGCTACTAATCTTCCACGGGCCACCTTGAGCCGCTTAGTGAGCTCTGTCACCTCTTCCTTTTCCTCCTTTAGCTTGTTGCGCCCGTAGCTCGCCGCTTCCATTGTGGCCGAACACAGCGCCGTCGCCGAGCTCCTCGTCGTGGCCACGCTCGCCGATTTGCTCGTTCGAGCTCGCAGTTGTTCTCAGCACGCGCGTAGGGCCCCGTAGCACTAGCTTGCTTGCTCCGCCGTGCCGTGTATCATCGAATCCGCCCATGCCCGAACTCCGGCGCCGCCTCCGCCGCCCGCCGTCATCGTCTCCGGCCATTCCTGGTCAAACCGCCACCATAGATCGACGCGTGAGCGAGTGCTCATTCGAATGCACTAGGCCGCGCGCCAAATGGTCACCTGAGGCCGTTTTCCGGCGAGATCCGACCGTGCCGCCGCGTTTGGCGTCGCCGGCTTTGAGCCGCCGGCCACTGCCGATGTGGCACACCAGCGGCCACCCCTGGGTCACTGCCAGTGGGCCCCACAGGCTCCGTTGACTGGGTTGACCCAGTCAACTTGCTGACTAGCACTACAAAAAAATACACTTCCGTGATGATACGTGTTTGTCACAGTAGGTCGCGTTTTTGTCATGCATGTACATCCATGACAAATTTATGACAGAATCAAGATAGTCATACCTGTGCTGTCGTAGAAGTGTTCCATGACATTACCAAAATTATCACCACGGAAGTGTCCACTTCCATGACGATAAATCGCGCGTCACAGAAGTCCTTTCGTCAAGGATGACCGACACATGGTATCTGTCAGGACCCCGATTCCAAGTCACATCTATCTAGCCGGTAATACCTCATATCACTTTGCGGCCTCACGCACGGTATCCCACGGGTGTCGCCTTACCATGGCCTGGGACCGTTTGCGCCTTTTGGCTCACGTATATGATAGTGTCGCTAGCATCCATATGACAGAGAACCCGGGCCGACATGGCTAGTCGTGAACCCAAAGCGGCACAGACCTATGGAGACAGGCATACATGAATCACATCGAACATGTCGGTCATCAGCGAGTGATTCCGGGCTGTAGCACTGGGCTAACAGGACTCCGGTGAACCGGGCTGTAGCAGGCTAGGCAGGACTCCGGATATCACCGCGTGACATTTCCCCGAAGGGACAGACATAGGAACGAAGTGAAACACATGCCGGCCAGTCAAGTGTCCTGAACAGTAGTGCTGGGCTAGCAGGACTCCGGTGAACCGGGCTATAGCGGACTACTATGGCTCGAGGAACACTAGACTAGATTTCCCCATAAGAAAGGCTGCCAAGGATAAACACCTAGATTGTCGGATCCCACTAATACCA
Source organism: Triticum urartu (assembly GCF_003073215.2). Lineage (NCBI taxonomy): Eukaryota > Viridiplantae > Streptophyta > Magnoliopsida > Poales > Poaceae > Triticum > Triticum urartu. The sequence continues at coordinate 641,640,880 of NC_053023.1, read as the reverse complement.
AGCATTTCAATCATACACACAATATGCCCGATATGAGTACATACAACATGGCATCACAACAAAACTCTACAACTCAAGTACTTTATTTAAAGGCTCCAGGGAGCCATACATAACATGTTCATACAGATAGGGGTCACATGACCCGACACTCAAGTCATACAAACATACAAGCACATGCGGAAGCAACTAGTCTGAGTAGAGACTCTAGAAAGAAAGAAGGCTTCTCGAAGCCTGTCTATCTACATAGGGCCCTCCATGGCCAGGATCACCACCTGGGTGGCTAGTCACTCATCGACGTCAAGGTCTACGTAGAACCCATCGGAGGGGGCGGTGTTGTCGTCTGAAAACAGTAATTCAGCAAACATGAGTACAAAGGTACTCAGCAAGTCTTTCATGAGAACCTACTAAACATGCTTATTCTCAAGAAGGTGGTGGGGTTAATGCAGCAAGCCAGCTTTGACTCTTGGCTAAGCTATCCTACGGAACTCCACCAGTAAAATAGTTTTCGCACACGAGTCCACTAGTCACCACCACAATACTCCACCGGGGATCCTCCCTCGTCATCCTACGAGAGGGCCATCCTCGGTACTCACACTTATCTTGAGTCTTTTAGTAGTATCCATTAACTTGTCTATGAACTGTATAGGCAACCGAGTAGTCCTTTACCGCGGACGCGGCTATTCGAACAGTTTTATACCCTGCAGGGGTGTACTTCTTCATACACGCTTTCACCACTTACCACCGTTTACACGACATGTACTCGGCAACCTTCTAGCGGAAGCCCAGCAAGGGTGTCGGCCACGGCCTACCTAACACTTAAGTCTCTAGTCCAGGTTTATCTCCTATCAAGGTTCCATCCGTAGGGAGTCCGGCCGAGGTTTCCACATACAGCCCCGAACGATGTGAATAGGGTCCCGAGACGCCAAACGGGCGCTCGGCATACCCGGCTACGGTGTATCTACCGCAACATAGCCCACCCCTAGGGTCAGCGCTACGCACGGCCGCCAACACATAACCTACAAACACCAGAAACTATTTGCAACTCCTGGACAGAGTACTAGGGTGATTAAGAAGCCGAGAGGGTCCATTGGTTTCGAGCCCAATGTACGGTAGTAACTGCATCTTAAATCACACATACAGATCTCAGTTCTTAGGGACGGCCACAATGAAACAACCCACCATGTACTCCTACATGGCCTCTCATCGATACCTTTACCAAAACATGTTCAACACATCCCTCACATTTCCGACATAAGCATTTCACTCTAGCCCATCACCCAGATGAACCAGACCTGACACAACTCTAAGCATAGCAGGCATAGCAAGGTAGGAATCACATACATGGGTCAATCAACTCCTACACATGCTAGTGGGTTTCATCTAGGTTTCATCTAGTTACTGTGGCAATGACAGGTCATGCAGAGGATAAGGGTTCAACTACCGTAGCACATAGACAGATTGAAACGCATTGTCTTAATGTAGTAAACAAGATCAGAAGCGAGAACATGGGTTGTATCGGAATGACCAATGGTTGCTTGCCTGATGGAGTGGTAGTGGGATACTGCCCTTCAGTTGGATACTCGTGAATATCCTCGGAGGCAGAACCTACCACGAAGAACACAATCAACACATGACGATATGCAACAATAGATGCATGCTATGATATGGCAATATGAATGTGTCTTGGCCTAATGCAAGCTATAACAGAAAGGATTGAACTTATTTGAATCAAAGACTTCAATTATTAGCTTATTAAACATGGCTTTAATGGTGCATTTCCTTATTCTTGCTTAAATAGCAAGGTAAACTTGTTTTGTCATGCATGAAACCATTACAGATGGATAGATTGAATTTTTCTGATCATTTTTCATATATAAATATTTGCATTTGTATCTATGGTTGATTTTCTATGATTTTTAGAAGTTTTGACTATTTTCTGGAATTTCCTGTATAAGAATAAATCCAGTAATTTAATTACTGCGTCAGCATTACGTCAGGGTGATGTCAGGTGGTCAACGGGACGTCCAGGTCAAACCTGACTGGTGGGCCCCGCGTGTCAGTAGTTAATTAAGCTAATTATCTTTAGTTAAAACTAATCTATAGTTAACAGAGGGGCTCCACTTTGTCATGACTCAGGGGAGTCAAACTGGGGTCAAACCCTGGTCAGCGGGCTAATCCCGCCGACGCGTTGAGTCACCGGCGAGGCCAGACGGCCCGAGACGATGGCGCGGCTCGGAAAACACCCACAGGGCACGGGCTAGGCCGTTCTTGGGCTCGTTGGAGAGCTCTTGCAATCGCGCATCTAGTGGTGGTGGAGGCCGGGCCTATGGTGACCGGAGACAACGACGGCGAGCTCCAAGGCGGCGGACGGAGTTCGGCCATGTGCGGGGTTTGGGCTGCGGCGTGCAAACACGGAAACTGAGGTGCTAGCGAGGCACTACGTGATGCGGAAAGCATGTTGCATAGCACGGGATGACCAAATGGTCGCCGGAGCGACGCCGGCGACGAGCTCGAGCGGAGACGAGCTTCGGCCATGGTGGAACTATGGCCTAGAGGGTGCAAATGCGTGGGAAAGAAGAGGGGGAAGGCGGCGGAGCTCACAGGGGGAAGGCGACCGGAGCGAGGCGAATCGATGAACCTCGTCCGGCGGGTACCGAGGTTGAAGACGGCGCGATAGCGGCGATGCAGGGCCTCCGGTGAAGCGTGGCTCGGTGGGGAGGGCGAGAGCGTCATGGCTGAGCGATTTGGCTTGTCGGAGGGGCGAGGGGGTGGCTCTGGCATCATCTACGGCGAACGGCGGCGAGGAACGCGCTCGGGCATCACGGGAGAGAGTGAGGGAGACGAGGGGGAGAGTGAGAGAGGATGAGAGGGGGACGTGGGGGTCGCGTGGCATCCCTGGACGTCTCCAGGACGTCGGCAGAAGCAGGAGGTGGCCGGCGTGTGGCCGCGGGCGCTGGCCACGCGCTCCGCGTCCTTCTGGCGTGAGGAGGACGACGACTGGTAGGGCCAGTCGGCTGGGCCGAGCCAGGTGGGCTGGGCCAGCACAGGTAAGGCCCAGGTAGCTTCCCTCTCTCTCTTTTTTTATTTGTTTCTGTTTTTCTATTTAACTGCAACTGTTGGGCTTTAATTAAAATACTAAAACGTTTCCAAAAATTATGAAAATAATTGTGGGCTCTGTTTAGATTATTTCCAACAGCAAACATTTATTTCCAGAATTATTTGGGCATTTAAATTATTTTATAGCATTTAAATGCCCAAATTCAAATACTTATGATTTAATTCAATGACCTTCTGTTGACCTAGAAAAATGTGCACCAATTTTGCCAGAGGTTTTAACCCAAGACAAAGAGGGTGAACTTTTTAGAAGGGCATTTCAGGTTCATTGAAAATAATTTTAGTAAACTCTAGTTGTTTCCAGGGGGTGTTGGGGGTTTCTGCCTTCCCCATTTCAAATTTAAGAGAAATTGAAACATGATGCACACTCTAATGCTTGAACTAGCTAGCGTGTGACAACTCACCCCCACTCAAAAGAATCTCGTCCCGAGATTTAGGATCCTCCGGGAAGAAGGTGGGGTACTCGAGTCGAAGACGATCCTCCCTTTCCCAAGTGGCTTCTTTCTCGGAATGGTGTGACCATTCAACCTTGAGAAACTTGATATTATGATGTCGAGTGGTACGCTCGGCTTGATCAAGGATACGAACGGGATATTCCCGATATGAGAGGTTATCTTGTAGATCAAGCGTTTCGTGGTCCACTCCACGGATGGGATTCGTGAAGCAATGCCTGAGTTGAGAAACGTGGAAGACATCGTGAACTCTGGAAAGATGCGGAGGTAGTTCCAATTGGTAGGCAACTTCTCGTTTGGCAAGAATGCGAAAGGGTCCAATGTAACGAGGAGCCAATTTACCTTTGATACCGAAACGATGGGTTCCCTTTAACGGGGTAACCCGAAGGTAAGCCTTCTCGTCGACTTCATAAGTCATAGGCTTATGTTTACGATCATATTGACTCTTTTGACGGGATTGGGCTGTTTTCAATTTCTCACGAATAACGCAAACCTGCTCTTCTGCTTCCTGAATCATATCCGGGCCAAAGAGTTGTCTTTCCCCAGTTTCTGACCAGTTAAGAGGCGTTCGATATTTTCGTCCATAGAGAACTTCGAAAGGAGCCTTGCCTAAGCTGGCTTGATAACTATTGTTATAAGCAAACTCCACGAATGGAAGGCATTTCTCCCAACTCATTCCGAACGAGATGACAGAAGCTCGGAGCATATCTTCCAGAATTTGATTGACTCGTTCTACTTGACCACTTGATTGAGGATGGAAGGTGGTGCTAAAGCAGAGACGAGTTCCCATAGCATTTTGGAAACTTTCCCAAAATCGAGAGGTGAAGAGACTTCCACGGTCTGAGTTAATTTCCAATGGAACACCATGAAGAGACACTATTCGGGAGATGTATAAATCAGCTAGCTGGCTAGCGGTGATACTCTCACGAACAGGTAGGAAATGGGCTACTTTGGAAAGACGGTCGATCACGACGAAGATGGCATTATTCCCTCTCTTGGTCCTGGGAAACCCAGTGATGAAATCCATACTGATTTTATCCCATTTCCACTCGGGAATAGCCAAAGGTTGAAGGGTGCCAGCAGGCCGTTGATTCTCTGCTTTAACACGACGACAAACGTCGCAATTAGCAATGTATTGAGCGATTTCTCTCTTCATCCTAGTCCACCAAAACCTCTGGCGTAGGTCTTGATACATTTTACTACTACCGGGATGAATGGTGAGAGGGGATTCATGAGCTTCCTTAAGGATCAGCCGCCTCAAGTTTCGTGCCTTTGGAACCACTAGGCGATTCCCAAAGTATACGACACCTTGATCATCAATGGAGAAACAATTCGCGACTCCTTTCTTAATGTTTCTCTTAATACGGGAGATTCCTGGATCTACCTTCTGTGCCTTGATGATCTGATCCATAAGGGTAGGTTTTGCCACCAGGGTGGATAGGAATCCTCGAGGAACAATGTGAAGATTTAGCTTATGAAATTCCTCATGGAGAAATGGTTGACTTTGTTGTAACATCAGGTTGTTACAATAGGACTTACGTCTTAGCGCATCAGCCATGACATTGGCTTTGCCCAGGGTGTAAGTTATTCCTAAATCGTAATCCAAGATCAACTCAACCCAACGTATTTGCCTAAGATTCAAATTTGGTTCGGTGAAGATATATTTCAAACTTTGGTGATCGGTGAAGATCTCGCAATGATTACCGAGAAGGTAATGTCGCCAAGTTTTAAGTGCATGGACTACAGCTGCAAGCTCTAGATCATGTGTGGGATAATTTTCCTCATGTGGGTGTAATTGCCGTGAAGCATAGGCATTTACCTGACGATCTTGCATGAGTATGCAACCTAGTCCTTGTCGCGAGGCGTCGCAATAGATAATAAAGTCCTTGGAGAAATCTGGTGGTACCAGTATGGGAGCAGATGTCAGGCGTCTTTTCAGTTCCTGAAAACTGAACTCGCACTGTGGAGTCCACTCGAACTTTTTATCTTTCTTGAGGAGTTCAGTTAGAGGTTTAGCAACCTTGGAGAAATTCTCGACGAAGCGGCGGCAATAGCTCGCTAAGCCAAGGAAGCTCCGAACTTGCTTAACCGTCTCAGGTGGAGTCCAATCAAGGACGGCATGAACTCGCTCGGGATTGACAGCAATACCCTTACCAGAGATTACATGGCCTAGATAGGTCACTTCTGGCAACCAAAATTCACACTTGGATAATTTGGCGTAAAGGCGATGCTCTTGAAGTTTCATCAATACCAGCCTTAGATGTTCGGCATGTTCCTCTTCATTCTTGGAGTAGATGAGTATGTCATCGAGTTATACTATGACAAATTTGTCCAAGTACTCCATGAAAACCGAGTTCATTAACTGGGAGAAGGTGGCTGGGGCATTGGTTAAACCGAAGGACATCACGGTGTACTCGTATTGGCCATAACGAGTAACAAAGGTCGTTTTGGGAATGTCCCTGTTTCTGATTTTGATTTGATGGTAGCCCAACCTCAGATCCATCTTGGAAAAGACTGAGGATCCAGCGAGCTGATCATACAGATCGTTGATCCTGGGAAGCGGATATTTGTTCTTGATGCTGACCAAATTGACAGGTCGGTAATCCACAACCATTCGATCCGTTCCATCCTTCTTCTTAACGAAGAGGACGGGGCAAGCCCAAGGAGAGGAACTAGGACGGATGAAACCCTTTTTCAAGGACTCATCGAGTTGGTTCTTAAGCTCGGCTAGTTCTAAGGGTGCCATCTTGTAGGGTCTTCTAGAAATTGGAACGGTTCCTGGAACAAGGTCTATCACAAACTCAACATCCCTGTCAAGTGGAACACCTGGCAGTTCTTCTGGAAAGACATCCGGAAAGTCTCGGACTACCGGAACATCCTCAAGATCTGGAAGGGGGTTGGCATTTAAGGAGTAAAACTGGCGCTTGGCCACTCGAGTTAAGACATTGACTGTCTTGCCCGATGGGTGAGTAAGTTGAACGGTTCTAGTGGCACAGTCGATCTTAGCATAATGAGCTGACATCCAGTCCATACCCAAGATGATGTTTATGTCCGAGGACTTGAGAGCTATTAAGGATGCAAGGAAGACAAGTCTATCGACAAGAATTTCGTTCCCATGGCTTACTCTAGAAGTTTGCCATCTAGAGCCAGGAGTTTGAATTTCCATGGTAGAGGGCATGTCACAGAATGTCGTGTTGTGCAATCGAGCATAGTTCTCGGATATGAATGAATGAGATGCTCCAGTATCGAAAAGAATAGATGCCGGATGGCAGTTAACAAGGAGCGTACCAAGGACGACGTTGGGATCCTCATGAGCCTCCTCGGCTGAAACATAGTTGACATGGCCACGGGCAGTGGTGACCGGCTTGGCGTAGAATGTCTTTTCCGCAGGCTTACCACGGCCAACGGACTTTCCAGTCTGAATGGGGTTGTTGTTCTGGGGACACTCTCGACTATAGTGACCCGGCTCTCCACACATAAAGCATGTCACCACATTGGGGCGTGGAGCAGCATTAGCAGCGGGGCCACCATAGGGCTTGGGCGGTACAAATTGCTGGTTGCGACAAGGCGCCTCAAAGGATGGCCTCAGGATGAACCTGGGTGGCAGTGCCGTGCTTGGAATCCACACCCGGTGCTTCTGAGTTCCAGAGTCGGATGAACAGCCAAAATCACGGGAGTGCTTGCGTGAAGCGTTATATTCAGTCTGGCCCGTCTCAGCACTGATGGCTTTATTTACCAACTTCTGAAAGGATGTGCACTCGTGCGGACGAAGATCGCGGTAAAGCTCAGGGCTAAGTCCCTTGCGGAACCTTGCCTGCTTCTTAGCGTCAGTAGATACCTCCTTAGGGGCATAGCGTGCCAGATTCCCAAATTCACGACTATATGCATCCACAGTCAGTCTTCCTTGGGTGAAGTTGCAAAACTCCTCCCTCTTGCAATCCATGACACCTTCCGGAATGTGATGCTCATGGAAAGCCTCACTAAATTCAGCCCAAGTAGTGATTTGGCCGACCGGGCGCATAGCTTCGAAGTTTTCCCACCAAAGGCTAGCAGGGCCTTCGAGGTGATAGGCAGCATAGGTAACCTTGTCGGCTTCGGCTACGTTGGCAGAGCGTAGCTTGTGGGTAATGCTACGAAGCCAGTCATCCGCGTCGAGGGGTTCGACGGAATGGTTAAACATTGGTGGGTACAGCTTGATAAAGTCATTGATCAACACCAAGTCATTTCGCGGGTGGCGTGCAGTGTTCTGCTCAATCCGCTCTAGCTGGCGGTTAGTCTCACGCTTGTTTCATTCCGCCTCCAGCATTACTTCGGCCAGAGAAGGTGGGTGAGGCAGATTTTCACCCCTAGCTGCACTGGCTTCCCCCTGCTCCGAGGCAGCAGGGTTGCTGCGGGTGTTGACCATCCTAGGAGAAAACAAGACAATGGTTTAGATAAGGATGGCTCAAACTTAGCAAGGAAGTGCATAATGTAATGGATAACACGGAATGCAGAGTTGTTCATCCGTATGTCATGGTAATATAAAACTGCCATAAATATACCAACGGTCATACACATCATACATAGTTTAGTACAAGCCTAGACTACAGTACAACTATGATGAAAGACATTACATCTCATCGGAGGCATTCCAAGCTCCTATACATTATTTGTCTACACCTCCGGAATTGACTACACACTAAGTCGTATTCCACAAGTCACGCAGGATAGTGGAGATACAACTACTACAATACTAGTGGTACTACTACTAACTTAGACAGCTCTGTAGTAGTCCTCATAGAAGCCACCTCCGTAGCCTGGAAGTTCAACGTGACCATCCGGGAACAGACGGTCTATGGACCAAAGGGGCTAGGATGAGGTCTTGGACCAACAAACGGTGGCCTGCGGGGACCACGGGGTGGGGTGATGCCTCCCACATCACGCCAATCCACCATGTCTGGCAGAGCTGATCTCACAGGATACAGATCCCTTGTATCCATCCAGCTTGCACCGCAGGTGCAAACCGAGTCAATGTGGCCCAATGATCAGCACGGGTATTGAAAAGCTCTAGCCTCAAGGCCCGATTCTCTCGGTCCTTATCTTCGAACATCTCAGCAGTGGTACGAGTTAATGAGTCCTCCTGAGTGGAGTCAGCATAGATAGCCTGAAGATACCCCTGCGCTCCCGGAAGTGAAGCTCGCATGTAATGGAAGTCGATGTTCCGAAGCCGGCCAGTCCGGACTCACATAATGGTCATCATGGAATAGGCAGCATCCTGCACAGCCATCTCAACAGTAACCCCGAGTCCATAGGAACAGTGAAGGGGCTGGATAGATCCAGGATAAGAAGGAAATATCCTGACGGTGCAGAAATATTGGCTTTGATTAAAGTCGCGGAATGGCTCTTCAATGGTGTATTCGGGATACCAACGGTAACCCGTCTCGATCATTACCCGGACTAACATAGCAGTATGACCGGGCACGTCGAGGTACCGGGTCAGGCGAACCACTTGGTTTTGAACACGGTTGGCCATCTGAAAGCACAACCACAATGCAAAGACATCAGAATTTCTAGGGAAAATTGGACTGCATAACAACTGTAAATGCTCAGAAAAAGATTTGAGACATCCACAACAGTTCGCAATACCACTCAACAACATCATATCAAGGTTCTGATCCAATTAGCAACATACTAAGGTTCTGATCCAATTAGCAACATACTAAGAATAGTAGAAACTGAACTGGGACTTGTAACAACAATCCTATAAGCTACTACAGATTAGTAACACGTGAACCTAATAGAAGAAGAGAGCCTAGCCCTTAACCCACGTTGAATGAGAAGAGAATGACTCAGATCAGAGGCATAGGGTAAATGAGTAAAAGAGCCTTACGTTCCCTCCCACAATCAATTCCCCTACATATAACTAAAGCATTTCTAGACTCGACATCGACCAGCTTGGCTCAACGAACCTACAGGCAGTCCGGCTCTGATACCAACGCTGTCAGGACCCCGATTCCAAGTCACATCGATCTAGCTGGTAACACCTCATATCACTTTGCGGCCTCACGCATGGTATCCCACGGGTGTCGCCTTACCATGGCCGGGGACCATTTGCGCCTTTTGGATCACGTATATGATAGTGTCGCTAGCATCCATATGACAGAGAACCCGGGCCGACATGGCTAGTCGTGAACCCAAAGCGGCACAGACCTATGGAGAAAGGCATACATGAATCACATCAAACATGCCGGTCATCAGCGAGTGATTCTGGGCTGTAGCACTGGGCTAACAGGACTCCGGCGAACCGGGCTATAGCAGGCTAGGCAGGACTCCAGATATCACCGCATGACATTTCCCCGAAGGGACAGACATAGGAACGAAGTGAAACACATGCCGGCCAGTCAAGTGTCCTGAACAGTAGTGATGGGCTAGCAGGACTCCGGTGAACCGGGATGTAGCGGACTACTATGGCTCGAGGAACACTAGACTACATTTCCCCATAAGAAAGGCTGCCAAGGATAAACAACTAGATTGTCGGATCCCACTCATACCAAGCATTTCAATCATACACACAATATGCCCGATATAAGTACATACAACATGGCATCACAACAAAACTCTACAACTCAAGTACTTTATTTAAAGGCTCCAGGGAGCCATACATAACATGTTCATACAGATAGGGGTCACATGACCCGACACTCAAGTCATACAAACATACAAGCACATGCGGAAGCAACTAGTCTGAGTACAGACTCTAGAAAGAAAGAAGGCTTCTTGAAGCCTGTCTATCTACATAGGGCCCTCCATGGCCAGGATCACCACCTGGGTGGCTAGTCACTCGTCGACGTTAAGGTCTACGTAGAACCCATCGGAGGGGGCGGTGTTGTCGTCTAAAAACAGTAATTAAGCAAACATGAGTACAAAGGTACTCAGCAAGTCTTACATCAGAACCTACTAAACATGCTTATTCTCAAGAAGGTGGTGGGGTTAATGCAGCAAGCCAGCTTTGACTCTTGGCTAAGCTATCCTACGGAACTCCACCAGTAAAATAGTTTTCGCACACGAGTCCACTACTCACCAACACAATACTCCACCGGGGATCCTCCCTCGTCATCCTACGAGAGGGCCATCCTCGGTACTCACACTTATCCTGAGTCTTTTAGTAGTATTCATTAACTTGTCTATGAACTGTAGACGTGGCTATTCGAATAGTTTTATACCCTGTAGGGGTGTACTTCTTCATACACGCTTTCACCACTTACCGCCGTTTACACGACATGTACTCGGCAACCTTCAAGCGGAAGCCCAGCGAGGGTGTCGGCCACGGCCTACCTAACACTTAAGTCTCTAGTCCAGGTTTATCGCCTATCCAGGTTCCATCCGCAGGGAGTCCGGCCGAGGTTTCCACATACGGCCCCGAACGATGATGTGAACAGGGTCCCGAGATGCCAAACGGGCACCCGGCATACCCGGCCACGGTGTATCTACCGCAACATAGCCCACCCCTAGGGTCAGCGCTACGCACGGCCACCAACACATAACCTACAAACACCAGAAACTATTTGCAACTCCTCAACATAGTACTAGGGTGATTAAGAAGCCGAGAGGGTCCATTGGTTTCGGGCACAATGTATGGTAGTAACTGCATCTTAAATCACACATAAAAATCTCAGTTCTTATGGACGGCCTCAATGAAACAACCCACCATGTACTCCTACATGGCCTCTCATCGATACCTTTACCAAAACATGTTCAACACATCCCTCACATTTCCGACATAAGCATTTCACTCTGGCCCATCACCCAGATGAACCAGACCTGACACAACTCTAAGCATAGCAGGCATAGCAAGGTAGGAATCACATACATGGCTCAATCAACTCCTACACATGCTAGTGGGTTTCATCTAGTTACTGTGGCAATGATAGGTCATGCAGAAACTATTTGCAACTCCTGGACAGAGTACTAGGGTGATTAAGAAGCCGAGAGGGTCAATTAAGGATCCCAATGCATGGTAGTACCTGATTCTTAAAATCACACATACAGATCTCAGTTCTTAGGGACGGCCTCAATGAAACAACCCACCATGTACTCCTACATGGCCTCTCATCGATACCTTTACCAAAACATGTTCAACACATCCCTCACATTTCCGACATAAGCATTTCACTCTAGCCCATCACCCAGATGAACCAGACCTGACACAACTCTAAGCATAGCAGGCATAGCAAGGTAGGAATCACATACATGGCTCAATCAACTCCTACACATGCTAGTGGGTTTCATCTAGTTACTTTGGCAATGACAGGTCATGTAGAGGATAAGGGTTCAACTAACGTAGCACACAGCAGATTGAAACGCGTTGTCTTAATGCAGTAAACAAAGCAGAAGCGCGAACATGGGTTGTATCGGAATGATCAATGGTTGCTTGCCTGATGGAGTGGTAGTGGGATACTGCCCTTCAGTTGGATACTCGTGAATATCCTCGGAGGCAGAACCTACCACGAAGAACACATCGGAACACAATCAACACATGACGATATGCAACAATATGATGCATGCTATGATATGGCAATATGAATGTGTCTTGGCCTAATGCAAGCTATAACAGAAAGGATTGAACTTATTTGAATCAAAGATTCAATTATTAGCTTATTAAACATGGCTTTAATGGTGCATTTACTTATTCTACTTAAACAGCAAGGTAAACTTGTTTTGTCATGCATGAAACCATTACAGATGGATAGATTGAATTTTTCTGATCATTTTTCATATATAAATCTTTGCATTTGGAGCTATGGTTGATTTTCTATGATTTTTAGAAGTTTTGACTATTTTCTGGAAATTCCTGTATAAGAATAAATCCAGTAATTTAATTACTGCGTCAGCATTACGTCAGGGTGACGTCAGTGGTCAACGGGGACGTCCAGGTCAAACCTGACTGGTGGGTCCCGCATGTCAGTAGTTAATTAAGCTAATTATCTTTAGTTAAAACTAATCCGATTTAGTTAACAGAGGGGGCGCACTTGTCATTGACTCAGGGGAGTCAAACTGGGGTCAAACCCCTGGTCAGCGGGGCTAATCTCACCGGCGTTGAGTCGCCGGCGAGGCCCGAGACGGTGGCGCGGCTCGGAAAACGCCCACAGGGCATAGGCGAGGCCGTTCTTGGGCTCGTTGGAGAGCTCTTGCAGTCGCGCATCTAGTGGTGGTGGAGGCTGGGCCTATGGTGGAAGGAGACAACGACGGCGAGCTCCAAGGCGGTGGCCGGAGTTCTGCCATGTGCGGGGTTTGGGCTGCGGCGTGCAAACACGGAAATTGAGGCGCTAGCGAGGCACTACGCGATCCGGCAAGAACGTTGCATAGCACGGGATGACCAAATGGTCGCTGGAACGACGCCGGCGACGAGCTTGAGCGGAGACGAGCTTCGGCCATGGTGGAACTATGGCCTAGAGGGTGAAAATGCATGGAAAAGAAGAGGGGGAAGGCGACGGAGCTCACATGGAGGTCAATGAGCAGCTCAGTGGGCTCGGGGGCGATCGGAGCGAGGCGAATCGAAGAACGGCGTCCGGCGGGTACCAAGGTTGAAGACAACGCGATAGCGGCGATGCAGGGCCTCCGGCGAAGTGTGGCTTGGTGGGGAGGGCGAGGGCGTCGTGGTAGAGCAATTTGGCTTGTCGGAGGGGCGAAGGGGGGGCTCTGGCATCATCTACGGCGAACGGCGGCGAGGAACGCGCTCGGGCATTGCGGGAGAGGGTAAGGGTGACGAGGGGAGAGTGAGCGAGGATGATAGGGGGACATGGGGGTCGCGTGGCACCCCTAGGATCTCCAGGACGTCGGCAGAAGCAGGAGGTGGCCGGCGTGTGGCCGCGGGCGCTAGCCACGTGCTCCGCGTCCTTCTGGCGCGAGGAGGACGATAACTGGCAAGGCCAGTCGGCTGGGGCCGAGCCAGGAGGTGGCTGGGCCAGCACAGTAAGCCCAGGTAGCTTTCCCTCTCTATCTTTTTTTATTTGTTCTGTTTTTCTATTTAACTGCAACTGTTGGGCTTTAATAAAATACTAAAACATTCCAAAAATCCTGAAATAATTTGTGGGCTCTGTTATATTATTTCCAACAGCAAACATTTATCCAGAATTATTTGGGCATTTTAAATTATTTTATAGCATTTAAATGCCCAAATTCAAAAATACTTATGATTTTAATTTCAATGACCTTGTTGACCTAGAAAAATGTTGCACCAATTTTTGCCCAGAGGTTTTTAACCCAAGACAAAGAGGGTTGAACTTTTTTAGAAGGGAATTTCAGGTCATTGAAAATAATTAGTAAACCCTAGTTGGTTTCCAGGGGGTTGGGGGTTTCTGCCTTCCCCATTTCAAATTTAAGAGAAATTTAAACATGATGCATACTCTAATGCTTGAACTAGCTAGGGTGTGACATTACCATCGTAACGGAAACCGCCGTTAAGCCATCGGGTCGGTTTTGGATCCGATAACCCGTTAACAGCCCCGACAAATGGGAAATTTCCACGTGTAAAATTCTTATTGGCCGGACGAAACATGTGTCAACTTGTCAGTGGGTCAGATAGGCGCCTATGATACGTCGACACGTGGCACGGCCCAACAGAGGCCCATTCTTGTCAAAGGCCGGCCCGTTTGACTTGGTCAAAAGCTGGCGGGCCAGCCCATGGAAAGCCTATTTAACGGCATGTTCGCATATAGCCCATTTACAGCTCGCTAACCCAACGCTCGTTACGCCCTATCCGAATTAGGCCCAGTAGCGTCATCTGGGCCATCCAATATGATTTCAGCCCGTTTTCACTTCTGGCCCATGTATAGCCCATGACGTCTTTCGGCCCATATGAGGTCCTTTGTAACTCTTGGCCCATTAGTGGCCCGTGCTGAAACTGGCCCGTAATGAACAGTGTATTACTTTACACCCATTTATGGCCCGTGGTGAAACTGGCCCGTAATGAACAGTGTATCACTTTATACCCATTAATGGCCTGTTATTCCGTGGGGCCGTTTCCAGCCCATGTTAAATTTCGGCCTTCTGAGGGCCATTTTATTCTTGGGCTCATTTGCAGCATTCGGTTACTTACGGCCTGTTACTATCATTTTCTGCTTGTGGGCCAAATTCAGCCCGTCGTTACAGTCGGCCCGTTTGTGGACCGTTAGTCTGTTGGGCCATTTTCATAGCATCACCAAATACGGCCTATTAACGGCCCGTTATGGTCAGCCCATAAAACATACAATTTCTATTAAAGGCCCGTCTACGACCCATTAAAGGCCCGTACAAGACCCATAAATGAGTCGGCGGCCCATGGATCCTACGAGACGTAGAATGCCCATGGATCCTACGAGACGTAGAAGGCCCATGGTGTCTAGGACCCCGATTCTAAGTCACACCGATCTAGCATGTAACACCTCATATCACTTTGCGGCCTCACGCACGGTATTCCCACGGGTGTCGCCTTACCTGGCCCGGGACCGTTTGCGCCTTTTGGCTCACGTATATGATAGTGTCGCTAGAATCCATATGACAGAGAACCCGGGCCGACATGATTAGTCATGAACCCAAAGTGGCACTAACTTACGGGGACAGGCATACATGAATCAACATCGAGCATGTCGGTCAGCAGTGTGTGAATCCAGGATGTAGCACTGGGCTAACAGGACTCCGGGAACCCGGGTTGTAGCAGGCTAGGCAGGACTCCGGATGTCATCGTGTGACATTTCCCCGAAGGGACAGACACATGAACGAAGTGACACATGCCGGCCAGTCAAGTGTTTCGGAGCAGTAGTGCTGGGCTAGCAAGACTCCGGTGAACCGGGCTGTAGCGGACTACTATGGCTCATGGAAGCACAAGACTACATTTCCCCATAAGACAGGCTACCATGGTTAAACAACTAGGTTTTCGGATCCCACACATACCAACCATTTCAATCATACACACAATATGCATGATATGTGTAAATACAACATGGCATCACAGCATAACTCTATGGCTCAAGTATTTATTCATTAGGCTCCGAGGAGCCAGATATTACAAACATGGGTCTCATGACCCAGCATTCAAGTCATACAAGAAATGAGCACATGCGGAAGCTTAACTTGTCTGAGTACAGACAACTACAAATGAAAAGGGCCGAGAAGCCTGACTATCAACAAGACCCTCCCAAGGGTACAAGATCATAGCTGAGGTAACAAGCTAAACGTCGAAGTCCACGCGGAACTACTAGTGAGACTAACGTCTCTCTGCAAAAACATAAATTAAGCAAACGTGAGTACAAATGTACCCAACAAGACTTACATCAGAACTATCTACATATGCATCAGTATAACCAAAGGGGTGGTGGAGTTTGACTGCAGCAAGCCAGCTTTGACTCATTGGCTATCCTGAACTATGACTGCAAGTAACTCTTTTGAGGTGGCGCACACGAGTCCACATATTCACCATATCAATACACCACTATGGATCCGCTCCCGTCTTCCTACGAGAACGCCATCCATAGCACTCACGCTTATCTTGCGCATTTTAGAGTATCCACTTTCACTTGTCTATGAACTGTACAGGCAACCCAGAAGTCCATTACCGCGGACACGGCTATTCGAATAGATGATGTTAACCCTGCAGGGGTGTACTTCTTCACACACGCTCTCGCCACTTACCACCATGTACACATCGTGTATCTCGGCAACCTTCAAGTGGAAGCCTCGCGAGGGAGTCGGCCATGACCTGACTAACCACACAAGTCTCTCATCCAGGTTTATCGCCTATTCGGGTTCCATCCGCAAAGAGATCCGGCCGGGGTGTCGCTCACGGCCCCAAACGATGGTAGCAGGGTTCCCAAGCCCACCATCCGGGTGCCACTTGGTACACCGTGCCACTGTGCCTAGTCTGTCTCAAGCCCACCTGTATCGGGTGCCACTTGGTAGACTACTAACACTACCTACAAACACCAGAAACTAGTTGCAACTCCTGGACAGAGATCATGTTGATTAATAAGTCGAGAGAGCTTGGAGCGCCCAGAGCCCAATGTGTGGTAGTAACTGGTCATGGATCACAAACACAGAACTCAGTTCCTGAGGACGGCTGCAATGAGACAACCCACCATGTACTCCTACATGGCCTCTCACCGCTACCTTGACCAAATTGTGTTCACACACTTAGCTCTCAACAGTAGGACATGTTCACAACTTTCCAACTCATCCCCGATGAATCAGACCTGACACAACTCTAAGCAATAGCATGCATGACAAACAAGCATGAATGAGTAGGCACACCAGGGCTCAAACAACTCCTACTCATGCTAGTGGGTTTCATCTGTTTACTATGGCAATGACAGGTCATGCGGAGGAAAGGGGTTCAACTACCGCAGCATGTAACACTTGAATCGTTGTTGTCCTAATGTAGTAACAGAGAGCAGGAACGAGAGAGTGGGATTGTATCGGAATGAGCAAGGGGGTTTTGCTTGCCTGGCACTTCTGGAGATAGCATTGGGTCTTCATTAGTGTCAACGATCATAGCGTCGGAACAACGTCTACCGAGGGGGAACAACACCGACAAACAGAGAAGAAACACAATCAAAGCAATGCAACAATTATGATGCATGATTATGACATGGCAATATGATGAGATTTGGCCTAATGCAACTAGCAACACAATTAAGTGTAGTTGGTTTGAACGCAAGGCTCAAATTCAAACTCCACATATGGTTATTTAAATGCCATTCATTGATTTGTCCTAAACAGCAGCCAAAAGTTGTTCTAACATGCATGAAAATGGTACAGATGGATAGATTGGATTTTCTGATAATTTTTCATATATAAATTATTTCATTTGGAGTTATGGTTTTTTTTCTATGATTTTTCAAAGTTTAGTTTATTTTCTGAAAATAAATAAATCATTAAGATTTATTTAAAATCTAGAAAACATTACTACGTCAGCAATGTGTAAGTATGACGTCAGCAGGTCAAAGGGGCTGGCCCAAGTCAAAACTGACAGTGGGGCCCAGGTCAACGCTGAGGTGGCTGGTCAAAGCATTAGTTAATTTAAGCAAGGAAAAACCCTGTGGTTAGTTATGGGGTGCGGCCCGGTTGTCTGTCACTCTATGGGTTTGATTGGGAGGTGGTTAACGCCTAAATAACCTCGCCACATCAGCACGGCCGGATATTAGCCGCCGGCGACCAAAACCGCGGCGGGCGCTCGCCGGAAACGCTGCTCCGGCAACAGTTCGACTCGCTAAGGGCACCAGGCTGAAGCCCTTCCTCCCGCGCATCCAACGGAGGCAGCAGGGGGCCATAGGGTGGCTCGAGCTCGCTGGAAGCGAGCTCGCGGCAGTGGCTGGAGTTCGGGCATCAACCGAACGACGCCACAAAGCACGGTAGGAGCAGCGGTTGGATGTTTTGGGTTCCTGCAAACGGGGAATCTCGGGAGTGCGGAACTTGCCGGCCATGGCGGACGGCGGCGCGGGAACTTGCGGGGCAGCAGCTAGAGGACACGAGGGACAGCGGGGCAAGGGGGGAATGGGTCAGCGGCTCACCACGGGGCTGCAGGGAAGGTTAGCGGGCTCGGGGACGCGCCGGAGTGGCCGGATCGACGGAGAAGGGCGCCGGAGCCGAAGCTTGAAGACGAAGATGATGGCGGCTGCTCGGGGACTCCGTGCTTCCTTCCTTCGGTGCAGAGGTGGAGCGAGAGGTGGCGGAGGCTCTGGATAGCTCGGG
Organism: Triticum urartu; assembly: GCF_003073215.2. Taxonomy (NCBI): domain Eukaryota; kingdom Viridiplantae; phylum Streptophyta; class Magnoliopsida; order Poales; family Poaceae; genus Triticum; species Triticum urartu. The sequence goes on along the minus strand of NC_053023.1, from coordinate 641,622,611 downwards.
GAGGCAAGGCGACGACGATGGGCGCGGCGGCTCACGGCGGCATGCTCAGGCGCGTGAGGTGGAGAGCGAGGGAGAGACAGAGGAAAGGGAAGGGCACGGGGGGAGAGTGAGAGAGGGTCGGGGCGGTATGTGGCCGCTCCAGGAGCCTCTCCCGCATCGGCGGAAGCAGGAGGTGTCCACGGCGTGTGGCTGCAGGCGCCGGGCACGCGCCTCTCGTCCTCCTGGCGAGAGGAGGGGGATGACTCGCAGAGGGCCTGGTGGGCTGGGCCAGCGAGCTGGGACAGCTGGTCTGCCAGGTAAGCTACAGGTAAGATCTGTTCTGTTTTATTTTCCTTCTGTTTTCTTTTATTTAATCCTTTTCCACTGTTTTGAATTCAAACAAAATTCAAACAATGCCAAAACATCCTCTGAGTATTTTTATGTTGCTTCATGGACTTTTCTAGAGGCACATAAATTATCACAGAGCATTTGAAAACATATCCCATATATATTTGAATATATTTTCAAATTCAAATAGAATATTGTTTTGAATTCAGAGACCAAATAATTCCTTAAAAATGTTCCAAAATTTTGGTTTGGTATATAACCCTTGCCAAAATTCTCAAAACTATTTTTAAGGCAATTTGGAATCATTGAATGCAATTTAAAGGGTTCTTGCCCTTCATTTAAAATAATTTCTGAGGCTTGAATATTCCTCATTTCAATTTCCTTGAAATTTAAACATGATGCATGCTCACTAATGCAACTATTACACTCAAATAATCTAGGGCTGTGACAACTGAATCCTACTAGACGTAGAAGGCCCATGGATCCTACGAGACGTAGAAGGCCCATGGATCCTACAAGACGTAGAAGGCCCATGGATCCGACGGCCCGTGCAGGGCCATGGTCGGGCGAGTTGGCCCCGTTTGAATGATATAGCATATTCAAAGAATTATCCTACTCAATACTATCACCTCTAAAAAGCGTACACTATTACAACAAAGAGATCAAGGCATAGAAAGGTAGAATAATCCTACACTATACAACAAAGAAATTACAGCCGATTATACCCATTGGACATTATGGTTCGGCACAGGTGATAATAAAGCATACACAAACAGCAAATTACATACACTGGGCAAATACAGCTCATACATCATGGATGCACATCAACTTAACTTCATTTTAACTATAATCTCTTCAGAAAATAGGATTGGACGGATTCAGATAGCACAAATTTCAGTCTGCAAAATCTCTAATTCCTTCATGGTTACCTCAGTGTTTTGTTTCATTTTTTTGACTCCTGCATCTAATACCTGCATGTCCAGTCTCAACTTGTTGATTATACGTTGACAATCATGTACACGTTGTCTTGCCACCTCTAGTTGATGCTTGAGAACATCAGCACATTCCAATTCCAATCCATAATCATTCGGTAACGGCCATGCCACACTGCTCGCAGATCTTTGTGTTGATGTCACTTCATCCTGAAATGTTTCTATAAGTACACATGACTAGGGCAAAAATATAGTTACAACAGTGAAGCGAACAAGACACTATTTTGTACTACATGGCAAAATAGGACTAACAATAATGTTACACGTCACTTTCAAAAAAATGTTACACGTCATGAAGCATAAGCAGGTGATATTTTAAAAATTATAAAAAATATAGTCTGTGGAGCCTGCAAACAAAAATCCCTCTTAGCTCAGCAGAGGAGCATGATGTTGGGGCCCAATCGAAAACACAGACAAGTTACAAATTTAGACAGCACATTGTGTATAACTAAGCAAGCAGTCGGCCATTCTGTGCCTCAATTAAAGTCTTAGGGAGCATAATGAACATCAGAGGGTTTCATACAAACATACTACAGCAGGCAAAACTATGCAATCATTAGCGTAGTATAAACTAGATTGTGAGCCTCATGCAATAATAGTTGGTTAATAGACTTCCAAGCTTCAGGCACACTCCGGCAGAGTAATTAAATGGTAAGGCCTTTAATTATGTCAACCAATAGTGATACAAGTACCGAACACCAGGTATGATTATTTGGGCATCTAATTAACTGAGGACAAATAAAGCAATTGAAAAGAGAAAATTAACTATGCCTGGAACAAACAAGGAATTGAACTGTTGAGTTGCATACAGTGACTTACCTTAGTAGGTTGAAGAGGCTCAGTGCAGCTCCTACTTCTCTTGCAAGGCTCCTTCCTAACATCTTGTATTTGGAAATCCTCAATCTTATCTTCATTGCACCCCCTCTCCAAGGTGACACAAACTAGTTACTCATCTCCTTGGAAGATAAATATGCATACTTTCCAGTCTATGAACACAAAAGGATGAGATTATAACAAAACAACACCACATAATGAAACATGCCGCATCTCTTGCACTTGCACACAATGAAATGAGCATTTACTATGTCTGCACTATGTAAAAACTAGGCATACCTTCGAACTGGATCTCCAGGTACTCTTGGAGAGCCTACTATAGTGTACAGCCAAACCTTTATGTCACCTATGAGTTAGACAAGGCCCCACTACAGCAACCCTTAGTGTTTAAATCATTGACAAGCTCTGTTAGAGTGTTAGGTCAAGAACATCAAGTAATCAAAGCAAACAGTCCTAGTATGGTTGGCTGATGCAAACAAGCAATTGAGCAGATGTGTGAGAAAATCTTACATATCACGAACAAAAGCAAAGAAGGAGGCTTAAAGACCATCACTTAACTGACCAGATTTAAGGGGCATTTAAACATCATTGCAATGTATGAACTAACATAAACATTGCATATTCCAGATTCTACAATGGAATGCACATGTATTAGCTTATGCCATGTATGATGATGCCTAAATGTATAGATAGCAGGCAGGAGTGATTCATCATTGCATGCACAATTGAATTGCAGGTTAAGGGCCAGTTCAATTCCGCGTTTTCAGGGCATATCGTCAAAATAAGAATCAAAGATGTAAAGAAGTCATTTTTGAGTTATGGGCTTGGGCTTAACTAATTTTGGTTTGGAGGGGGGTGTTTCGGGTAGAACCTCACTAAAAATTGAAGGGAAGGGGAATAGTGAAATGAATCTGTTGTCTGCCTATATTACACTCAAAATGCAACTGCTGACGCCCGTGTCACACCTGACCCTCAAGTAAAAACAAACACGCAAGCATTCATTGCCCTGCCTGCTTGCATCTCCTCTCCCCTTTCCCTCTACCTCGATCCCCTGCCTGCAGCACTAGGGTTCCTCCAGCAAGCCGTCGCCACTGGTCCCCTCTGGCATGGTCCTCGATGATGCTATGTCCAGCTAGGCTACATGGCCGGTGGGTAGGGGCAAATCTCCCCAGCCGCTCCTCCCTATGGCGCCGCCCCTCATTCTCATGGTCTCCAGCAGCTGCTCCACTGTGGTTCGTCCAACGCACTATTTCGGCGGGCGCTGCACAACTACGGCTGATGCCACACTGTGGTAGAAGGCACCTTATTCCCCCTCCCCTCCTCCCAGGCCATGGCCTTGAGGTGCTGTTGAAGGATGAGCTCATCCAACAAGGTGAGGATCTCCTCTGATTTTTTGCCAAATTTTCATTCTGATCCACTATACGATGAATTACTATGAGCTGCTTCTGCTGCTGCTATATGATGCATTGCTATGAGCTGCTCCTGCTGCTGCTATATGATGAATTGCTATGAGCTGCTGCTGCTATATGATGAGTTGCTACAAGCTGCTCCTGCTCCTATATGATGAATTGCTATGAGCTGCTCCTGCTGGTGCTATATGATGAATTGCTATGAGCTGCTCCTGCTACTTCTATATGATGAATTGCTATGAGCTGCTGCTGGTATATGATGAATTGCAGACTGCTGCTGCTGTATGATGAGTTGCTATGAGCTACTACTGCTGCTATATGATGCTTTCAGGTGGTGCTGCTATACGATAATAACCAGCCACTTGGACCATCGAATTTAAATAAATAATTGTTCTTCATTTAAATGTGGGTCATGCATTCTTCGTTTAAATTAGGCAATGGGATCTCTATGGAAAACATTGACCAAAGTAGATTGTGCCAAGTAGATGGTATCTTTGTATTTGCATTTTGAACAAATAGTGATGGTCTGTTTTCCTATCATATTAATTACTGCACTGGGTTCAATTTGTGATGTTTGCAAGTCAAATTAATTTCCACATGGGCAGCAAAATGAAAAAAATATAATGCAATCTAGACCTTCCACTGATCATACCAAAGATAAGCTGAAAACACAATGAAAAGAATTGGTTGGCTTATTACATGGAGCTTATACTCACAGGTGCTTATTTTCCTAGGATAACTCGTAATAACTGTCCCTAAGAAACTTGGCTAATAGAACTGGCATACAAATAACATGTCACGATGATTGCAATGGAGGAGTAACGTACCATAGCACACTGTATAGGCTCACCGTTCCCTCTCCTTTTTTGCGATGTTCCACGAAATTGTCGCATACATCTTGTACTTTTTCATTGTGTAACCCTATCTGCAAGTTGACATGGCTAATTTCAGACATCTCTACATGATACTACATTGCATATCCCTTGCGCATATTTTAAACCACCAATTAACAATTGTGTGCGTACCATAAACTAGCCATGACTCTGTATGCTGGACTAGCAGGCACTCTAAGGGAGCCTAATGTAGTGCACTGGAATTCCTACATGCCACCTATGATTTTGTGTAATGTACTGCCCCTGTTCCTAAATATATGTCTTTGTAAAGATTCCAGTATGGACCACATACAGATGTATATAGATGCATTTTTGAGTGTAGATTCACTCATTTTGCTCCGTATGTAGCCTATAGTGGAATCTCTAGAAAGACTTGTATTCAAGAATGGAGGTATGAGGTAGTATCATTGTCTGCACAAAGGGATTACTGGTCGAAAATCCTAGCAAAGCACAAAACAATACAAGAGAGAGAGAGAGAGAGAGAGAGAGAGACGTGCTTACAAGATCATAGCAATGCCAGTCCAGGATCTTGGTTGGCCAAGCTGTTAGATCCAGAAGAAACATCATCCTTGGAGTTTTTGCCAGCTGCATAACAGGTAACAGCGACCGGTTAGTATATTTGAAGTACATCGGGCAGGTGATGCTGGACGGGTTAAAAGGTGACAAGTACCTAGGCCGTGGCGGGTGCTTGGTATCTCTCCAGACAGTGGGAATCAGGTTAGAAATGTCGAGGGTGATGACGCTGCGCTGGCTGTCAGGGTCCGGTAAGGAGATCTAGAACCGTCGAGTAGGGTGTTTGTGGAGCGGCTCCGGTAGGGTGGACTACGGTGTGGGCGAAGCAGATTTGTGGCCGTGGATGAGGGCGTAGGTGACAACGCAGATCTGCGGCCATGTACAGGGCGTCAAAAGCTGCTCCGGTGGTTGGGTTAAGGATGGTGTCGACGGTGCGGATCTGTGGCCGTGGACGGGGCGTCAGAAGCTGCTCCGGTGGTTGGGTTAAGGATGGTGTCAATGATGCGGATCTGCGACCGTGGACGGGGCGTCAGAAGCTGCTCCGGTGGTTGGGTTAAGGGTGGTGTCGACGATGCGGATCTTCGGCCGTGGACGGGGCGTCAGAAGCTGCTCCGGTAGGTTGGCTGAGGGCGCGAGGAAGCGGACCTGAGGCCATGGACTTGTGAGTTGGCAAAGCGGCCCCTGTAGGGTTGAGAATGGTATAGGCGAAGCTACTTCGGTAGGGTTGACGATGGTGTTGGCGAAGCGGCTCCGGTAGGGTTGAGGAAGGTGTCGGCGAAGCGGCTCCGGTAGGGTTGAGGAAGGTGTCGGCAAAGAGGATCAGAGGCCGTCGACGGGGGCGTCGGTGGGGCGGCTCCGGGGGGTGTGGACGAAGCGTCTCTGGTGGGAAGTACGAATGAGCCACTTCAGATGCGCGGCGGTTGACGAGAGTACCGGCAAAGCAGATCCGGCGCCGTGGACAAGGCCGGCACCGAATGGGCTGTGGTACAGTGGTGGATGAGCAGTCTACTTGTTTCTAGGGGAGGTGGGAGGGGTAGATGCGGCCGCAGAAGCAGATCCGGCGAGGTGGACGCCGGTGGCAGTGAATGGGCTATGGTACGCCGGTGGATGAGCAGTCTAGGGTTTCGAGAGGGGAGTGGAGAAATGGCGATGAAGTACGGACAGCGTGATGTAAGATGCTCTGGTGCTGTGGAGTTAGTCGTTTTTGCGGGAGGGGGAGAGGAAATGGGGCTGCCATTTAGTGGGGGAACCGGAAGTTACCAAAGAAGCCCTGACCTATCATGTAGATGAGGGCGGTATTGTAACTGTTGGTCTCCGTGCACCAAGGACAAAAGGGGGATTTCGCATGCTAAAGACTAAGGTGGCGGAAATTTTAGAAGGAGGCGGGAGATTTTGCCGCCCGCATGATCGTTCGTATCCAGTTTCAACTAATTTTGGACCGTGCTAGCGGGAAGGTCATGCTAGACTATGTACACGGGTCACGCGTCAGCAGTTAATAACTGGTGTGAAGTCCACCCCAGAAAAAAAGACAATATCTCGGGATGATGCACCGATAACTTGGACGTTCACACGGGCGCGGCCAATCGTATGGGTGTAGTGGCGCGTTCACAAAAAAGGGATCAAACGTTCAGCCTATGTATTTCTCGTGTAAATAGATAATTTAGTGCCATTGGTTATTTACTTTAAACATGATGCATTGACGTGTTAGTGTAGAGGCGCACAAAAGGAAATGGATATTGTAGCCAGCTACTTAAAAGTGTTACCTCATATGATTACATAGCCTCCATTTCATAAATTGCGTACCCATTGAATTCATATATGAATATTACATATATTACTTCAAAATAGAAACTTAAATCATCCAAGACTAATGAATTTGAATGCAAGAGTAACAATGGTGCATATACATGATAGCTACATTGGTTGTTTGAAGAGACATCACTGTAACTTTTGTATGCACAACTGAAAAGGTTTATTTAAATAGAAAATGTGATATGTGAGTGTCCAATCTTTATAGAGTTGAATCGATATTGTACCTTTGGCCATGATACGAAGTAGATATTGACTTATGTTCGAGCAATGCACATCCACGATCGCTAGATAGTGATACGTGAATGAATTGTGCAATCTCTCTCACACACATACATATCTCATTTCCCTGTGGGCATCGGAATCACACACACGCACTTCGTGTATTTATCTCCCTCCGTCAGGGTTAAATTCGTCTTTCTACCCCGTCCTACAAGTCTCTCACACAGAAACACACACGCTCTATATGTCTAACACGCCCACCCCTTTAATTCCGCCCACCCACAGCCACTAATGTCTCAAAGTATAATAATTTCTCTCACACATATGCTATCTACCTATCCCTTAATATAGCTATATATGTGTCACACAAACTCCTTCTCCCTACTAGCAAGATGCCCATGCGTTGCACGGAACATCAATATGCATTTGTATGAGAAGTTTATCTCGTGGCAGAAAAGGATGAACGAGGGAATGCCTTACTTGCAAATGCGGAGAGGGGTGTGGGTATGTTTTTGCAAAATTGCCATAGTTTCCTTCCTGTCCGTCAGATATAAGTCGGCTGGCCTATATTGCAGGATGGCAGGAACACCATCATCACCAACTCTGTTTTGTTATAAGAGTAGACATATGTGAGTGTCACTGAACCCCACCACACACCCACACTTCCCAACACCGAAGGAGTAGGGTGACACCTCGATCTTGATACTAATCTATCGACTGGCTTCTCTCTCAAACATACACACACACACACTACCTGGCACCGAAGGAGTTGGGTGGCACATCTATCTTGATAATAATCTATCTACTCCTCTTTCAAACACACATGCACACACACACACACACTCACTAGTTGTGCCTCTGTGCCTACCGCGCACACTCTCGATACGTCTTTCTCTCCCTCCCCCCCAACAATGACAGCAGAAGGGTGACAACTCGATCTGTTCATAATCTGTCAATTGGTTTCTCTCTCAAACATTGTGTCTCGGTGCCTCGCTCGGTAGCCCCCTCGATATGTAGACTTCTCGCGCGTGCACAACTTTAGTGACGATGACGCTGAACCCAGTGTGCCTTATTTTTACCAGCCTCATGTGATAGTTTTCACCCTGTTTTCTGTTAATTAACAAGGCAACCTTTTCTTTGTTACTACTAGTTAATCTGAAATCATTCGGGGCAGACATAAAATATATCACTTCAACCCAGTTATAGCAGCAACTATTTTAAAAGAAATTAGCAAGCTGCCCATGCGTTGCACGGAACATCAAGATGCATTTGTATGAGTAGTTTATCTTGTGAGAGAAAAGGTTGAACGAGGGAAGGCCTTATTTGCGAACGTGGAGAGACATGTGGGTATATTTTTGCAAAATTGCCATAGTTTCTTTCCTATGTGTTAGATATAAATCTGACGGCCTATATTGCAGGATGGCACGCACACCATCATCACCAACTCTATTTTCTACTCCCTCCGTCTGAAAATACTTGTCATCAAAATGGATAAAAAGAGATGTATCTAAAACTAAAATATGTCTAGATACATTTCCTTTTATCCATTTTGATGACAAGTATTTCCGGACGGAGGGAGTATTTGTCTTTTTAGAGATTTCAACAAGTGACTATGACCGAACCTTACCAACATACTCAAAAAAGTAGTCCATAATTTTGATATTACCCTCTTTTCTTGGCGGTGCAGTGCCATCTGGATACCTCATAAATAAATGAAGGACAAATCTGACCCCTTCCTGAAAAGACATACGGATCAAAATGAGTGAATCTACACTCTAAAATATGTCTACATAAACATCCGTATGTGGTAGTCCATTTGAAATCTGAAAAAGACAAATATTTAGGAACGAATGGAGTATATATAAGAGTTGACATGGAGATATATCTCCAGCATGGTCTACAACAAAAATGTGCTGGGCTGGTTAGCGCCGGATGCTCGCAACGCGATGACATGAGTTCGAATTCTGTCTTTTCACTTTATATTTTTATATTATATATTACTCTACTTATTTAATATATACTTCTTTCGCTACTGTACTGATAGTGGAACCCACAGAGTACTTAGAATACAAGATTAAGGATGGACTTGTTTCTTTTTAACTTTCTGTATGAAGTTGTAGCCACCCTGCAAGTCACGTGTACACTGTACATGCATTTAACTTTTTATAGAGGGACCATCATACAGGCAATTAACTCAAATAGATTGGATGTCACTCTATTATTTCCAGCATAAAGAGCATCTCCAACGACAGCCGACAAATTTCCTCCCACTTCCTTAAGCGGAGGACGACATCAAAAGCCAGCAGCATACATTTTTACAACTCTAATTAACCAACCAGATGAAATTTGTGCAAACACGGACTGATTTCATATAATCATGAAGGATTTCATATAAAAAAGCCGGATCTTCATATAAACATGATGGATTTCATTACATTTACATGAACTAAGAGGTGCCAATCCGGCTCTCTTGTATAATTAATACTCCCTCCGTCCGGAAATACTTGTCCTTGAAATGGATGCATCTAGACTTATTTTAGTTCTAAATGGCCGCCCGCGGATCCCTTTGTCTTCCTCATGTCCGTCAGACACTTGCGGGGTCGACGAATGTCCTCGGAAGAGACGAAGCAGCAAAGAAACCATCTGAATCCATGGTCGTCGCCTCGGCGGTGGCCTTCATGGGTCCCAAGTGGCGGCGGCCTCCCGTGTTCTACTTCTCCTCGATGATGGCGGCGGACACGGAGAAGCGGGCCACCGACTCATCGCCCTCCACGCACCCGGCTTCTGTCTCTGCCTGCATGGCGCTGCCGCAGGCACGGGAGGCGCGCCCACAGACACGGAAGGCGCGGCCACCGCAGACACTGGTGGAGCGGTACGACGCAGCAGCGACGGCGCCCGTACCGGCGTGCTCGCCGCCGTGTCGGCATGAAGCAACTCGCCACTCCTCATCGAGCTGAACTGGAGCGGCGAGTTGCTGAACCACGCGCCTGCTTGGGGCGGCAACTTGCTCCGTCGGGGCAAGCGAGGTTGGCGAAGCACCGAGTGGCCTCGCCCGTATCCGGAGGGCTCGGCGGGCCACCCAGCCGGGTAATATGCCGAAGAACGGCTCATCGGAAGCCATAAGAAGAGTGGAGAAAATGGTGAAGGAGGAGATGGGGGAGCGGCAGAGGAGTGCAATTCTTGCCCTCTGTCTGTCTAGCCTCGTGTAAATAGAGGGCAGACGGTTGGAGCTTGGTCGGCGTCTAGCCTCGTTTAAACTGAGGGCGGACGGGAGGAGCTCGGCCGGTGTTGCGTTTAATTCCGACCCGCTCATGAACGGACATGTGGCCGGAGTAGGATTCTCGGTTTGCATGCGGGTTTAACGGAGGGGTTTAATGGAGGCGCCGGGCGTGCAGCGGGTGGCACAGTACTATTCGATTTGACAGCAGTAATGAGCCGTCAAATCACAAAGGACCTCGCCTCTCGTGAAACCGACCGAGCTAGACTGCCCCGCCCTCTAGCCTTTTAAAAAATGTATATACTCCACTTTTGTACAGTAGTAGTATCGATGGATTGCGCCATGGAGCAAAAATTGAAATTCTAAAAAAGGTGGTACATATAGAGAGCGCTCATCGCCAAATTATGCATATAGTACTATTAAAAAGGCTTGTCACAATAATGGTGTCTAGCACCAGTGCACAACCCACCCCTCAAATAAAATAAGAACCCTGGAATTCTTTGACAAAACTAAGCACCCTGAAATTCTTTGACAACTAAACTGCTGGCTATATGATGTTGGCCATATATATTGTACGTATATAATGTGATGAAACGAGTGGTAGTACTATACCAACTAAAATATGAAATGTAAGAAATGCTAGTATGTGCGTACTGAAGAGTTAAAGTAACAAGAAGAAACATAACATAGTTCTGCTGGGGGCTCAGCATAACACACCTCTCAAATTAAATTAAGCACACCTGAAATTAAACTTTGCAACTATTCCGGTAGACACTGCATTAGAACCACCATGAGCAACGACACTGCCAACTTACTCGGAGTCCTCGTCCACGTCCTCGACTTCGTCCTTGTACCTCTTCCTCTTGGCCGATACTTCTTTGCTTGAACCGCACACTTGGCTGTTGCTCTTCGTCCAACCCTTGTAGATATTGAAGCAAATGTAGCCATCCATTGCAGCGTAGTGGATGTGGTCTATATCTAGTACATTCCGCTGCCATGCATGACGATGAAACGTGTAATGAGGTTTCTCCAGTTTACGATATAAAGGATGAACCATGGCTCCTCCCAGGGTCAGCATTGAAGGCTGACGAGAGGGCACCAGCCGATTCTTCTGGAGGTCGAAGGGGTTGCCTACAACAAGGCCTATCCAACCCAGGACTTCTTTGTCGTTCTTAAAGTCTACAATAACGAATTTCACTGTTTTGTCCTTGAGGAAGTTCTTAAAATCCTGGCACTCAACGTCGGCATGGCATATGTGGTAGACCAAGCATACGTTATGTACGCAAACCTGGATCACGGCGGGCTTCTTCCTCTCTTCGTCCTTTAGATCCTTCTCTCGTCCCAGGACTTTGGTGTACTCAACATCTAGCCCAGTGACACACACATCATCTGAGTTTTCGAACATGTGTCTGAAGCGAGAAAGGCATCCTTTCACCGTCGCGGAAGAACGGGTGTAGATGACGTCGAACTCATCGCCGGTGATGGTTCTAGCTGTAGCACGGAAGCCAAGAAATTTGGTGTCAGACGGGGCTCGTTGATAGAGTAGGAGCATTCCGTACTAGTACTACTCCTACTAGTACCATGTTTGTACTCCTAATACTATATTACTAGTACTACCACTATACAACTAGTAGGTACGTGCATGGCACAACATCGTAGGAACAAAAAACGGGAAGATCTTGTTTTGGGTGATTTATCTTTTTTTCAATCAATGTAGTATGAATAATATTATGTGGGGGGCACCCATGAAGCTTATGTGGCTTGGTTGCATGGCTACGGAAGGTTAGAGAAAAATAAATAGATAATGTGTTTAGAGTGCACTCCACTAAATAGATACTAGTAAGGTACACGTGCATTGCACGCATGAGATTTGGCAACCAAATTATGAATAAATACAACATTATAGCATGTAAGCTTTGAGTCATATATGCATGATGTAGATGTTCGTTTAATACTTATAGTTCATCTCATTCAAAATCATTTAGTTTTCATAAAAAAGCTAATCTATTTTAAGATTCATGGAATTGTGCGTTGTAAAGCATAAAGTAAAAACAACTAATGGCAATTCATGTAGAAAACCATTTGGGAAATTATGATACGGAAGATTCTAGAACAAAGGAGAAGTGCTTGTGATTTGAGGTTTGTGCATTATGCTTAAGTTAAACCATGGAGTCTTCTAGATTGTACATGTGACAAAATCTGGTGGAATGTAGATGATATCCAACAGCCATTAGTGCTCGGATTTGCCATCTATGCACCATCGGATTGGCTTCATACAACGACCATCTTTCAAAGTTATTCGCACACTATATAGTGGTATAGATATACTTTGGATCCATTGCAACGGACCGACACATCTATATCTATACCCCCTATATAGTGTGTGAAAAACTTTGAAAGTTGGTCGTTGGATGAAGCCAATATGACGATACAAAGATGGCAAATCCGAGCACTACTGGACGTTTGATATCACCCACCAGATTCTGCCACATGTATAATCTAGAAGACTCCATGGTTGAACTTAATTCATGACTAACTTTGCCACAACTAAGCTTACGCAAAGTTATTAGTTCTTCAAAATGAGAGCCACAAGTTGGCAAGCCTAAGGGAATCTTGCCACATTTTTGTGTGTATGTCATGTGGGGCCTTAGTGTGGCTTGCCTAAGGTGTGGCTTGAACCAAACACTCACCTAAGGTAATCAAACTTGCCTAACCTTACATTCCACCAGATTTTGCCACATGTTAGAATCCAGAAAGCTCCACATGTAGAATCATAATGCACAAACCACCAGAATCTCATGAGTGCAATGCACGTGTACCTTACTAGTACTAGTTGGTAGTAGTAGTAAGAAACAATTCCAGTTTTGGCACGAGCACGTACTGCAGGAGCACCACAAGGCCTGCCGCAGGAGTTACATTTCCCTCTAGGGGCCCACGGGACTAAACTTCAGTGGCTTAGTGCCCGGCCTATGAGTCAATGACATGCGGACCTTAAATGCGGCTGGCCCACATGTCATTCTCATGGTGGTGGCATGGTTCGCGACTCACTCGTTCGAGATGAACCGGTCGGGCAAGGAAAGGCAGGGCAAGGTAGTGATAGCCACGTCAGAGGATCCATGTCCACATCAGGGGACGTCGTACCGTGGGTTGGAGTGGCATCGTGGGAATCGCGTGTGGGTGTGGCAGTGGTAGAAACAAGAAACGTGATGGTTGTCGTGGTTCAACTTCCATGGACAAGCTGTCATGTGTGCTGACACATGTATATCAAAACTAGTGCTTATATTTCTAGCACATGAACAAGTATTATTCTACTACTTTTGATCCATTGCAGCGCACGGGCCAGCACATTGGTAGTAGTAGTGCCCATCTCTATCTCTAGAGGACGTCCCTCGTTCATCCTTTTCTCTCACAAGATAAACTACTCATACAAACGCATCTTGATGTTCCATGGAACACACGAGAATGTTTCCTTGGGGGTCTCTCCAGCGCGGCGTGGCCGTAGTTGCAAGTTGACGCCCCTTGAGATGCCGACGTTGAGGGGCACTCGGATTTCCTCCAATGAGCAGGTAAGATGAGTTTGATCACGTAGTAAATGCATTCTAAAGACTACTTCCGTGTCCATTTCCTAATTGTCCCCCTGCCCACTATTTCACAGGTTAGGCTCGGTGCAAGTGGAGATTGGCTTGCATATGTACGGGAGGGTACCAACATCAATTTGCACAACATTTACAACGGTGACACCCTTCCTGTAGAACCTTTGTCCAACATTGGGATCAGCCATGCAATGGGCCACCGCATGAATTGGTACGATGGAACCACGGTGAGATTGAATAAGATAGCATGAACCTTGCACATGGCGGTAAAAGGCGGACCATCCTGTCTGCGGTCGATTTGTTGCCGTACGAGTAGGAAGACATTGTGCTCCTTTCTAACCGCATTTTCGCGGTGACAAACCAGGGGACTTATTTTGTATGGGACACATCCTACGATATACTCCCTCTCTCCTAGTTTATTTGTTTTGAATCTTTTCGTTTTATAAGTTTCAAATTCAAATTTAGAGCTCCCCATCACATGTTGAGATTACAATGTCCATTAAATCATTGCGTGCATGTATAGTAAAGAAACAAATCTCGAGTTTGGCACGAGTTCGTGCTGCGGGGGCACCACAAGCCCTGGCGCAGGAGTTACATTTCCCTCTCAGGGCCTTCGGGACTGAGCTTCAGTGCCTTACTACACCTACCTTTGAGTCAATAACATGTGGACCCGATAGGTGACTGGTCCACATGTAATGCTCCCGTAGGCAGAGTGGCAGTGGGGCCAAGAGGGGTGAGCCGTAGGTCGGGAGACGTGTGGTTTCATGGGTTCGAGCAGCGTCATGGGAATCGCGGGTGGCTGTGGTAGAAACTTGATGCTCGCCGCATTTTAGGTGGCCCACATGTCATGCATACAAAGGCAGAGGGGCAATGCGGCCGAGAGGGGTGAGGCGCACGTCGGGGGGCGTGGTGCCGTGGGTTGGAGAGGCATCGTGGGAATCACGAGATGAAACGTGATGGTCTCCGTAGTTGAACTTCCATGGACAAGATGTCATGTCTACGGACACATGCACTGCATATCGATCACTGGAAGGAGTACCAGAGAAAGCTATATATGCGGATAAATAGTTCCTTATAGTCAAGCGGGCCCATGGTACTACTCTGTTCCAAAGACATGCACACCATCGAAATAGTCCATCTATATCAATATACACCAAGAGGGAATAATTTTTTTACAAGAGTGGAAATAGTTCATCCATCCATAATGCCCTCCTGCTGGTCCAGCCTTTTCTTCTTCTTCTTCTTCTTCTTCCTCTTCTTCTTTCTCATTCTCTGTGGGAGATGGCTTCGCAACAAGCTCTTTGGACCTTGCAGCTATCTCGAAACTCACATGGGCATCGAGGGCAGCATATTTTATCCGCTCATACGTCAAGGGATAATTCTCCCATCCATACGACCTTAATGCCACCGTCTCGTCACCCTTCTGAAGATTTGTACCGAGCACAAAATTTGCTACGTCGAACAGGGATGGTGTCTGTTTATCAAAATCTTCTACAGGAATTTTGATTCTAGTTTGTAGGTAAGCGATGCTTTTCAAATCAAGGTTGTACGGCTCCAGCTTTTGTTTGTCTCCTTCGATGGCTGCCCCACAGAAGTATATGTCCTCCCGAGACAAGAAATCGTGAATTTCACCTGGTATGGAGGGCGAGTGTATAATGTGGTACACCAAAACATCATCTTCGAGACACAGCTGAAGGACGGCGGCGCGCTGGATCTTCCCAGGGGCATGCTCCGTGTACTATGCGTCGAGACCGATGACCCTCGTCTCTACCTTTTCGAGGGAGTTGGATACATTGTTGATCCACTGCCGAACAACACTTGGGTGGACGGTGAGGGTGGCAACTATGCGCATCGAGCCTTCGACGAGGACATGTTGGATGCTAAAAACCTGCATCTCGATCTCTTTCGCCATTTGGAACCGCTGGAACGGAGGGCTATGGTTTGGAGAATTAGGATTATATGGCTAGTCTAACTGAAGTAGTAGATGATTATTTAAAGAGGTTAAAACAATGTGAACGCAGTGGGGTTTGGATGCAAATGAAGACGAATGGAGGTGAAGAAGCCGAGGAGAATCGGTTCTCGATGGAGAAGTAAATGGGAGAAGTGGCATGCAGGCAGTTGATTAGACGTCTAGGTAGACTAAATGAAAAGGCTATGCGGGTAGACTGATGAGTCGTACCTGTTCGTGTACGTGCCCATCCTTCCTGATAGGTGCGACCTATGCAAACAGATAAAAAAAGTGTCGTAGTTTTTTTTGAGCGCATGAGTGGGAGACACAACATTCTCTGGTTAAGGAATACTCCCTCTGTTTAGGTGAGTGTAAGACACCTTATGAAAATCAGGTTTTCCCAAAACCTTTAGGCGTGGAGTATAAACTTCCTGCTCGATCCCCTCCCAGCCTCGTTAGCCAGCGTTCTCTTCCTCTGTTGCGTCGTTCTACCTTTCCATTTTTCCTCTTCTCAAGTGTGGAACGATCTGCATGCCATCCTTGATGCACCAGAACGACCACTGCATGCATCGCGGCAGGGAGTTGATTGGGCATGCACGAGAATTTGGTTCTGCTCGCAATATGGATGATACCTGAACGATGAAGTGAACAGGCATGCTAGCACGGGAGACCTATTTCTGCTATACAATACTGGAGTACTCTTGTTCATACTAGTAGTAGTAGTAGTAGTAGTAGTACAACTGTGGTACACTTGAGGGTCAAAATACTATTCATCCAGTCCTCACAGTGAAGTGACAACACTAGTCCAGGTGGTGTGTTCGGGTTACCAAAGTTAGCCTCACCATGTGCACTATGCAGTCTGTCACCGCCGCTGTACAGCACATTGGCGCCTCACCTCGTCTCTCTCTCCGCTCCCATAGCACCACTCCATCTCCATCTCCTTCTCCGTCTCCTTCTCCGTCTCCATCTCACTGTGCCCCCGTGTACCATCGCCTCACTCGCCTCCCCCAGTACCACTATTCCCTCGCTAGCCGCTCCAGCACCGACATCCTTCTCCCCCATAAATCAAGCCCCCTTCCAAACTCCACCATGGCCGAACGCGAACCGCGCAGCATCCATATGAGCCGCGATTGGAGCAATCACCCCAGTGACATCCTCGACCTTTGTTGTTCATGTATGGATATGTTGAGCGTCGTGCGGCTGGCTGCATGCTCGAGGGACATGCACACGGCCATCGTCGAAGCGAGGACTAAGCTTTTCAAGACACCCTAGTTGCTACTATCTGGTCTTGTGAGATTGGCTCACCATGATACAGAGGCGTGCATGATGCCCCTCGACTTCAATCCAATCTCCATTAGCCGAAACTTCTTTGCAGGTATGTAGTGGGTCGCCGTACATCATTTCCCTCGACATCGATCCGATCACCATTGCCCGAAACTTCTTGGCAGGTATGTACTGGGTCAGCATGAACTCCCACTGGATGGCTGCCTTCAGAGAAGACGGTAAAAAGTTGGTGCTCGTGAACTTCCAGACCTCCCATGAGATTATCCTTCCTCCGTTGGATTATATAGAGTATTACCATCGCGGTCCAAGTCATCTAGATTACTACGTCAGTTGGACAGACCTTCTTTTGCAGAAGATTGTAATCTGCCAAGTTCCCACACGACATGCGAATTACATAGACTTCAAGCTAATTGCCTTGTTTGACCGCGGACTCGCCTATCTTTACGCCGGTGCCTTCTTTAGCTAGAGACAACTCGGCTCGCAGTGGATCATCGTCAAAGCTGATACACACTTCTGTGATGCTATTGAACACAATGGCATCATCTATGCAATCGACAAAGCAGATGGCACCACGTATTGCTGGGATGGCGCGTGTCAGTTATTTCCATCTCATGTTAATGATGACTCCATGACACCGTTTGAACTTTTTGTGATGATTGGCATATCCCTGTTTGAGCAGAATTTGAGTAGAACTATGGCAATGTATTAGAGACGCCGTAAATCAGCTATATTTGGAATGAGTTAATTCATGCGATTGTGACCATGTCATTACAGCCAATTTGTACCCTGAATAAACAAACGGTTAGGAATATATGGATATTATCCTTATTTTACAGTAATCTATATACTACTACTAAATATGAGTGTGTATCAATGGCCATGTTAGTTTGCTCATTTTCATGATGTAGAAACATGCACCACACTGTTGGTTTCATATAACCATACATTAGGGAAGTAAATGTGCATATGGAGAACTCTATATTTGGAAGTAGTGAAGTCCTGCAATGCTTACCATGTGTACATACCTATATTTGCCCTTCAGCAATCAATGGCTGGAATAATATCCTCACAAAACTTTTGCCCACAGAACACGAGTATATAACAATGCATGGTCTGTTAGTTACCTTTAAGAATTTGTTTGTGAGGATAGAACATGATTACTCCCTCCGTTCCCAAATATTTGTCTTTCTAGAGATTTTAACAAGTGACTACATACGGAGCAAAATGAGTGAATCTACACTCTAAAATAAGTCTACATACATCCGAATGTTGTGTCTATTTGAAATGCCTAGAAAGACAAATATTTGGGAACGGAGGGAGTACATAACATGCATGACATGGTAGTTTCCTGTGAAGAATCGATTGCGAGATAGCATGAGTATAACCATGCATGGCACTTATATATATTTGAACCCATTATACATTTCCCTGTATTTTCCTCCCAGTTCCAACAGGGTCATATCAATGCTGTTTCTTGCATTATCCTACTCATACTCTGAACAATGCTGATCTTATATTAACAATGCATGTCCTTTTTGATATGATGCAGTGTCCCTGCAGTTATTGCCCTTTGTAATCACACCACCTTTGCCAAAAACAAGGAAGCACAACTGGTTCCTCGCCCGATCAGACGACGGCAAAAAGGCTGATGATCATTCGGACACATGAGCCGGAAAAGTTATTTAAAGCACAAGTGCTCCCTAGGTGGTTTTGGTAATTAATGTCAACATATCTTTTGTTGGACTAACACTTTTACCTAGTATGTTTCAGATAAGTTCAACAATGGAGTGGCATGGACTAGAGGATGTGGAACCCCTTCAAGATGCTAAGGACAAAGGATTGGCTCAAGCTTCAAGATCAAGACTCTACATTTTCTATTTTAGTGATCCAAGATCACATTGAGTCTATAGGAAAAGCCAATACTATCAAGGAGGGATGAGGTGTTGTTTAATGAGCCTCTTGCTTCATGTGCTTAGTGATATGCTCCAAAACCCCCAACTACCTTCCCACATCCACATATGACCTAAACCAAAAGTCAAACTCGGCCCCACCAATTCTTTCTACCCGGCGCCACCGAGTTTCACATGTCATAGCCACTGCCAGAAACCCTAGCAAATCGGTTTCACCGATAGGGATCTCGGTCTCACCGAGATGGGACTGTAATCTCTCTGTGTATGTCCATTACCAAAATCGGTCTCACCGAGTTTGAGCAATCGGTACTACCGAGATTACAATGCAGATCCTCTGGTTAGCTTATTACCAAAATCGGTTCCACCAACTTTGTGTAATCGGTCCCACCGAGTTTGCCTGACCAACTCTCTGGTTAGCTTATTACCAAAATTGGTCCCACCGAGTTTGTGTAATCGGTCACACCGAGATTACGTTATGCCCTAACCCTAACCATATCGGTCCTACCGAGTTGCATCTCAGTCCCACCGAAAATCCTAACGGTCACTAGGTTTGCTGAATCGGTCCGACCGAGTTTAACCATTCGGTCCCACCGAGTTTAGCAAATTGTGTGTAACGGTTATATTTTGTGTGGAGGCTATATATACCCCTCCACCCACGAGCCATCAGAACACATCTACACTTCCAATACACATGTTCTGAGAGAGAACCGCCTACACTTGTGTTGAGCTCAAGATATTCCATTCCAACCATATGAATCTTGATCTCCAGCCTTCCCCAAGTTGCTTTCCACTCAAATCTTCTTTCCACCAAATCCAAATCCTGTGACAGAGAGTTGAGTGTTGGGGAGACTATCATTTGAAGCACAAGAGCAAGGAGTTCATCATCAACACACCATTTGTTACTTCTTGGAGAGTGGTGTCTCCTAGATTGGCTAGGTGTCACTTAGGAGCCTCCGACAAGATTGTGGAGTTGAACCAAGGAGTTTGAAGGGCAAGGAGATCGCCTACTTCGTGAAGATCTACTGCTAGTGAGGCAAGTCCTTCGTGGGCGACGGCCGTGATGGAATAGACAAGGTTGCTTCTTCGTGGACCCTTCATGGGTGGAGCCCTCTGTGGACTCGCGCAACCGTTACCCTCCGTGGGTTGAAGTCTCCATCAACGTGGATGTACGATAGCACCACCTATCGGAACCACGCCAAAAACATCCATGTCTCCAATTGCGTTTGAATACTCCAAACCCTTCCCTTTACATTCTTGCAAGTTGCATGCTTTACTTTCCGCTACTCATATACTCATTGCATGCTTGCTTGATATGTATTGTGTTTGTTAAACTTGTGCTCAAACTCCACTTAAACTTAAGAATATTAAAAACTGCAACTTTTGGCACTTAGTGTCTAATCACCCCCCCTCTAGACACCTCTTCTCGATCCTTTCAATTAGTATCAGAGCATTGGTCTCCATTGCCTTGGTTTAAACACCTTTGGAGGAAGATGGATGTGTCTACTTTAGGGAGTCTTACACATAGAGTGCCTATTCTTGATGGAAAATATTTTCATGAGTGGAAAAATGAAATGCTTGAGATTTTCAATGAATATCACTTGAACAAGTACATTGCTAGTCCTTGTGCACCTCATATTGATCCTTTGCATCCCACACCCGAAGAAGATCTTGACATGATTCGCAACCTTAGAACCATCAATCTTATCATAAGAGGATTGCCCAAAAATTTGATTGATAGTTTGCCTACTCTTGATTGTGCCTATACTATATGGAAATTTCTTGAGGAACGATTTCCCGATTATTCCTTAAAAAATTTAGACGAAATTCTCCATAAGTCTATTGCTTTGAGTAAGATGAACTCTAGTGATCCTAGTTTTGGTGATTGTCTATTTGAGCTTACCAATCTCATGCGTGCTAAAGGAAATGTTGGAATCATTAGCGATATCATATCCGAAGCTATTAGAATTCATAAAGGTAACCATTGTGATGATCATTTATCTAATGAATTACCCTCTCTAGGAATTGATCAATCACAAGATGATGTGGAACATGGATACTATGATGAAGATGATGATAGTGACTATGATCTTGATGATGCAATGAGACATTTTGGTCTTATGGCAAATCTTTGTGGCTACATGGCTGGAGGAAAGGAATGGGTCCACTGGTAGAAAACGGGCTTTTAGTCCCGGTTCGTAAGGGCCTTTAGTCCCGGTTCTGGAACCGGGACTAAAGTGTCGGTACTAATGCCCTGACCCTTTAGTCCCGGTTCAATCCAGAACTGGGACTAAAGGCCCTCCACGTGGCCGGTCCACCTTTAGTCCCGGTTGGTAACACCAACCGGTACTAAAGGAAATTTCCTGATTTTTTTTTGAAATTTTTTTTGAAATTTTTTTTGAAATTTTTTTGAAATTTTTTTTGAATTTTTTTATTTTCAAATTTCTGAATTATTTTAACCTCTAATCTCTAATCACCCCTCATCACTGCTCAATTTAATCTCTAATCACCCCTCATCATTCCAAATCATCTCACTTCCCGAACGGTCACCCATCCTCTCACTACTTGATGGAAAATATTTTCATGAGTGGAAAAATGAAATGCTTGAGATTTTCAATGAATATCACTTGAACAAGTACATTGCTAGTCCTTGTGCACCTCATATTGATCCTTTGCATCCCACACCCGAAGAAGATCTTGACATGATTCGCATCCTTAGAACCATCAATCTTATCATAAGAGGATTGCCCAAAAATTTGATTGATAGTTTGCCTACTCTTGATTGTGCCTATACTATATGGAAATTTCTTGAGAAACGATTTGCCGATTATTCCTTAAAAAATTTAGACGAAATTCTCCATAAGTCTATTGCTTTGAGTAAGATGAACTCTAGTGATCCTAGTTTTGGTGATTGTCTATTTGAGCTTACCAATCTCATGCGTGCTAAAGGAAATGTTGGAATCATTAGCGATATCATATCCGAAGCTATTAGAATTCATAAAGGTAACCACATTGATGACCATTTATCTAATGAATTACCCTCTCTAGGAATTGATCAATCACAAGATGATGTGGAACATGGATACTATGATGAAGATGATGATAGTGACTATGATCTTGATGATGCAATGAGACATTTTGGTCTTATGGCAAATCTTTGTGGCTACATGGCTGGAGGAAAGGAATGGGTCCACTGGTAGAAAACGGGCTTTTAGTCCCGGTTCGTAAGGGCCTTTAGTCCCGGTTCTGGAACCGGGACTAAAGTGTCGGTACTAATGCCCTGACCCTTTAGTCCCGGTTCAATCCAGAACTGGGACTAAAGGCCCTCCACGTGGCCGGTCCACCTTTAGTCCCGGGTTGGTAACACCAACCGGTACTAAAGGAAATTTCCTGATTTTTTTAATTTTTTTGAAATTTTTTTAATATTTTTTTTGAATTTTTTGAATTTTTTTATTCAAATTTCTGAATTATTTTAACCTCTAATCTCTAATCACCCCTCATCACTGCTCAATTTAATCTCTAATCACCCCTCATCATTCCAAATCATCTCACTTCCCGAACGGTCACCCATCCTCTCACTACTGCCTGAAATTATTTCATGAGTGGAAAATGAAATGCTTGAGATTTTCAATGAATATCATTGAACAAGTACATTGCTAGCCCTTGTGCACCTCATATTGATCCTTTGCATCCACACCAAGAAGATCTTGACATGATTCGCAATCTTAGAACCATCATCTTATCATAAGAGGATTGCCCAAAAATTTGATTGCTAGTTTGCCTACTCTTGATTGTGCCTATACTATATGGAAATTTCTTGAGGAACGATTTCCAGATTATTCCTTGAAAAATTTAGACGAAATTCTCCATAAGTCTATTGCTTTGAGTAAGATGAACTAGTGATCCTAGCTTTGGTGATTGTCTATTTGAGCTTACCAATCTCATGCGTGCCTAAAGGAAATGTTGGAATCATTAGCGATATCATATCCGAAGCTATTAGAATTCATAAAGGTAACCATTGTTGATGACCATTTATCTAATGAATTACCCTCTCTAGGAATTGATCAATCACAAGATGATGTGGAACATGGATACTATGATGAAGATGATGATAGTGACTATGATCTTGATGATGCAATGAGACATTTTGGTCTTATGGCAAATCTTTGTGGCTACATGGCTGGAGGAAAGGAATGGGTCCACTGGTAGAAAAAGGGCTTTTAGTCCCGGTTCGTAAGGGCCTTTAGTCCCGGTTCTGGAACCGGGACTAAAGTGTCGGTACTAATGCCCTGACCCTTTAGTCCCGGTTCAATCCAGAACCGGGACTAAAGGCCCTCCACGTGGCCGGTCCACCTTTAGTCCCGGTTGGTAACACCAACCGGTACTAAAGGAAATTTCCTGATTTTTTTTTTGAAATTTTTTTTGAAATTTTTTTGAAATTTTTTTTGAAATTTTTTTATTTTCAAATTTCTGAATTATTTTAACCTCTAATCTCTAATCACCCCTCATCACTGCTCAATTTAATCTCTAATCAGCCCTCATCATTCCAAATCATCTCACTTCCCGAACGGTCACCCATCCTCTCACTACTCCAGCCTGAGCACGCTTAACTTCCGGGTTCTATTCTCCCTCGTTTCCAAGACTGCACTTGTTGTTTTCCTGACAATAGTAAGATGTCAATCCTATTAACCCTCAGGAATTTAGCTTGAGCATGAAGTCACATATTTCACTGTTTGAGTTTAAAACTATTGTTCTAAAAAACAATAATTTTTTAGTAACACTAATATTTTTGAATAAGTAGTTTGACCATTGTATGACCACAGTTTGACCATAGTTTGACCAGATTTGACCAAAATTCAAAAAAGGTGAAATAATTATTTAATAACACTTATATTCTTGAATAATTATTTAGTAACACTAATACTTCTTGAATAAGTAGTTTGACCATAGTTTGACCAGATTTACTAAAAAATTTAATAGACTGAAATTTGAGCATAACTTTTTTTCCTTTTGGAATTTGAGGATTCTAGAAATTTGCAAACAGGCCATAGGCCGTCTCCATGGGATGTAACTTTTCGAGTAGATGATTTTTCATATAAAAAACTTTTTCATCCGAGTTCGTATGCAAAAGTTATGCCCATTTTAGAAATTCCAGAGAGATTTTGTAAATAAAATCGAAATTCATATTTGTAAATTTTCCCAACTACTAGACCACATATCACATGTGAAACTTATTTTCTTTTATTTTTTTGACATTTCCATCATTTTCTTTTATTTTCTTTAAAACTGAAAAGGCGGTCCACAGGGGTGGGGGGGGTGTAGAGTTTGAAAATGGGACCTTTAGTACCGGTTCGTGGCACGAACCGGGACTAAAGGTCTCATCCCCATTAGTCCCGGATCGTGCCTCAAACCGGGACTAAAGGTCTAATCTTTAGTCCCGGTTTGTAGCACGAACCGGGACCAATTTTTGTGGGCCAGGAGCGAGGCCCATTGGTCCCGGTTCATCCCACCAACCGGGACCAAAATGTCTAGATGAACCGGGACTAATGCCTTAGCCGCACGAACCGGGACCAATGCTCACATTAGTCCCGGTTCTAGACTGAACCGGGACTAATGGGCTAAGCCGGCCTGGACCATAGCCCTGTTTTCTACTAGTGGTCCTTGATGGTGGATGTACTGATCATATGACAGGAGATGAAGATATGTTCCGTGAGCTTGCTGAAAACGACGACCCTCGAAAATATGTCACTTTTGGTGATAATTCAAAGGGTAAGGTGGCGAGCTCACATGATAGCTCCATACAAAATGTCATGCTTGTTGAATCCCTTGGATACAATTTACTTTCAGTTTTTAGACTTATGGATTTCGGTTTCAATGTTCTATTCACTGAAGTACATTGCCAAGTGTTTCATAGAGACAATCATAAAATGGTCTTTACCGGTATACGTAGAGGAGATCTTTACATTGTTGATTTCACTAAAAAGGCTCAACCTAAAACTTGCTTAATTGATAAATCTTCTAAAGGCTGGTTGTGGCATAGAAGACTAGGTCATGTTGGAATGCAAAATCTTGATAAGCTTATTAAAGGTGATCATATCCTTGGAATAAAAGATGTCATATTTGACAAGCATAGACTTTGTAGTGCTTGTCAAGCAGGGAAACAAGTTGGAGGAAGTAACCGCGCGAAGAACATCATGACCACAAGAAGACCACTCGAACTACTTCACATGGATCTCTTTGGTCCAAATGCCTACAAGAGTCTCGGTGGTAACTCATTTGTTCTAGTCATAGTTGATGATTTTTCAAGATTTACGTGGGTGTTCTTTCTTGATGACAAATTGTAGGTCCAAAATATCTTCAAAAACTTCGCTAGGAAGGCCCAAAATCAGTTTGACGTGAAGATCAAGAAGGTTCGGAGAGACAACAGAACGGAGTTCTAGAACGCAAATGTGGACACCTTTCTTGACGTAGAAGGGATTTCACACGAGTTCTCGGCTACGTACACACCTTAACAAAATGGAGTTGTCGAGAGGAAGAACCGGACTCTTATCGAGATGGCAAGAACGATGCTTGATGAGTACAAAACGCCAAAGCACTTTTGGGCGGAAGCAGTTGAGACAGCTTGTCATGCAACAAATCGCTTGTATCTTCACAAGCTACTCGGCAAGACGGCATACGAGCTCCTCATTGGTAACAAACCCCAAGTTGGATACTTTCGATATTGGGCTCAAAGTGCTACATTCTTGATAAGCATCATCGTTCTAAATTTGCTCCTAAATCTCATGAAGGTTTCCTACTTGGTTATGGCTCAAACTCTCACACTTACCGTGTCTACAACAATTTCACACGAAAGGTTGAAGAGACGGTAAATGTGAAGTTTGATGAATCTAACGGCTCGCAAGTAGAGCAATTGCCAATTGATGTAGGAGATAAAGACCCTTCGGAAGCAATTCAAGACTTGTCCATTGGCAGGATTCGTCCAACGGAAATGAAGGAGAGTACCTTGTCCGTCCAAGTGGAAGCTTCTACCTCACAACAAGGTGAACCAAGAGTTGATACGGAAGCGTCCACAAGTGGGACACACCAAGATGAAGAAAACGAGGAAGTACACCAAGATGAACACCAACAACCTCCTTCTCCACCACGACAAGAGAACGACAATGTCAACAATGAAGAAGGCCAAGAAGAAGAACAAGATGAAGAGGATGTTCCACCCCGACCCAACACTAGTGCAGAAACGGGCAATAGCACCGGTTCGTAAGGCCCTTTAGTGACGGTTCCATAACCGGCACTAAAGTGTGGGCAATAAAGGCCTCCCACCTTTAGTACCAGTTCAGCACGAACCGGTGCTAAAGGGCAACCACGTGGCACGAGCCAGCTCCGGGGGCCGGGAGCCCTTTAGTACCGGTTGGTAACACCAACCGGTACTACAAGGTTTGGGTTTTTTTTGGTTTTATGATTTCTTTTTCATTTAATTTTGTGTTTTCCGTTTTAATTCTTTTTCATTTGCTGGTATTTTACGATACTACACATTGTACACATTATGCATATATATATACATAAATAGAATTTCTAGTAGAACCAATCATATATATATCATCAATGTCTCACAAACCACCATATTAATTCACGCATACACACATGTATAGCTATATACAATATCTCCTACATAAGCATGTTGCGTTCGGAGCCAGTGGCATTAGCCTAATTGGTGCCTTCGGAGCACATGACAATTGGAAGTGGTTCATGGGGGCGGTAGCGGGTAATAGTATTCTCCATTCAGATTTATGACCTGGTCGAGCAAAAATCCCGCTATTTCCTCTTGAAGTGCTTCTACGCGCTCCGTTTCTAGGAGCTTGTCCCGCACCTCTGTGAACTGTTAAGAAGGAGATCAATATGCATGTGTATTAGTTGTGTGACTAGATATCGATAATGGTGTAAAAAATGTGAATAGTGTTCTGACAAGTGTACCCATTCCTGTCTTTGAGATCTGCTCCTTTCGGACGCCATCATGCGAATGTTCTCGCCAACGCAGAATGCACACAGATCAGTCCCCTGCGCCTACTTCAAGGCCTTTACGAGAATGGAATTTGATAAGATAATAATTAATCAAGCATGATAATTAAAGAGATGGCACCTAGCTAGCTACCTAGTACTACTTAATTACTTACCTTGGCTCGAAACCATTTCAGCTTTTGTTTCCATTCGCCTTCTGTGACGCTGATGAACCTTGCCCAAGCCCTGCCCGCCAACAAAGAAAATGAATAAAGGGGTTATTAAATAGTTCATATCATGAAATGACGAACTAAATAGGCCGAGATATATAGTTAATAATGATTGAAATTACCTGTTGACTATCCCAAACAAGATGTTATAGTTAGTATTTCCTTTGCGTAGTGAGTCCAGTATTTCAACTATTCCGGTGTCAACTTTAATGATACACAAGATCTAGTGAAATCTGCATGCACACACGTTTGCATGTCTTAATTAAGTGGGCATATGTAAGCAAAAACATGTAGCTAGCTAGTAGGCAAAAACAAAGAATTTGTAGTACAAGACAGTGTGACTCACTGGAAGTTGTAAGGAAGTAGTATATCTTCATTGTATTTGAGGCGCTTCAAGAACTCTAGCATGCTGTCCTCTACCTGCTTTTCATGATGTGGATTTGTTTTCCATGTGTATTCATTAATGGTGTTTGGGTCAACGAACCCAATGCCATAGCGTCCACCTTTTCTCATTTCATACATCTTCATCCTACATAATACCACAGAAAAGAATATAGTGAGGATAATTACAGGTAATGATTGATCAAAAGGATCACTACAACTAGCTTGAGACTTAAATTACAGAAAGAAATCACTTACAGACAATAGCAACTGACGATAGATTTGTCGAGTGCGTCTTGATTGTATAACTGAAACAGTTCAGAATACTCAACGGTCACAGCTTTCTGATGGTAGTAATGATCCTTCTTGACTTGCACCATGAGGGACTCTCGATTGGATCTCTTGGTAATGTCCATGTACCATTGATGCAATTCATACATTCTCGTTGGGAGCTTCTTGACCTCATCTGGCTTTACCAAAGGTTTGCCCCGGACATATTTCCGTTTTATTTCCTCCACTCTAAGCACAGGCATGGGCTCGATCTCGAGGAGTTGTCCAACAGTGATGTTGAGAATTTCAGCCTGCATTATATGCTCCTGGGTTATTACCACATCGCCCACCTCGGGAACGTAAACTGTTTGCCCACAATAATATTGGGCGCGCGTACTGTCACGTGTTGTTGGCACAACAAGCGGGGAGCTCGATTGCGCCGCCTATTCTCCCAGCTGGGCAACGGTTTTCCCGCATTTTTTGACAGCTGCTTGTTGTTTGCTCGAGCTCGAGCTCGCCTCCTTCTGTAGACGTGCTCGATTTAACTTCCTGATGTGGCGCTCATAGTCTGTGTCAACAGGCTTAGAAGCTGGTGGTTGAGCCATACGAATGAAGTGGTCAATCTTTTCCACAGGCACTTTCTCCCTTGGCGGCGGTGGCGGTTTCGGTCCAAAATGGGCGTCGACTTCTGCCCGCACTATGGCATTGGTTTGCTCCTCGGTCCTGTCGTAAGCCCTCTGAGGAAGAGGAGTAGTGAGGCTTGGACCATATTTATATCGCTCGCCTCCGCCTGTACTTCCTGTACTATGACCTCGACTCGTACCGCAACGGACCATAGCTGCGGGGTGTCTCTTCTGTGATTGCTGAGGCGGCGGAGACGGCTGACGGGGCTGAGTTGGATGCGGAGGAGTGGCCTGAAGCTGTGCCGTACTTGGAGGAGGAGTGGCCTGAGGTTGTGCCGGACTTGGACGAGGAGTGGACGTCTGACGCTGTGTCGGACTTGTAGGAGGAGTGGCCTGACACTTTGCCGGACTTGGAGGAGGAGGAGTGGCCTCACGCGTTGGTGGACTTGGAGGAGCGGGAGTCTGCTGACTCGGTGGCGGACTTCGACGAGGAGTCGGGTGACGCGGTGTCGGTGGCCTTCGAAACATGATGCAATCCTTTCACCTCTACGAGTGTGTGCTCCTCGTCACCTCCAGGAATGTCAAGCTCTAGCCCTGAATATTGGTCCACCACCTCATCAACCACGAGACGAGCATAGCCTGCTGGAATCGGGTTACAATGGAAGGTTGCATCGGGGGAATTTGTATAAGCAACGGCGTCCGCCACCTTCATGGATATGTTCTTCATTTTGAAGTGTATCTCGCAGTTAGTGTTCTCCATGATGTCATCCACGGGGTATCTATCCAGCATTGTGTCAAACGGGGCGGAACCCACGCTGCTTCTCGGCATGGATGGGGCGGTGGTATCCAATGCTGGATCATCCGCTAGCTATTGCAGCTGCTGAGACCCCCTTTGCTGGCTAAGTGAGTCGATCTGCTCCTGCTGCTGCTGGAATTTGACTGCCAACTCCGCGTTCTTTGATTCTAGGCCTTGAAGGCGTTCATAGTCCAGCTTCCTCTTCTTCTCCTCCATCTTCCTCTGCTTCTCCTCCGCAATCTTCCTTCTTGCATGGGTTCTGTAGTCAGCGTTCCAGTCCGAAAACCCCTCATACCACGGAATAGCGCCCTTGCCTCGTGTTCTTCCCGGGTGTTCAGGATTTCCCAGGGCACGCATAAGCTCATCGTTCTCTCTGTTGGGCTGGAACACCCCCGTTCGAGCCTCTTCTATTGCAACAAGTATCTTATTGTTGGCTCTGTTCAGACATGCCTTCGTCGAAACCTTGCCTGTCTTCGGGTCCAACTCCCCCCATGCGCATAGAACCAACTCCTGCACCTGGGGGGCCAGCTCTTAGTAACCGGAGTGACACCTGCATCCTCCATCTCTTTCTCAGACTTATCCCACGTAGGCATTGCCACCGCGTAGCCACCTGGCCCCAGCTTATGGAACTTATCCTTTTTTCGGCATTCTTCTTGTTTATTCTTGACCGTTCCTTAGCTAATTCGAAATCATTGAATTTCACAAAATCGTCCCAATGAGCACTTTGATTCTCTAGTCTTCCCTCGAATACTGGAGTCTTCCTTCCATCCTTGATGTACTTGTCCCATACACGATTCTTGTGGTTGTTGAATGCAACCGCCATCTTCCTAAGAGCGACGTCCTTGACTTTCTCCACATCCGCATCTGTGAAATGATCTGGTAGGGTGAAATGTTCCACGAGAGTATCCCAAAGCAGACTTTTTTGTCTGTCGTCGACAAAAGTAACATTTGGACGTGGCTTTGCTGGCTCTCTCCATTCTTGAAGGGAGATCGGGAGTTGGTCCTTCACAAGAACTCCGCACTGACGAACGAACTTGTCCGCAATCTTCTTAGGCGCTAATGGTTCGCCATTAGGTCTGATTCCCTCGATATTGTACTTTACGCCCTCCTTCAACTTTTTGTTTGGGCCTCGTTTGGTCCTGTTGCCTGAAGATTTGCTCGATCCGGATGGCTGAAAGAAGAAAGATCGATTCGTTAATATATCTTCAACTCATTTAAAACATGTGATGATCACCAGATGCCTGCTTATATAAATATATATACCTCGCCGGTCTTTGTTGTTTCAAGATCAACATTTTCTTCATCATCATCATAATCGTAGTTCATGACTTCATCAATTCAGTCGTCGCGATCGAATATCATATCACCCTCTCCGGTGTTGTTTAGAAATTCGGAGCCGTCATAATCTTCTTCATTCTGATCATCATCTGGCCCGCGAGGATGGCGTATCATATCGAACAGGGTCTGTTCTCCCTCTCTGCCAGTATTGTCCGCCATAGCTTTTATTTAACTAATCCAAAAGAAATAAAAAATTAGTATTCAAATTACATCGTCTCAAATAATAAATATAATCTCGAATACATCGTCTCGAATAATAGATATAATCTCGAATACATCATCTCGAATAATAGATATAATATCGAATACATCACTGGCTAGGTAGCTAATAAAGATCGAATACTACAGAAGAATCTAGGACACTCATAGTTCCTGCGGTGTGGGCCGTGGACACCCAAAGAGAAGGAACCCTCACAGGATCATAGCTGAAGTGAGATCCCTGAAGAAACTGCCAGGTATTGGAGAACCTGCCGCCCTCTAACGTAACCATGTAGCGATGGACGTGCTCGTCCTCCTCCCTGACACGGCGACGTACCACCTCCGGTGGGGCCGGCTCCCTCCGCACCGAAACTAGCCCATGCAAACGCCACAAACGAGATCAGGGTCGACGACGGGACCCGGGGCCGGGTTCCTCATCAAGCGGTGCGCCCCTCCAGGAAGCACATCCCAGTGCCAGCCCGGCGGAGCCCAGTCCCAGACATGGGTCAGCCGGACGTCGTCGCAGATGTGTCGAAAGCGAGGATGCGGGCTGGGCATCGTCGAGAACAAATACTAGCTATATGCCCGCAAAAAGTGACATTTTTTTAACGATTGGATTTTGATAACTAAAATTTCTAACATTTCTATAACATTTCTAACATTTCTAGAACTAAAAAAAAGAAAAATTTCTAACTTTTTTATAACTATTTCTATAACTAAAAAACAGAAAAATTTCTAACAATTCTAACTTTTTTATAACTATTTCTATAACTAAAAAAACAGAAAAATTTCTAACAATTCTAACATTTCTAACTATTCTAACAATTCTAACATTTCTAACTATTCTAACAATTCTAACATTTCTAACTATTTGTATAACTAAAAAACAAAAAATGTATGTGTGTGTGTGCGCTCACCGGCGAGGAGAGAGGCGACGGGGGGCGCGCGGCGATGGGGACGGCAGCGGGCGTGGCGACGACGGGGATGACGACGGCGGGGACAGGGACGGGGCGGCGACGACGGGGACGGGGACGTACGGGCCGGGGCGGCGACGATGACGGGGATGTACGGGCGGCGACGACGGGGACGGGGACGATGCGGGATGGGCCGGGACGGGGCGGCGGTGACGACGGGGACGACGGGTACGGGGACGATGGGGCGGCGACAACGGGGATGGGGCGGCGACGGGGGCGGCGACGAGGGATGGAGACGTACGGGGGCGGCGGGCGATGGTGCAGAGGAGAAGAAGCAGATGAGAAACTGAAATTTTCTTAAGTGTTGTTTATATAGGAGGGGCCTTTAGTACCGGTTGGAGCCACCAACTTGTACTAAAGGCTTGTTTTGGCCAGGCCAAGTGGCGGGAAGCGACCCCCTTTAGTACCGGGTGGTGGCTCCAACCGGTACTAAAGGCCCCCCCTTTAGTACCGGTTGGTGCCACGGCCCGGTACTAAAGGGGGTGCGCTGGCGCAGGTGCGGTGCGGCAAGTTTAGTCCCACCTTGCTAGCCGAGGGGCGACCGCACTAGTTTATAAACTCCCATGCGGTAGCTCTCTCGAGCTCCTCTCCAAAGCAGGCCTACTGGGCCTACATGTTCTGTGCTGCCCTGTGGGCCTACTGGGCCTTTGCGCGCCTGCATCCTGGCCCAACAACAGGTTGGGTTTCTAGTCGTATGCAGGCCGCTTTGGCCTAGTAGGCGGGCTTTTTTTTATTTTTTTGCTTTATTTATTTTTGAGTTGTTTTTTTATGTATTTAGAGTTTCTTTGTGAATATTTTTGCTTTAGGTACAAAAAATACAAACTTTCTGTTAGTGCCCGTAATTTTCAAATTTGAATAGTTTAAATTTTGAATTATTTGAAATTAGTGTGAATCACTAGTTTGTGAATAACTTAACTTTAAAAATCAGTAAAGGCATGAAAGAATTTGTTTGCACATAAAATTTCTTCACTTTACAAATGCCAAAACACATAACTACCCTAACTATTACAGAGATTCCCTTCTGGGTGTGAAACACAAAAGAAAGTGATGATAGTGAAGCCGATCACATCCCAGATCTTTGGGTGTGAAACTTTTTCTTCGCGTGTGTCGCTTTGCGCCGTAACCATGGAAAATCTTCATCATTTAACAGGATGCTCGGGTCAATATTCACTGTGAATGGAGCAATTTCATGAAACTTTTCATAATCTTCTGACTTGTCTGTCTTGTCATCCACTCCCACGATGTTTCTCTTCCCAGAAAGAACTATGTGCCGCTTTGGCTCATCGTCCGATGCATTCGCTTCCTTATCTTTTCTTTTTCTTGGCTTGGTAGACATGTCCTTCACATAGAAAACCTATGCCACATCATTGGCCAGGACGAATGGTTCGTCTGCATACGCAAGATTGTTGAGATCCACTGTTGTCATTTCGTACTGCGGGTCTTCCGTTACCCCGCCTCATGTCATATTGACCCATTTGCACTGAAACAAAGGGACCTTCAAACCACGTCGATAGTCAAGTTCCCATATGTCCTGTATATAACCATAATATGTTTCCTTTCCCGTCTTCATTTCTGCATCAAAGCAGACAACACTGTTTTGGTTGGTGCTCTTCTTATCTTGGGTGATCGTGTAAAATGTATTACCATTTATCTCGTACCCTTTGAAAGTCATTATATTCGAAGATGGTAACTGGGACAGCAAGTACAGGTCATCTTCAATAGAGGTGTCATGCATGGTACGTGTCTGCAACCAGCTGGCGAAACTCCTGGTTTGTTCACGTGTAATCCAGTCCTCAGACCACTCCGGGTGTTTGGAGCATAGCAAATTCTTGTGTTCATCCATATACGGAGCCACCAAGGCAGAATTCTGTAGAACTGTGTAGTGTGCTTCAGTGAGAGAATGTCTGTCGATACATATTATTTGTTCCCCTCCTAGCATGCCTTCTCCATCTAGTCTGGCCTTATGCCGCGATTCAGGCACACCAATCGGCTTAAGGTCAGGAATAAAGTCAATACAAAAGTCAATGACCTCCTCATTTTGATGGCCCTTGGAGATGCTTCCTTCTGGCCTAGCATGGTTATGAACATATTTCTTTAAGACTCCCATGAACCTCTCAAAGGGGAACATATTGTGTAGAAATAGAGGACCCAAAATGTTAATCTCTTCGCATAGGTGAACTAGGACGTGAGTCATGATGTTGAAGAAGGATGGTGGGAACACCAACTTGAAACTGACAAGACATTGCACCAAATCATTCTGTAACCTTGGTATGATTTCTGGATCGATTACCTTTTGAGAGATTGCATTGAGAAAGGCACATAGCTTCACAATGGCTAATCGAACGTTTTCCGGTAGAAGCCCCCTCAATGCAACCGGAAGCAGTTGTGTCATAATCACGTGGCAGTCATGAGACTTTAGGTTGTGGAACTTTTTCTCTGCCATGTTTATTATTCCCTTTATATTCGACGAGAAGCCAGACGGTACCTTAATACTGAGCACACATTCAAAGAAGATTTCCTTCTCTTCTTTGGTAAGAGCGTAGCTTGCATGACCCTGATGTATGCCATCTTTTCCGTACATACGTTGCTGGTCTTCCCGTGCCTCAGGTGTATCTTTTGTCTTCCCATACACGCCCAAGAAGCCAAGCAGGGTCACACAAAGATTCTTCGTCACGTGCATCACGTCGATTGCGGAGCGGACCTCTAGGTCTTTCCAATAGGGCAGGTCCCAAAATATAGATTTCTTCTTCCACATGGGTGCGCGTCCGTCAACGTCATTCGGAACAGGTTGTCCACCAGGACCCTTTCCAAAGACCACCTTGAAATCCTTGACCATATCATGTACATCAGCACCAGTACGGAGGCGAGGCTTCGTCCGGTGATCCGCCTCACCTTTGAAATGCTCGCCTTTCTTTCTTATGGGATGCCTGCTCGGAAGAAATCGACGATGTCCCAGGTACAAATTCTTCTTACAATTAGCCAAATATATACTGTCGGTATCGTCCAAATAGTGCGTGCATGCGTGGTATCCCTTGTTTGTCTATCCTGAAAGGTTACTGAGAGCTGGCCAATCATTGATGGTCACGAACAGCAACGCCTTTAGGTGAAATTCTTCCCCCATGTGCTCATCCCATGCACGTACACCTGTTCCATTCCACAGTTGTAAGAGTTCTTTAACTAATGGCCTTAGGTTCACATTAATGTCGTTGCCGGGTTGCTTAGGGCCTTGGATGAGCACTGGCATCATAATGAACTTCCGCTTCATGCACAACCAAGGAGGAAGGTTATCCAAACATAGAGTCACAGGCCAGGTGCTATGGTTGCTGCTCTGCTCCCCAAAAGGATTAATGCCATCTGCGCTTAGACCAAACCATACGCTCCTTGCATCATCTGCAAACTCCTTCCCGTACTTTCTTTCGATTTTTCTCCACTGCGACCCGTCAGCGGGTACACTCAACTTTCCGTCTTTCTTACGGTCTTCTCTGTGCCATCACATCGCCTTGGCATGCTCTTTGTTTTGGAACAAACGTTTCAACCGTGGTATTATAGGAGCATACCACATCACCTTGGCAGGAATCTTCTTCCTGGGGCACTCGCCCTCGACATCACCAGGGTCATCGCGGCTGATCTAATAGCGCAATGCACCACATACCGGGCAAGCGTTCAAATCCTCGTACTCACCGCGGTAGAGGATGCAATCATTAGGGCATGCATGTATCTTCTGCACCTCTAACCCTAGAGGGCAGACAGCCTTCTTTGCTTCGTACGTACTCTCGGGCAATTCGTTGTCCTTTGGAAGCATCTCCTTTATCATTACCAGCAACTTTCCAAATCCCTTGTCAGATACACCATTCTCTGCCTTCCATTGCAGCAATTCCAGTGTGGTGCCCAGCTTTTTCTTGTCACCTACGCAATTTGGGTACAACAATTTTTTGTGATCCTCTAACATGCGCTGCAACTTCTTCTTCTCCAAATCACTTGCACAGTTTCTCTTTGCATCGGCAATGGCCCGACCTAGATCATCAATGGGCTCATCTGATGCCTCTTCTTCAGCTTCTTCCCGCATTGCCAGCTCAGCTTCTTCCCGCATTACCGGCTCACCTTCTTCCCCCATTGTTGTATCATCGTATTCAGGGAACCCATGGCCAGGATAGCTGTCGTCGTCCTCTTGTTCTTCATTGTCTTCCATCATAACCCCTCTTTCTCCGTGCTTGGTCCAAACATTATAGTGGGGTATGAAACCAGACTCAAACAGGTGGACGTGAATGGTTCTTGAGGTAGAGTAATTGTGACCATTCTTACAGCCAGCACATGGACAAGGCATAAAACCATCCGCCCGCTTGTTTGCCTCAGCCGCAAGCAGAAAAGTATGCACGCCCTCAACGAACTGGGGAGAGCATCGGTCATCGTACATCCATTGCCGGCTCATCTTCATTACACAATACCGAATAGACCAAATTAATACAAGTTCATACATAAAGTTCATACAACACTTAAATGCAACAAACAAATAACTCTCTAGCTAAAGCATTTAAACGCAAAACAAATGCGATCAAGATCGCAACTAAGGTAACAATTGATCCAACAGCATAATGATACCAAGCCTCACTATCGATGGCATATTTTCTAATCTTTCTAATATTCAAGCGCATTTTCTCCATCTTGATCTTGTGATCATCGACGACATCGGCAACATGCAACTCCAATTCCATCTTCTCCCCCTCAATTCTTTTCAATTTTTCTTTCAACTACTTGTTTTCTCTTTCAACTAAATTTAACCTCTCGACAATAGGGTCAGTTGGAATTTCCGGTTCACATACCTCCTAGAAAAAAATTCTATGTCAACTTGATGGGCATAATTTGTCATAAACACGAAATGCAACTCGTTTTAAAAGAGAATATATACACCACATCAGAATCATAACAAGGACGAGGGCCGACGGGGACGGATATCAAAACCATGGCACTATATGTATAACAAACAACGTATGGGTAAGATAATTATATGAGTAACTATATATCCAAATCACACAAACATCAATTTTTATATAAAATTTCATGAACAAGAGGCTCACCACAAGGTGGTGCCGGCGATGGGACGGTGCGGGCGATCGACGGTGGTTACGACGGAGATTTAGAAGGCACTAAGTAAACCACACCTACATATGCAAACTAAGTGTTATTTTTGACCTCAAATTGCATATAAATCAAATACTAGCACATATATATATTTCCTCCCAAATTACTAAACTCACAAATTAATCACTATATAAAGCATTGCAAGAGCTAATCTAGCAATGAGAGATGAAAGGACAAAGTTGCTAACCTTTGTGATCATTTGAATGGATGGGGGCCTACAAATCTTTACAAATTTTGGGCAAAATGTGTGATGAGCTCGAGAGGAAGAGAGGAAGAACAGAGAGGAGAGGGGAAAGGGGAAGAACAGAGCAAGCTCGGGTGGACGAAGGGTTTATGTAGGACGACCTTTAGTACCGGTTCGTGCCAAGAAACGGTACTAAAGGGGCTGGAGGGGCCCCAGTCTAACAACATCCTACCACCACTCTCATTAGTAGCGGTTCGTGGCACGAACCGGTGCTAAAGGTTCGCCATGAACCGGTACTAATGAAAGCGGCCCGGCTAGCCGTTGGAACCGGCACTAATGTATACATTAGTGCCGGCTCAAATTCAAACCGGCACTAATGTGCTTCATGTTTGACCCTTTTTCTACTAGTGCAAGCAAAAGCTTTCACGAGTTCAAGCAAGAATTGCCAAAGATCATCCCGTCGAGAAAATCTACAATGATATCCAAACCGGGAGAATCACTCGCTCTAAAACTCGTTTAGCTAACTTTTGTGAACATTACTCATTCATCTCTAGCATTGAACCTATGAAGGTTGAAGAAGCATTGGAGGATCCGGATTGGATAAATGCTATGCATGAAGAGCTACACAACTTTGAGAGAAATCAAGTGTGGACATTGGTCGAGAAGCCCGACAACACACTAGTAGAAAACAGGGCTATGGTCCAGGCCGGCTTAGCCCATTAGTCCTGGTTCAGTCTAGAACCGGGACTAATGTGAGCATTGGTCCCGGTTCGTGCGGCTAAGCCATTAGTCCCGGTTCATCTAGACCTTTTGGTCCCGGTTGGTGGGATGAATTGGGACCAATGGGCCTCGCTCCTGGCCCACAACCATTGGTCCCGGTTCGTGCCACAAACCGGGACTAAAGATTAGACCTTTAGTCCCGGTTTGAGGCATGAACCGGGACTAATGAGTATGAGACCTTTAGTCCCAGTTCGTGCCACGAACCGGTACTAAAGGTCCCATTTTCAAACTCTCCCCCCCCCGGTGGACCGCCTTTTCAGTTTTAAAAAAAATAAAAGAAAATGATGGAAATGTCAAAAAAAATAAAAGAAAATAAGTTTCACATGTGATATGTGGTCTAGTAGTTGGCAAAATTTACAAATATGAATTTCGACTTTATTTACAAAATCTCTCTGGAATTTGTAAAATGGGCATAACTTTTGCATACGAACTCGGATGAAAAAGTTTTTTATATGAAAAATCATCTACTCGAAAAGTTACATCCGATGGAGACGGCCTACGGCCTGTTTGCAAATTTCTAGAATCCTCAAATTCCAAAAGGAAAAAAAGTTATGCTCAAATTTCAGTTTTTTTAATTTTTTACTAAATCTGGTCAAACTATGGTCAAACTACTTATTCAAGAAGTATTAGTGTTATTAAATAATTATTCAACAATATTAGTGTTATTAAATAATTATTTCACCTTTTTTGAATTTTGGTCAAATCTGGTCAAACTATGGTCAAACTGTGGTCAAACAATGGTCAAACTACTTATTCAAAAATATTAGTGTTACTAAAAAATTATTGTTTTTTAGAACAATAGTTTTAAACTCAAACAGTGAAATATGTGACTTCATGCTCAAGCTAAATTCCTGAGGGTTAATAGGATTGACATCTTACTATTGTCAGGAAAACAACAAGTGCAGACTTGGAAACGAGGGAGAATAGAACCCGGAAGTTAAGCGTGCTCAGGCTGGAGTAGTGAGAGGATGGGTGACCGTTCGGGAAGTGAGATGATTTGCAATGATGAGGGGTGATTAGAGATTAAATTGAGCAGTGATGAGGGGAGATTAGAGGTTAAAATAATTCAGAAATTTGAAAATAAAAAAATTCAAAAAAATTTCAAAAAAAAATTTCAAAAAAAATTTCAAAAAAAAAATCAGGAAATTTCCTTTAGTACCGGTTGGTGTTACCAACCGGGACTAAAGGTGGACCGGCCACGTGGAGGGCCTTTAGTCCTGGTTCTGGATTGAACCGGGACTAAAGGGTCAGGGCATTAGTACCGACACTTTAGTCCCGGTTCCAGAACCGGGACTAAAGGCCCTTACGAACCGGGACTAAAAGCCCTTTTTCTACCAGTGACAACCACAACATCATTGGTACCAAATGGGTGTTTCACAACAAGCAAGATGAAGATGGACAAGTGGTTCGCAACAAAGCACGTCTCGTCCCCCAAGGCTACACACAAGTTTAAGGTATGGACTATGGTGAGACATATGCTCCCATTGCTATACTTGAGTCCATTCACATCTTACTTGCCTATGCTAATCACCATGATATCACCTTGTACCAAATGGACATTAAAAGTGCTTTTCTAAATGGAAAAATTGAGGAGGAAGTTTATGTTAAACAACCTCCCGGCTTCGTCAACCCTAAGAAACCTAATCATGTTTACAAACATCACAAAGCCCTTTATGGTCTTAAACAAGCTCCTAGAGCATGGTATAAATGCTTGACCAAGTTCCTTATTGAAAAAGGCATTGAAATTGGTAAAATTGATTCTACTCTTTTTACTAAAAGGGTTAATGGAGAACTATTTGTACGCCAAATCTATGTTGATGATATCGTATTTGGTTCAACTAACCCTCATTTTAGTGAGAAGTTTGGAAAGCTAATGTCAGAGAAGTTTGAGATGTCTATGATGAGTGAACTCAAATTCTTTCTCGGTTTGCAAATCAAGCGAACTAAGGAAGGTACATTTGTTTCTCAAACAAAGTACACCAAAGACTTATTCAAGAAGTTCAATATGCAAGAATGCAAAGGTATGACTACACCCATGCCTACTAGTGGACATCTTGATTTAACCAAAGATGGTGAACCGGTTGATCAAAAGGTTTATCGCTCTATGATTGGTTCATTGTTATATCTATGTGTCTCACGTCCCGATATTATGCTAAGTGTGTGCATGTGTGCACGATATCAACCTGTTCCTAAAGAATGTCATCTTAAGGCTGTGAAAAGGATAGTGAGATACTTAATCCATACACCAAATTTTGGCATTTGGTATCCTAAGAGGTCCTCTTTTGATCTTGTTGGTTACTCTGATTCGGACTATGCCGGAGACAAGGTTGATAGAAATTCCACTTCGGGTACTTGTCAATTCCTTGGTAGATCTCTTGTGTCTTGGTATTCCAAGAAACAAAACTTGGTATCCTTATCCACCGCCGAAGCGGAATATATTGCCGCTGGTTCATGTTGTGCTCAATTACTTTGGATGACCCAAACTCTTAAAGATTATGGGATATACGTGAAACATGTTCCATTTCTATGTGACAATGAAAGTTCTATTAAAATTGCTCACAATCCCGTGCAACACTCTCGAACTAAGCATATTGAAGTTCGTCATCATTTCATTTGAGATCATGTTGCCAAAGGGGACATTAACCTTAAGCATGTTCGCACCGATAAGCAATTGGCGGATATATTCACTAAACCACTTGATGAGAAAGTGTTTTGCAGGTTGAGAGGTGAATTGAACATCATTGATGCTTCAAACTTTGAGTAGGAACTCCATTTGATACATGCGGGGCATGAGCCTATGACTAATCCTTGATATTTCTCTTATGATGCTATTCATATGTCTTGGATATTTGTACCGTGCATGTTATCTAACCCGTGTAGGTACTTGGTTGAATCTAATTCTATGAGATTGCAACTCACTCACATCTTGAGCAATTTTTACATCACCAAGTCTCTACACAATGGTGGTTGAAGACAAGGAAGCACAAAACCATTCAAACATATCCTTTGATAAATTCTATGTTGAGTCTCATGATTGTCATTTTGGATACACAAGTGCTCTTCCTTGCAACGCTAACCCATGTAGGTAGATGAAGTCAAACTTCAAGTGGTGCTCCCAACTCTTGATGAACTACATGAACCTTGAGCAACCCACACAAGTTCAACTACATGTGCAATATCCACACCACCACCCAAGGTATGTTATTCCATCTTAGAGAAGCTTTACTCCAAGTCATGAGTCAAAGCAACTCGGCAAGATGTGAACACATCAAAAGGCTTAAACAAAAAATGGTAACCCCATTTTGAGCTTAAACGATGAGTATGACCTATGATCAAGTGCTCTCACTTGACTCCTAAGTCAATATACTCTAACATAGGTGACTTTGTCGGCGACCATCTCTAGATGAAGTTCTCTTGTGTTCTTTTCTATGTTATTGCATTTGTCACTTGCATATTTGTTTCCCCTTTCAAAAAAACTTCATCTAGATCTTTTAGTTTCTTTTCTTTGCTTTTTGTTCTGCATTTTCTGCATCCAATTCATTGCAAATCTTTCAGTTAATTCCTTGCAAATCCTTGTGAGATCTTGTAACATCCCAAATTTGCAATTTGGAATGTTATACACTAGATCATCATGCATATCATATTTT
Organism: Triticum urartu; assembly: GCF_003073215.2. NCBI lineage: Eukaryota > Viridiplantae > Streptophyta > Magnoliopsida > Poales > Poaceae > Triticum > Triticum urartu. The sequence continues at coordinate 641,581,108 of NC_053023.1, read as the reverse complement.
CTTGCATTTTTGCCCGATCCTAGAAATTTCACGCAACTCAAGGACCCTCGGAGAGAGTTGGAGATTTCGTTATTTTCATATTTGAGTTTTCTCAAATTTTGAAAAGAGGATCATTTGATTTATTTTATTTCATCTTCAATTATTTTCCGATATCAAAAATATAAGAGAGGGAATAATATGACTTTCCCAAAATTGAGGAAAAATGAAGATTTAATGAATAAATCAAATTTTGTTTGCTGGAGTTTGTTTGTTTTCTTTGGATAGGGAAAAATGCGCGTTTTCGAAAATTGCATTCTAGGTCCGGAGTAAAGTTCATTTTGTTCGGCTCATTTTTAGGAGTCGGGGAAAATTTACTTTAGAAATTTTGGAGCTCGTTTAGATTTTCTTTTCTGTGTTTTCTGCGCGCGAAACCGTCTAAAAAAAATCCAGCAGGCCAGCCAGGCCAAGGCCCAGGCCAGCCACCGCCTCCTCAGCGCAGGCAGCCGGCCGCGTCAGGCCTCGCGCGCGCCAGGCGCCAGAGGCAGGAGCCGCCGCCGCCCCTTTTTGATTCCTAGTAGGACTTTAGTCCTACTCCGTTTCCTCTTTTTCTTTCCTTTTCCTACTCTATTTCTTATCCCCTCCCCCAAGTTTTCTCCTCCCCTCCCCAATATAAATACCCCAACACCCCCCCCTCTAAACCCATCAAATCAAGCCCGAAGCCCTCCACCATTCCGATTCTTTTCTTCTCTTCCGATTTGTTTTCTTTCCGGTTCTTCTCTAAACCGTTCCGGTTTTCTAGATCGGTTTTTCGTTTTGGTTTTCTTCTCCGAAACCCTAGACCGGATTCATTTTCTTTTTCGATTTAGTTGCCTTTGGACCGTTCGCCGGACCTTTCGTCCTAACAAACGTGATCACCGGATTCTTCTAGGTTAACGAACGTCCGTTCGTTTAACCGTTCTTCTTTTTCTTTTCATCGGATTTATTCCGCGATTGTGATCTCAGATCCGATCTTCGTTCTAGTCTTTCTTCTCGCTCGTTTACCGGAATCAGGTGATTCAAGCGCCTGGAGTTTCGTTTCGAAACCGCCGTTCCATCTAATCAACTTAAACAAGTTTTTGCTACTGTAAAAATTTGACCTAGTTTCAACTTGCTAGAACCGAGTTGTTTTCTTCTGCCATTTGTTTTCCGTTTCTTTGTTCGGTTCTTTCTTTCTATGCAACCAGAGTTCTTAAGTTGAACTTTCTGGTTCGATCTCTTGTTCGAGTTTTACCTGTGCATTAGATGAGTACTTATTGCATGCTTGTTGTTTGTCTGCGATAGATTACCTGGATTGCGCCGCCTGTTACTTTGAATCCCTAGGACTCGCGAATCATCAGCAAGGCAAGTAACACTTTGATCATACCTTTTCTACAACCCATTTTTTATTGCATTAGATCAATCCTCACACATTGCATGATTAGGATCTAATTAAATTGTGGGATGGGAAGTAGATGAGGTAGTACCTATTACCTGTTTAATATGAAACCTTTGGGAGTTACTTCTACGTTTGCTATTTGTGCCATGCTATGCTAGTAGACGTGGATTGGGTGAGTGATATCCATGACAGATGTGAGTTGATAATTTTTAATGGTTTATCTAAGGTGGCAACTTAAACACACATCTGGGTGGATTGATGCACCTGATGTCTATCAGGACTTGCCTGTTTTATTTTGGACCGCCACCCAGGCTCAAAGGGATCATAAGATAATTCATGCTAGAAACTTCCGTGTGCAGCCACATGCTACTATGGGCTCTGGCATAGTTGACTAAGTTGTGCGAACTCTTACGGGGTGGACTAGCAGATGTAGGGGTTATAGGTGGTACGGTCTACCCCACATGTAAGGTGCTAGCGCTTCTGAAAGACTATGTCTCGGTCATCCGTTTCTCAAACACCATGTAGTGCGAGAAAACAAACGGAGGCGATCGAGTCATGTGGGAAAAAGTGCGCAAACCTCTGCAGAGTGTATAAACTAATCATGATTAGCCGTGTCCCCGGTTATGGACAACTTGAGTATCTAGTACTTGAATATCCTGTGAATCTCATCATGTTACTTCTAATTAATGTTGTTGGGTTTTAATTACTTAATTGGGATTGAGGATGCTGTCAACCATTCTCAATGTTTCACAACTACCATGATAGTTAAATAAATTTATTCCTTTGCAGTAGGTAAAAATTGGCTTTACGCAAAACTGTAACCATAGAGCTTTCCACTAGCCATATATGCATGTAGTGTAGCTGTATCATTCCATTACTCTCTATGTGTTACTTTGCCAGCATATTCCATGTGCTGACCCGTTTCGGGCTGCAACTTTCATGTTGCAGACTTTTCAGACGACGAGTAAGGTGTTTTAGGTCGTGGTTCTATACTCAGTGATGCCGTTGGAGTTGATGGACCCATTTATCTTCCAAGTCTTCCACTGTTATCGACACTAGATGGCCTTAAGCCATATTTATTGTAATAAGTTCTCTTTGGGACAACGATGTAATAAGTGTGTGATTGCCACTCTGCTATAATTCCTTCGATGTACTGTGTGGTGTCAGCATTACTGATCTAGGGATGACACCTGAGCACAGAGCGCTTGATCCATTCGGGTCGGGTCGCGACAGAGAATGGTATCAGAGCACACGCTGACTGTAGGACACGACCACTAAGTTAAAGCCATAGAACACCATTCTCTTCTCGTTTTCTAACTCCTCATCTTTTCTACTCTGTTAGGATGACGAACGCGAAGATTAAGTACGCTCAACCGGATGAAGGCACACCTTTTGGATTTCACCTAAAGGAAGTCACCAAGTACCTGAACATTGGATTACCCAGCTTCACAGGAACTTTCAACGCCACTCTGCCTGAAGTGGAGCGCTGGAAGATTCAAGCTCACGTTCCGGGAAGGACATTCGCGCCAATCACGAAGCCTATAGATAGTGTTTTCAATGCACCAACCTGGAGTCTGGGAAGAAGCATGGCAGCTCATATCACCATAGGATGCATTGGAGAAGTTTACCAAGAAGACCTTAAGGACACTACCTACCAGATTTGCGAACGCCGAGACGAACAATGGGAGTTAGTCAGCACCAAGAAGGATAGATCCATTGCATCTTTCATCCAGGAGTTAAACCTGCACATTCGACGCCACGAGAACCAGATGTGCAATGACATGATAGAGTTGAAGAATGCGAAGGCAAGGATCATCGAGTTAGAAGGAGAACTGAAGGCTACACGCAAGGACTACATGGACGAAATCGTAGCTCTAGCAAGGCACAATGGCGATCTTAAGCAGGAGATTAAAGAACTCAAGAGGAAGTTAGCATCCGAGGAGGAAGACAAGTACGTCGCATGTCCAGACAACTACATCATCATCGACGACACCGATTCAGATCCAAGTGAACCCGACTTTGAAGACGAAGCTGGAGCAGATATCATGGAGTCTTCCATCGGTTCAAATTTCTAGATGACCCCCAGATAGTAGTAGTATTCCCCCATGTAAACATCATAGTCGAGCACTTTTGCGATAGTTTTAGACCGATTGTAAGCCCTTGTTTGATTGAATGAAGTGAATTGTGTGCTTTTGCCTCATGTGCATATGGGTAGTGTTTTCCTTTTAGACCCCCTCTATTCTCAATTCTCGTCTTTTCTAAACCCTCAGATGCCTCCGAGACGTGAAAATGGATTTCCACCGGAACTCACTCAGTTGATCCAGCAACAGAATCAATTGATGCAGATGTTAGTCCAGAACCAGCAGAACAACAACAACCCACCACCACCACCCCCACCTGTTGACCACTTAGCCCGTTTCCTTAGGCTAAATCCACCGGTGTTTTCCAGTAGCACCGAGCCAATAGTAGCAGACGATTGGCTCCGCAAGATAGGAAGGGAGTTGACCACTGCAGGATGCACGGATGGTGAAAAAGTGAAGTTTGCCGCTCACCAGCTTGACGGACCCGCGGCAGCATGGTGGGAGAATTTCACAGCCACTTACCCAGTTGACACTGTCACATGGGATCAGTTTCAGTAAGCTTTCTGCACTGCCCATGTTTCAGCAGGAGCTATGGCCTTAAAAAAGCATGAGTTTCGCAACTTATGCCAAGGAGGAAGGACAGTTGGCCAGTACGTTGACGATTTCAGCAAGTTAGCACGTTATGCCCCAGATGACGTTGCTACGGATGCTGCTAAGCAGGAGAAGTTTCTGGAAGGACTGAATGATGAACTAAGCATGAAGTTGCTGGTAGCCACCTTCAACAACTACCAGGAGTTGGTAGATCGTGCCATCATGATTGAAGGGAAGCAGCAGCAAATTGAGGACCGCAAGAGGAAGTATGGACAAGGAAAGTATAACTCTGGAGCCCAGCAGAAGCCCCGTTTTGCCCCTAAACCGGGATTTCAGTTTCAGCACACCCATGGAGGAGGTACCTCGCACAACCATAATGGCCACAAGAATGGTAATGGGAATGGAGGAAGCAACGGCCAGAACTGGACCATCCCATCGACCCCAACCAAGAGAGACCTGAGTCAAGTCACCTGTTTCAAGTGTTCCAAGACCGGACATTATGCCAATGAATGTCCTGAAGGCCATAATGGAAATGGCAATGGAAGCTCAGGGAAAAAGCCGAACCCTTTCAATAGGGGGCAGGTGAACCACGTTAATGTGGAGGAGGTTGAAGATCAACCCGATGCAGTAATCGGTAAGTTTTTGGTAAAGTCATTTACCGCACTTGTTCTTTTTGACACTGGTGCATCGCATTCATTCATATCAAGGGGATTTGTGGATAAATATAACCTGCCAACCCAAGCCCTTAGGTCACCCATGTTAGTAAGCTCACCAGGAGCGGAGTTCATGGCTAGACGATGGTGTGATCGGTTACCATTAAGGATTGGTAACTATGTGTTTCCCTCAGACCTAATAGTATTGGAATCTCAAGGATTGGATGTGATATTAGGCATGGATTGGTTGTCGATGTATGGAGGAAACATCAATTGTGCTAGTAAGTCAATTTTGCTTACCACACCAGAAGGAAGAAGGATCAAGTATGTATCCCGACATGTGCCAAACAGGACACAAGTAAACTTCCTAACAGGAGTTGTCCAAGAAGAAGTACCAGTGGTAAAGGATTTTCCTGATGTATTTCCTGAGGAATTGCCAGGCATGCCACCGGATAGAGATATTGAGTTTTTGATTGAGCTATTGCCAGGCACAGGCCCAATATCGAAGCGACCATACCGGATGCCAGCAAAGGATTTGGTGGAAATTAAGAATTAGATTAAGGAGTTATTGGATAAAGGTTACATTCGCCCAAGTTCTTCGCCTTGGGGATCACCCGTACTTCTAGTGGAAAAGAAGGATGGATCATTAAGGATGGTTGTTGATTATCGGGGATTGAACGAAGTAACCATCAAGAACAAGTACCCACTACCAATGATCAACGATCTGTTTGATCGATTGCAAGGAGCTAAAGTGTTTTCCAAGATCGATTTGCGATCAGGGTACCATCAGTTGAAGATTCGAGAGCAGGACATACCCAAGACAGCATTCACCATGAGATATGGACTGTATGAGTATACCGTTATGTCGTTTGGATTGACTAACGCACCTGCCTATTTCATGAACCTGATGAACAAAGTTTTTATGGAGTTTTTGGATAAGTTCGTCGTAGTGTTCATTGATGACATCCTAGTTTATTCAAAGAATGAAGAGGAGCATAAGGAACATTTGCGTTTGGTTTTGGAGAAACTAAGGGAACATCAGTTATACGCCAAATTCAGCAAATGTGAGTTTTGGTTGAAGGAAGTTGGATTCCTCGGACACGTTATATCCGGAGAAGGTATAGCAGTTGATCCCACTAAGGTTGAGACCGTAACCAAATGGGAATCACCAATGACAGTTGGAAAGATCTGGAGTTTTCTTGGACTCGCAGGATACTACCGGAGATTTATTGAGAATTTCTCAAAGATTGCGAAGCCTATGACTGAATTGTTAAAGAAGGATACTAAGTTCAAATGGACTGAGGAATGTGAGGCTAGTTTCCAGGAATTGATGAAACGTTTGGTAACCTCACCCGTATTGATTTTGCTAGATCAGACCAAGGATTATGAGGTGTATTGCGACGCTTCACGTCGAGGACTTGGAGCAGTGCTTATGCAGGAAGGAAGAGTTGTTTCGTATGCTTCACGGCAACTGAAGCCCCATGAGTTGAATTATGCCACGCATAATTTGGAGTTAGCAGCTGTAGTGCATGCATTGAAAACATGGAGACATTTCCCCATTGGAAATCATTGTGAGGTGTACATGGATCACAAGAGTTTGAAGTACATTTTCACGCAGAAGGAGTTGAACCTCAGACAGAGGAGATGGTTGGAGCTCATCAAGGATTATGACATGAGATTGCATTACCATCCTGGAAAAGCTAATGTGGTAGCTGACGCATTGAGCCGTAAGAGCCATGTCAACACCCTAGTGACGGGAGAAGTACCAAAGGAGTTAGCAGAAAACCTTCGTGAGCTAGGTTTGGAAATAGTTCCGAGAGGCTATGTAGCAGCATTGGAGATTCAGTCAACATTGATGGATAAGATCAGAGAAGCTCAGAAATCTGACAAGGAGATTGCTGCTCTAAAAGAGAAATTGAGCGAAGGAAAAGCAAAGGGATTTCGTGAGGATGAGCATGATACCTTATGGTTTGAGGACCGTATTTATGTGCCCAATGACCCGGAGATCAAGAAGTTGATTTCGCAAGAGGCACATGATTCACCGTATTTGATTCACCCCGGGAATACCAAGATCTATTTGGATTTGAAGGAAACATTCTGGTGGACCAGAATGAAGAAGGATATTGCAGCATACGTAGCAGTTTGTGACGTATGTCAGAGAGTAAAGGCAGAGCATCAGAAGCCAGCAGGATTGTTACAACCATTGCCGATACCCGAATGGAAGTGGGATAAGATAGGCATGGATTTTATCACAGGACTACCCAGGACGAAAGCAGGCTATGACTCGATATGGGTAGTAGTTGATCGTTTGACGAAGGTAGCACATTTTATTCCAGTTAAGACCACTTAAACCAGTGCTAACTTGGCGAAGATATACATGACTAGGATCATTTGTTTGCATGGAGTTCCGAGGAGTATCGTATCAGATAGAGGAACCCAATTTACCTCAAAGTTTTGGAATCAGTTGCATGAAACTTTAGGAACCAGACTAGAGTTCAGCACAGCTTTTCATCCGTAGACAGATGGACAGACCGAGAGAGTCAATCAGATTTTGGAAGATATGCTGAGAGCTTGTGCACTAGATTATGGATCTAGCTGGGACGATAACTTGCCGTATGTGGAGTTTTCTTATAACAACAGTTACCAAACCAGTTTGAAGATGGCACCTTTCGAAGCTTTATACGGAAGGAGGTGCAAGACACCGTTGTCATGGGACGAAGTTGGAGACCGTCAATTCTTTGGACCAGATTTGATTAAGGAGTCTAAACGGAAAGTTAAGCTGATTCGCGATAGGCTCAAGGTAGCCCAGTCCAGGCAGAAGAGCTACGCAGATTCAAAACGCAAGGAGACAGTTTACGAAACCGGAGACAGAGTTTATCTTCGAGTATCCCCACTTCGAGGAGTTAAGGGGAAATTAGCACCGCGTTTCGTTGGACCGTATAAGATCTTGCAACGTATGGGAGAAGTCGCTTATAAGTTGGAATTACCAGAGGGACTGTCAGGAGTTCATGATGTATTCCATGTTTCTCAGCTGAAGAAGTGTCACGCCGAGATGGCGGAGGTACCGCTAAGAGATACCGTGCCACTCGAAGCGATTCAGTTGAAGGATGACTTAACGTATGAGGAGAAGCCAGTCAAGATTCTTGATTATGCCAGCAGAGTTACCCGCAGCAAGGTTATCAAGTTTTGCAAAGTTCAGTGGAACCACCACTCAGAGGATGAAGCCACGTGGGAAAGAGAAGAATATTTGCTCAAAGACCACCCTCACCTATTTTCTAGCCAACCTGAATCTCGAGGGCGAGATTCATCTTAAGGGGGCTAGGTTTGTAACATCCCAAATTTGCAATTTGGAATGTTATACACTAGATCATCATGCATATCATATTTTCTTGCATTTTTGCCCGATCCTAGAAATTTCACGCAACTCAAGGACCCTCGGAGAGAGTTGGATATTTCATTATTTTCATATTTGAGTTTTCTCAAATTTTGAAAAGAGGATCATTTGATTTATTTTATTTCATCTTCAATTATTTTCCGATATCAAAAATATAAGAGAGGGAATAATATGACTTTCCCAAAATTGAGGAAAAATGAAGATTTAATGAATAAATCAAATTTTGTTTGCCGGAGTTTGTTTGTTTTCTTTGGATAGGGAAAAATGCGTGTTTTCGAAAATTGCATTTTAGGTCCGGAGTAAAGTTCATTTTGTTCGGCTCATTTTTAGGAGTCGGGGAAAATGTACTTTAGAAATTTTGGAGCCCGTTTAGATTTTCTTTTCTGTGTTTACTGCGCGCGAAACCGTCTAAAAAAATCCAGCAGGCCAGCCGGGCCAAGGCCCAGGCCAGCCACCGCCTCCCCAGCGCAGGCAGCCGGCCGCCCAGGCCTCGCGCGCGCCAGGCGCTAGAGGCAGGAGCCGCCGCCGCCCCTTTTTGATTCCTAGTAGGACTTTAGTCCTACTCCATTTCCTCTTTTTCTTTCCTTTTCCTACTCTATTTCTTGTCCCCTCCCCCAAGTTTTCTCCTCCCCTCCCCAATATAAATACCCCAACACCCCCCCACTAAACCCATCAAATCAAGCCCCAAGCCATCCACCGCACCCCACCCCGCGCCCCACGCCGCCGCCACACCTTGCCCACGCTGCCGGAGACCTCACCGGAGGTAGCCCCGCGCCGCATCTCTTCTTTTTCCTCGGTTCGGTTTTTCTTATAAACCATTCCGATTCTTTTCTTCTCTTCCGATTCGTTTTCTTTCCGGTTCTTCTCTAAACCGTTCCGGTTTTCTAGATCGGTTTTTCGTTTCGGTTTTCTTCTCCGAAACCCTAGATCGGATTCATTTTCTTTTCTGATTTAGTTGCCTTTGGACCGTTCTTCCTAACAAACGTGATCACTGGATTCTTCTAGGTTAACGAACGTCCGTTCGTTTAACCGTTCTTCTTTTTCTTTTCATCAGATTTATTCCGCGATCGTGATCTCAGATCCGATCTTCATTCTAGTCTTTCTTCTCGCTCGTTTGCCGGAATCAGGTGATTCAAGCGCCTGGAGTTTCGTTTCGAAACCGCCGTTCCGTCTAATCAACTTAAACAAGTTTTTGCTACTGTAAAATTTTGACCTAGTTTCAACTTGCTAGAACCGAGTTGTTTTTTTCCGCCGTTTGTTTTCCTTTCTTTGTTCGGTTCTTTCTTTCTTTGCAACCGGAGTTCTTAAGTTGAACTTTCTGGTTCGATCTCTTGTTCGAGTTTTACCTGTGCATTAGATGAGTACTTATTTCATGCTTGTTGTTTTTCTGCGATAGATTACCCGGATTGCGCCGCCTGTTACTTGGAATCCCTAGGACTTACTTATCATCAGCAAGGCAAGTAACACTTTGATCATACCTTTTCTACAACCCATGTTTTATTTCATTAGATCTATCCTCACACATTGCATGATTAAGATCTAATTAAATTGTGGGATGGGAAGTAGATGAGGTAGTACCTATTACCTGTTTATTATGAAACCTTTGGGAGTTACTTCTACGTTTGCTATTTGTGCCATGCTATGCTAGTAGACGTGGATTGGGTGAGTGATATCCATGACAGGTGTGAGTTGATAATTTTTAATGGTTTATCTAAGGTGGCAACTTAAACACACATCTGGGTGGATTGAGGCACCTGATGTCTATCAGGACTTGCCTGTTTTATTTTGGACCGCCACCCAGGCTCAAAAGGATCATAAGATAATTCATGCTAGAAACTTCCGTGTGCAGCCACATGCTACTATGGGCTCTGGCATAGTTGACTAAGTTGTGCGAACTCTTACGGGGTGGACTAGCAGATGTAGGGGTTATAGGTGGTACGGTCTACCCCACATGTAAGGTGTTAGCGCTTCTGAAAGACTATGTCTCGGTCATCCGTTTCTCAAACACCATGTAGTGCGAGAAAACAAACGGAGGCAATCGAGTCATGTGGGGAAAAGTGTGCAAACCTCTGAAGAGTGTATAAACTAATCATGATTAGCCGTGTCCCCGGTTATGGACAACTTGAGTATCTAGTACTTGAATATCTTGTGAATCTCATCATGTTACTTCTAATTAATGTTGTTGGGTTTTAATTACTTAACAGGGATTGAGGATGCTGTCAACCATTCTCAATGTTTCACAACTACCATGATAGTTAAATAAATTTATTCCTTTGCAGTAGGGAAAAATTGGCTTTACGCAAAACTGTAACCATAGAGCTTTCCACCAGCCATATATGCATGTAGTATAGCTGTATCATTCCATTACTCTCTATGTGTTACTTTGCCAGCATATTCCATGTGCTGACCCGTTTCGGGCTGCAACTTTCATGTTGCAGACTTTTCAGACGACGAGTAAGGTGTTTTAGGTCGTGGTTCTATACTCAGTGATGCCGTTGGAGTTGATGGACCCATTTATCTTCCAAGTCTTCCACTGTTATCGACACTAGATGGCCTTAAGCCATATTTATTGTAATAAGTTCTCTTTGGGACAACGATGTAATAAGTGTGTGATTGCCACTCTGCTATAAATCCTTCGATGTACTGTGTGGTGTCAGCATTACTGATCCAGGGATGACACCTGAGCACAGAGCGCTTGATCCATTCGGGTCGGGTCACGACAGATCTTACTTGTCTAGTGAGCTGAGGAGACAAGTGTTTTCACTCTGATGAACTCCGTCACACCGGTTTGTTTTCTTCGGTCTAACTGAAAGCTTTTGGTGCAACCGAAGCACACATCTCGGAGTCACTGATTCCACCATAGGAAAACCAACTTGCCACTTATTCCTGATTTCTGTTTTCTCTAACTCCACTCAATGATTCTTGTCCTCTACCAGCATCATATTAGACATGCTGCTTTGCTCTGTGACTCAAGGACCAACCCATTTGTATCACATGTCCAGAAGAGACCTTCTTGGAAATTGATGTCAAAGGGGGAGAGAGAGATCACATCAAAGCTTAATCTTTCCTATAGGGGGGAAGAGAGAATACTCAGGGGGAGAAAGTAATATCATCAAAGACCCTAGATGCTTGGTGTTCAAGAGGAGAGATGTCACATGTCTTTAATAGGGGAAAGACATGTTTGGTTGCTTGCTTTAGCTCAAGCTCTGCTGTTTCTTTTCTATTGCTCTGATTTTCTGTTCCCTATCTTCTCCCAATATCCCATGCAGATTCAGGGGGAGCAAGACATCTAAGGGAAGGAAATCTCTGATTTTATTGCATATCTTTACCTTTGGGGACATGTCTATATCCAATGTGGTACTTAGTACTCACTCTACATGTCATCCCAGTCTTGGTTCTCTTGTGGTTTCTCTTGTTTGCTCTGGTCAGTAGGTGCATCTATGTTATTTGACCTTGTTTGCGCAGGTTCATCCCATCCTAAGCCAACTCAAGACCACAAGGTAAGTATATGCATCACAGTCATGTGAATGAGAAGTTCTTGCTGATGTACATACTGTTTACAAGAAGGACTCATGAGCATGAAGGTACATTTCTCATATTCACATCATTTGCTCTGATGCATATAGCCAAGATACATGTAACACATTGCTTACTCTGTCATGTTTACGCATTCACATGATCCTATATTCCATATTCACATGATTGCATACATGTAGGGGGAGCCTATGCATGTTACATGTCTTTCCAAAGCTTTACTTGCTATTCTCTATATCTTTATCTAAATCTTCGATGTATGTTGTCATCAATTACCAAAAAGGGGGAGATTGAAAGCAAAAGTGCTCCCTGGGTGGTTTTGGTAATTAATGTCAACATATCTCTTGTTGGACTAACACTTTTACCTAGTATGTTTCCGATAAGTTCAACAATGGAGTGGCATGGACTAGAGGATGTGGAACCCCTTCAAGATGCTAAGGACAAATGATTGGCTCAAGCTTCAAGATCAAGACTCTACATTTTCTATTTTAGTGATCCAAGATCACATTGAGTCTATAGGAAAAGCCAATACTATCAAGGAGGGATGAGGTGTTGTTTAATGAGCCTCTTGCTTCACGTGCTTAGTGATATGCTCCAAAACCCTCAACTAGCTTCCCACATCCACATATGACCTAAACCAAAAGTCAAACTCGGCCCCACCGATTCTTTCTACCCGGCGCCACCGAGTTTCACATGTCATAGCCACCGCCACAAACCCTAGCAAATCGGTTTCACCGATAGGGATCTCGGTCTCACCGAGATGGGATTGTAATCTCTCTGTGTATGTCCATTACCAAAATCGGTCTCACCGAGTTTGAGCAATCGGTACTACTGAGATTACAATGCAAATCCTCTGGTTAGCTTATTACCAAAATCGGTTCCACCGACTTTGTGTAATCGGTCCCACCGAGTTTGCCTGACCAACTCCCTGGTTAGCTTATTACCAAAATCGGTCCCACCGTGTTTGTGTAATCGGTCACACCGAGATTACGTTATGCCCTAACCCTAACCATATCGGTCCTACCGAGTTGCATCTCAGTCCCACCGAAAATCCTAACGGTCACTAGGTTTGCTGAATCGGTCTGACCGAGTTTAACCATTCGGTCCCACCGAGCTTGACAAATTGTGTGTAACGGTTAGAATTTGTGTGGAGGCTATATATACCCCTCCACCCATTCTTCATTCGTGGAGAGAGCCATCAGAACACATCTACACTTCCAATACACATGTTCTGAGAGAGAACCACCTACACTTGTGTTGAGCTCAAGATATTCCATTCCAACCATATGAATCTTGATCTCTAGCCTTCCCCAAGTTGCTTTCCACTCAAATCTTCTTTCCACCAAATACAAATCCTGTGAGAGAGAGTTGAGTGTTGGGGAGACTATCATTTGAAGCACAAGAGCAAGGAGTTCATCATCAACACACCATTTGTTACTTCTCGGAGAGTGGTGTCTCCTAGATTGGCTAGGTGTCACTTGGGAGCCTCCGACAAGATTGTGGAGTTGCACCAAGGAGTTTGTAAGGGCAAGGAGATCGCCTACTTCGTGAAGATCTATCGCTAGTGAGGCAAGTCCTTCGTGGGCGACGGCCGTGATGGAATAGACAAGGTTGCTTCTTCGTGGACCCTTCGTGGGTGGAGCCCTCCATGGACTCGCGCAACCGTTACCCTCCGTGGGTTGAAGTCTCCATCAACGTGGATGTACGATAGCACCACCTATCGGAACCACGCCAAAAACATCCGTGTCTCCAATTGCATTTGAATACTCCAAACCCTTCCCTTTACATTCTTACAAGTTGCATGCTTTACTTTTCGCTGCTCATATACTCATTGCATGCTTGCTTGATATGTATTGTGTTTGTTAAACTTGTGCTCAAACTCCACTTAAACTTAAGAATATTAAAAACTGCAACTTTTGGCACTTAGTGTCTAATCACCCCCCCTCTAGACACCTCTTCTCGATCCTTTCAGTTATATTGCAAAAAACCCATTGTATACAATGGCTGTTACGTCTATGAGCAGGATACCAGCTTGTTGGGGCCTTTAGGATTTTTTAGTTGGAGGCGGGTAAACAGCCTTGGTTCACACTCTCTATTTCTCAGACTCAATTATTCGATTAACCAGGAGATCACCGTTGGCAAGGACCTTGATGGCAGAGAGGCTATGTTTGCTATGGAAAACTGTGTGTACACGGCGAGCCCTAGGAGTTCGGAGAAAACTCCCCTGATTGTCAACGATACAGCCTGCAGCCAAAAGAAGGTGACAATGACAAAGGCATCCCAATTACCTTTGTTCCTTGGATGTCTCAATTACGATAAGCAGTGATGTGGTTCAAGACTTCAGGTTGATAGGTAATTGGGCTGTTGCATCAAAAGGGTGGAGTACTGGTGTCTCCGGATCACTGGTCGCTGAAGCGGGGCTGCAAATTATGATGGTGTTGGATCATCTCTTCGAATGACTTTGTTGTCTTTGCTGCTGGTTCTGGATGGGTAGTTCTTTCTTTTGTTATGCATATTCCTTGTCATTTGGTCATCCTCGTCTATGTCACTCTTACTATATAATACTTGCTTCTGTTTAGAATGTCATTCTCGTCTGGATCACGAGAGTCTGAGCGCTGCAAATGGGTGCGTTTTGGTGGTGTAGCAAGACTTCTTATGAACTATCATGTCTTGCTGTTTATTTCAGTAGTAGTCACTAGTCAGTGTTTGAATGTTGTATATATCGTTGTTTCGAACTGTTTATTGTCTCAAACTACTGGTGGGCTAAATGAGGGCATCACCATTCTCCAGTGTTCAGAGTATATCTCCTTTTTTCAAGTTATATAATTTGAGCTCAGTGTCTTTTCGATGATGTACACTTGTTTGGGCCAGTGAGGTGTCGCTGAATATGGGCCGAGTAGTAACACAATGCCAAACATGTCAATAATGACTCTCAGGCCGGGCTCTCAAAAGATCCTGGAAAAAAATGCCGGGCTCTCCAAAAAAGAAACAATAAGGACTCTTAGGCCGACATGTGGGCGCCACCGGTGTTTTCGTGTGCTTGCGCGCCGAGAGCATATTGGCGCGTGCTCAAAATTCATGCTACCTTTTCATCCCCAGTCTCCCGCCCCTCCCCCACCTCTGGAATCTCGATTCCTACTCCAGTTCCCCCAAATCCCCCTCCCATACTCCCTGTACTCAAGCGCACTATCATGTCGTCGTTCAACGCGGATCTCCGAGCCGGAGATCCTGAGGTCCGTCCTGCCTTCGGTCGCTGCGTACTGTCGCTCAACAGTGGCATGGCGGTGCTTGACGACAGTTTGCCGGCAAAGTGCTGATGGTAACCATCAACGGCAACCGGCCTCCCATCTCGCCGGACGACCTTGTCAAAGCTCTTGTCATTGCGCACAGCATCCAAATAAGTGACTTGCTCGTCGAAGTCTGTCTGCCACCGGCTGATTTCTTCGTCAGGTTCCAGACAACTTTCGACTCCAGTCGTGTGTTCGAATCTTCCTGGCGTTTGTTCTGTGATGGCGCACTGGTGAGCTTTGATCGGTGGCACCCAGGATGGAGCTCGGTGCCCTCTGAGCTTGAGTTTTTAACAAAGCTTACCTTCCACGGCATGCCTCGACGTGCTTGGAACAGCGAGTCCATGAACAAGCTTATCAATGACCTTGGAGGTGAGCTCGTAAGTATGTTTGTTTCTTAGACAGCTGGGCTCTGACGGTTATGGCAAGGATGAAGAAGCCGTCCACCATACCGAAGGTGATTGGTGTTGAGATACCGGTGCAGGAAACGGGGTTGTACTATTCGTCGCCACCAAGGCCGCCGCGGACCACGTTAGGGATGTACCTGTATCGAGTGTTCGTGCATGTCGAAGAAGTGGTCAATCCATCAATCGAAGTCCTGCCGCCGCCACTGGTGCCAGGGTTCGTCGACGACGTCCATTACAGGAGTCAACGTCAGACTTTCCCCTTGTTTCTCGGAACGATGGATGGCACAGGGCCTACTCCATCGCGCGGCGGAGGCCACTGCTTCTTTGGGAGAAGAGGCAGGGCTGGCTGCATGGATGTGCTCTAATTTGAGGTAACAACTGAATCTTGTCAGATACTAGATAAATCCGAGCTATGTGTGTGAAGCATAGATATGCCAGTACATTTGATTGTGACCTGTTCTAATTTTGTACCTGAACTTTTTTGAGAAAGGGTTGTACGTCAACTTAATGTGCTAGCAGAACTTATTGTGTTGTCTGTCTGTTTTCTTTGCACAACATTCAAGATATTTCCCCGTCATTGATAAAGACGATGAACCGTTATGTACGACTTCATTGGTTTCAACATAGCCCTTCCCGTAGCGATCCACTACTTCCATCCTTATTGTGCCGCCTGCGTGAAATTTTTGTATGCAAGTTCAGTGTGCTATGATGTTCTATATGATTGTGTCAACTATATAAGTTTTTACTGAGCATCAGCAATGCATATGGCTGAAAGATGTATTTACGAGTATCGACCAATGGGTCTCTCTCTATATCTCTCTCTCACACACACATGCACACACACACGCACCTGCACAAGTGGGACCCGTTGAAATATTTATTTGCTCGTGACATCTTTTAATTAGGTTCCACTGTAATCTAACTTTTTTCTTAAGTTATTAATTGAGCTCAGTGACTTTAAAAAGTTGTACAGAAGCCTTCTTTGGGCCTTTCTGGCGTCCCTAAATGTGGGCTGAGTAACCATGTTAGGTTAGTACACAGGCCTTTTTTTCAACATCAGCAATGCAACTGGGCCGACAGTTGTACGCAATATCCGGGTCAACTTGTTATTCTCCGCCCCGCTGGGCTGCAAACTTTCCTAGGAGGTATGCATTAGGCTTAACAAGAAAATGGACTTTAAGAAATAATAAATGGGATGTAATTATAATAACTGCACAGTTACTATGCACCAAACACGTAATTAGTTTAAAAAATATATTATTTTTGTAATTTGAAAATTTTAATTTCATTACTTGTTGCGCATGCAATATTTCGTTGGATTGTAACGTAATACAACTATATTTTGAAATTATATTTAACCTCACTAGAAATTTCAGATAAAAATATTTCGGATCCCATCAAAATGTGGGAATGTTTTCTGAATTCTGTTTTGAGCGGTTGTTTGAAATTATTAATCATTGTCCTAGCTAGAAGTTGGGCTATACTTTTAACAAACTCTAAATGGGCTGTAGTAAATTCCATTAGACTTAAAAAATGGGCTGTACATTCTTACAAATCGCAAATGGGCTATATGTTCTCTGCCAAATCCGAGCTGTGGGCCTACTAAGTTGACGCGTACCAAGGGCTTTGTCAACTTAGCCAATATAAACGATTCTAGCTGCAGTGATCGTACAACGTCCATCCAACGGCCGTAGTGCTTCTTCAACCTCTGGTCTTCTTGCTCCAGCCGCCCAAAGCAGCGCCGGTCGTGTCGCGTGCTCCTGCCTCCCGTGGCCCGCTGTGATGCCGCTGAGGCCTCACCGCCCGGTACTACTCCCACCGCTGGCCAGGCCATCCGTCTACTAACCCACACCCCCTGTTATTCTGTGGCGACGGCAGCCTCATACCGCAGCCGAACCAGTGAACCCTCGTACTCCTCTCTGTGCGAGCTTCCACTACTGCATCTTCCCCGGCCCCGCGTCGTCCCCTTCCTAGGCCTCGGCATCGTCAAGACCACCGCCCTGGTGCTCTCGGCCGGCGTGGTCAACGACCGACTTCCATCGGAAGAGTACTGTACGTGGAGAGGTTGACAACTGGGTCTAGGCGGCCGCAAGGAAGTGCCTCGTTATTACGCGCAAAATAAATATTCCTCCACCTGATAGCAGGGACCCACCGGACGGGCCACCTTATTTCATGAAAAAAACATTTCCCCCCTGACTGCTGGGACCCAACGGACGGGCCAGCGTATTTCGTGAAAAAACGTTCCCCTCGCTGTCAGCTCTGACCCACCGGAAGTGCCTCCTTATTACGCACAAAAAAATGAATACTCCCCCTGCTAGCTGGGACCCACCATGGTGGGAGGCTGACATATGGGCCTACTAAGTTGACTGGAACGGGGGCCTTTGTCAACTTTAGTCAATATGAACGATTCTAGCTCGAGTGACCGTATGATGTCCATCCAATGGCCGCAGTGCTTTTTCAACCTCTGGTCTTCTTGCTCCAGCCGCCCAAAGCAGCGCCGGTCGTGCCGCATGCTCCTACCTCCCATGGCCGGCTGTGCTGCCGCAGAGGCCTCACTGCCCCTACTATTCCCACCGCTGGCCAGGCCCTGCGGCGACGACAGCCACACACCGCAGCCGAACGAGTGAACCCTCGTACTCCTCTCCGCGTGGGCTTCCACTACCGCGTCTTCCCCGGCTCCCCATTGTCCCCTTCCTAGGCCTCGCCGTCGTCCACCGCCCTGGTGCTCTCGGCGCGGCGTGGTCAACGTGGTCAAGGAATGACTTCCATCGGACGTGGACTGTACGTGGATAGGCTGACAGCTGGGTCCACGGCCGCAGCAAGGAAGTGCCTCCTTATTACGCGGAAAATAATGATTCCTCCACCTGACAACTGGGACCCACCGGATGGGCCACTATATTTTGCGAAAAAAACGTTTCCCCCTGACTGTTGGGACCCACCAGCTACATCTTCGCATGCAAGGAAGTGCGTCCGGGCAAAAAAAACGATTCGCCCCCTGACTGCTGGAACCCACCAGCTACATCTTCGCAGGCAAGGAAGTGCCTGACAGTCGGGACCCACCTGGTCGAAGCGTACGTAGCGTTGTCATTCTGGTCGCGAACGTGTACGTACATATATACTGGAGGATGTAGAGGCGCGCACGTGTCGTAGTAGAGGTGCGCACGTAGCATGTACACGTACGTATAGCGGCCAGGGTGCAAGAAAGAAAATACGACCACATATGTGTACATACGGGCGGGGTCTTGAACGCCTACTCGCGCATACGTATGGTGAGGGCTCGTTGACATGGCTGGGTCAGAACGGAGAAACAACATCGTCGTCTAGTTCATGGGGAGGCAACGAAATGCGTCGTGTTCATGGGGAGGCAACAGAATGCGTCGTGTTCATCAGGAGGCAACGGAACGCGTGGGAGCCAACCGGCTGGGTCAGAACGGAATGCGTGGTCGTGTTCATTGGGAGGGCTTGGACGGAACAGGCGATGGAAATGAGGCCTGTTGTACCGCAGAATGGAGAAAAGGGCCTTGTGTTCGACCGGCCACGTTCGAAACGGGATCCTGTTCATCGGGAGGGGTCTGGCGTACCGCAAAATGGAGGAAACGGACCTCCTACGGTCGAAACGGGGGTCCTTTTGATCGGGAGGGGTGTGGCGTACCGCAAAACGGAGGAAACGGAGTTGTGTTGGAGTGTTACGGTCGAAACGGGGTTCTGTTCATCGGGAGGGGTGTGGCGTACCGCAAAACGGGACTCCACGGGATATTGTTCGTCTCCACTGTCGACCCCCTCCAGCCTCCACGGGCTACTGTTTGTCCACCATCGACCTCCTCCACGCTCCACCTGCGACTGTTCATCCACGGGCTCCTGTTCATCCAGCCTCCACCGCGCGCTACTCCACCGGCTACTGTTCAACCAGCCCTCTCCACGGGCTCCTGTTCAACCACCCCTCCATGGGCTACTGTTCATCCTGCCCTCCACGGGGTGGTCCTGTTCATCCAGCCCTCCACAGGGTCCTGTTCATCCAGTCCCGACCGGCTCGATCGATAGGGGTACTGTTCATCCGAAGGCAACACCATGGGGTCCTATTCATCGACCCCCACCGCGAACTGTTCATCCACTAGTAGAAAACGGGCCTATTGTCCCAGTTCGTAAGGGCCTTTTGTCCTGGTTCCTGAACTGGGACTAAAGGGTCGTTACTAATGCCCTGACCCTTTAGTCCCGGTTCTAACCAGAACCGGGATAGATGGGCCTCCACGTGGCCTGCGCGCTGAGCCTAGGCAGGAGGGCCTTTGGTCCCGGTTGGTGGCACCAACCGGGACCAATAGGCATCCACGCGTTAGCATTTCTATGGCTGTGGTTTTTGTTTTTTTTAAAGGGGGGGGGTTGGGGGTTTTGGGGGGTTAATTTAGGTATTTCATATATTGTGTTAGCTAGCTAATTAATAGAGAGAAGTGTCCTCTCTTATATATGTATGTGCTTGGTCGACGGTACGTACTATACTACATACGAGAGGACTAGACACGCTAGCTAGCTAGTAAGCAAACGAAGGAAACAGAAGATCATCATGAACATATATGCATACAGAGAGAAGTGATATCAACCACCTCTCCTTCTCCAAGAGATTGGTCGAACAACAAGTTCTCGTATATCTATCCGACACTACCGGCTACATATATACAATAATTATCTCTTACAAGTATAATCTCCTAAATTACGGACGCATGGTCCACATAGTATTCTCCGTCTTCAGCGAACACGTGGTCAAGAAAGAATGCCGCCAATTCCTCTTGAATTGCTCGCATGCGATCTGGTGGTAGGAGTTCACCCCGCATCCGAAACATCTAATCTGAAGAAGGGGGTCAATACATATATATATATATGAATGAATGAAACTCAACACAAATGATGGTAATAAAATAAAATTCTGAATATTGTTATTTACACACTTCATATTGTTCGTCAGAGTAGCCCCGCTCACAGGTCGTGTGGCGGATGGACTTGCAAACGTAGTATCCATAGAAATCATTCCCTTGTTCCTGCCACAATCACTTTACAAGAAATAGGGGTCAATCAAACTGATAAGCAAGAATGCCAAATGGTATTGATGAAACTAGCGCTTGAATCACTAGGAGATGCGCGGAACATGCTACTACAGTACTTACTTTCGGGTGTTTAAATTCCAGCTCCTTCGGCCATCCCGGAGCTTTTCTGGTGAATTTTCTCCAAACCCTGCCAGACAAAGAAAACAATTACTTGATATCAGAAATGAACAAAGTTGCTGATATGGTGGATAATGATCGATTTAACTTACTTGTCGAGCATTTGAGTCATGTCCGCATACTCTTGGGGATCTTTTCGTTTAGAGTCCAAGACAGTTACTACTCCCTGCTCAAGCCTAATCTCTAGGAGAATATAGTGGTACCTGCGCATGCGTGCATAACTCATCAATTACATTACTATAACCTGGACTAATATATAAGGGAAACCGAATATGCACAAGATAGTAACACTCACTTGAAGTTGTAAGGAAAGAGTATTATATCTTTGTTTTCATTTATTTTGAATGATCGTAGCAAGTTGGCCTCGGTATCTGCGGCATGAAATTCAACCTCAGTTGCATCTATGAGATATGTGTTAATGAACCCAATATCACCGACTTGTCTTTTCTTCAATTCGGCGATCTTCAATCTGCATAATATAGTGAGGATAATTATAAATACATGCAATGAAAGAGCTGAGCTCTATAGAGAGACTTAATGACAAAAGTAGTAGTACTTACAGACAGTAGTAGGTGACCGCTGCTTTATCGAGGGCCAATTGATTGAAAAACTGATAGAACTCCTCAAATCGAATAGGCAACAAATCAATTCCAACGAGGTCATGCACCTTTTTAACTATCACATACAAAGTACTCCTCCCCAGGCTCTCTGCAGATTTTCAAGTACCAATCATGCAATCTTCGCATCATCGTTGATAGAGATCTTTCATCTTTGACGAGAATCTTCCCGTACTCGTATCTGTGTATCTACACGTCCATGAAATCATAATGTACATTGTCGGGCAGGTAATCTCCAAGATTGCTATAACCGGGCACCATCCTCGGATCGACGATGTCGCTAGGTACCTTGAGCGGGGGGCACGATTGATTCCCTTGTTCGCCGAGCAAGGCAATTTGTTTCCCAGCTGCTCGTCGTTCTTTCATCCTTTGATCATTGACTGTACTTCCCGACCGCTCCGCTTCGTCCCATGTTTTCCAATAATGTGCTCATAGTTGCCTTTCGGCGGAGACTTGGGTGGTTTTGCCGGGGCAGCCAGAGTGCGCTTTGCTTTCATCGGATCTACCTTCTCCTCCGGAGGTGGATGTCTCTTTGCTTTCAACCCTTGAAACCAGTCATCCACTTCGGATCGCGCGATATTCGCGTTCTCCTCCGGGGTCCTCTCGTATGGTAACTTCTCTGGAGTATTCAAAGAAGGACCGAATCTGTATGTCCTCCCACCTCTAGCTGTACTGCTAGAAGCTGGCCGAGCAGACGGAGCGGCTGTCTTCTTTACTTGCTTACGAGGCGGAGGAGAAGGACTACGACGCGCCGGAGCAGCTGCCGGAGCGGCGGCGGGTCTCTTCCGCCCTTGCTGACGAGGCGAAGAAGGACGAGGCTGGCTGCTCGGGCGCGCCGGCACAGGAGGAGGAGGCGGAGTGCCGCCACACGCCGGAGAAGGAGCCAACCGAGTGCCCTGATCTTCACTCGTCGGAGGAGGAGGCGGTGGAGGAGGCGGAGTGCCCTGACTCGCCGGAGGAGGAAGAGGAGGCAGAGGCGTCCAGTTTGGAAGGTTGATGAGCTCCTTCCGCCATAGGCATGGAGTCTTCAGAGAAGAACCAAGCCGAGTCTCCCCTTCTCCGGTAGGGTGGTCAAGCGGGAGGTCCTCAAATCCCTCCGTTATTTCATCCACCATCACCTTAGCATATCCTTCTGGAATCGACCGGCAGTGAAAAGTTGCGCCGGGTTCATTAGGAAAAACAGAGCCAACAACTGCCTTGACCTTCATATTAATCCATTGCGTCATAAGGTGGCAATTTTGAGACTCCGTGATAGCATCCACGGGATAGCTGGCAGGAGCTGTCAAGACATGCTCCGGCTGAAGCAGGTCGGTGGAAGCCACGCTGCTTCTCCGCTGAGATGGCGGGGTAGCTTCAGGGGAAGCTTCGGCAAGTCATTTGCTGCGACTTAATTCTCGTTCCTCTATCACTTGTGCAGCGACTGTAGTTCGATCTGCTGCACTTTCTTCCTCCTCTCGTGGCATTTGTAACGGCCTGCGTCCCGAACCCAGCCTTCCACGGAATGGAGCCCGGCATGCCTCGTGTCCGTCCAGGGTGCTCAGGATTTCCGAGGGCCTTTGTGAGCTCGTCGTTCTCTCTGTCTGGAAGGAACGTCCCTTTCTGCGCTGCATCGATATAGTACCGAAGGTTCTTGAAGGGTATGTCAAGTTGCTTGTCCGTCCAAATGCACTTCCCTGTTACAGGGTCCAAGGATATGCCAGCCCTGAAGAACCAAGTCCGGCAACGGTCTGGCCAGTTCATTGTCTCTGGTTAGATCCCTTTATCAAGCAGATCAGTCTCAGCCTTTGCCTACTTAGGCCAGCCTTTGAGGTAGCCGCCTGACCCCGTACGATGGTGAAGCTTCTTCTTCGCAACATTTTTCTTGTTTGTCTCCAACATCTTCTTACTCTTATCCGATGTCTTGTGGGCCACAAATGCGGGCCATTGATCTCTGATCTTCTCATATTTGCCCTTGAATTCTGGTGTCTCTTCTTTGTCGACAAACCTTTTCAGCTCATTCTTCCACCTCCTGAATAGCTCCGCCATCTTCTTAAGAGCAGCAGACTTAACTAATTGCTCTATAACCGGCTTCTCCGGATCCTCCTCTGGCGGTAGGGTGAAATTTGCCTTCGGCTCATTCCAAAGATCATCTTTCTGCATATCATTGACATAACACACCTCAGGGTCTTCTTTAGCCGGCTTAAACCATTGGTGGATGCTGATCGGGATCTTGTCCCTAACAAGACCACCGCACTGCGCAGTAAATGCATCCTTCGTCTGGATGGGTTCAATCGGTAGGCCGTCACGCGCGATTTCTGTGATCTCAAACCTTTCATCCTCGCGCAACTTTTTCTTCGGGCCTCGTCTCTTTACCGAAGTTGTGCTCGATCCGGAGGGCTAGAAAAAAGAAGAAAGACGAGAGTTAATTAATATGTGTACATACCAAAACAATGAATGCATCAATTAGCTAGTCTCAGCACAGGCTTAACTAATATATTTACCTGGCCAGACTCTGTTCGGTCACCGGAGCCGTCACCCTGTTCTTCCGGACCTGCTTCTTCACCGTTCTATTCTTCCGGACCTGCTTCTTCACCCCGCTGTTCTTCCAGACCATCATTGTCGTTAAGATAACACGACATGACATCACCTCCATCTAAGATTATGTCCCGCGACATCTCTTCTGCTTCCTCGTCTCGTCCGTGCTCCATTGTTTCTGCAAATATATATTACAACATGGCAATTATTACACAAGCATGACAACACGTGGATATATTAGTTTGGGTGTACTCCTCGAGAGTTTTACTGTCGAAGTTATCTAGGAGGGGGTAATATCGACAACGATGAGATACATACACGGGAAAATAATTGTTATCAGGGAGCGGGTATATCGACCCCCCACGTGTTGAAGTTATCGGGAGGGGTTTATATCGACAATGACGACATACGTACATGGGAAAATAATATTATCGGGGAGGGGGTATATCGACCCCTCCCCCCCACGTGTTGAAGTTATCGGGAAGGGGTATATCGACCCCCCTCATGCTGAAGTTACCGGGAGGGGTAATATCGACAACGATGAGATACATACACGGGAAAATAATGTTATCGGGGAGCGGGTATATCGACCCCCCCCCACGTGTTGAAGTTATCGGGAGGGGTTTATATATCGACAATGACGACATACGTACATGGGAAAATAATATTATCTGGGAGGGGGTATATCGACCCCCCCACGTGTTGAAGTTATCGGGAGGGGGTATATCGACCCCCCCTCGTGTTGAAGTTACCGGGAGGGGGTAATATCGACAACGATGAGATACATACATGGGAAAATAATGTTATCGGGGAGGGGGTATATCGACCCCCCCCCCCCACGTGTTGAAGTTATCAGGAGGGGTATATCGACGACGACAGACCCGATAAAACATAAGAAAACGAAGAAGAAATAAAAAGAGGAGAAGAAGAAAGGAATAGCTAGAGGAGAAGATCGAAGAAAAAACAAAGAAAAAAAGAGGAGAAGAAGAAAGGAATAGAGGAGTAGAAGAGAAAATAGAATATATTCTGTTTTCTCTTCTTCTCCTCTATTCCTTTCTTTTTCTCCTCTTCTTTTTCTTCTTTTTTTTTCTTCTTCTTATTTATTTCTCCTCTTCTTCCTCTCCCCTCTTCTTCTCCTTTCTTCCTCTTCTTATTTCCTTTTTCCTCTCATTCTTTTTCTTCTTCTTCCTTATGAAAAATACATGAAGTAGTATTGCCTAATTCATTGTTCATATGAAGATACAAACATTTGCATATTTACAATAATTAATATCAGCAAAAAAATCTATGAACAGAAAAAATCCTAATTTTTCTAAAAAACAATCTTTTGCACATATACATGAACATATATATACACAGAGAACATATATACATATATATATATATAACAAGCATATCTATGAAAAAAGCATATATATGAAAAAAAATGCTAGCTAGGGAGGGCGTCGGCCAGACCAGGAGGACCGCGGGGTCGGCGACGAGGATGGCGACGGGGCAGTGGGCGCGCGCCTGGGGTAGGGGGCGCGGGTGACGGCGAGGGCGGGCCGGGGCGGCGCGCTTCAGGGAAGGGGCCGGCGCGGGCGACGGCGAGGGCGGGCCGGTGCGGCGCGCGTCGGGGCAGGGGCGCGGGCGACGGCGACGACGGGGGCGGGCCGGGGCGGGCGGCGTCGGGGAAGCCTGGCGGCGTCGACGTCGTCGGGGGCGGCAACTGCAAGATGAGAGTGAAAATTTCCCAAGTGTGGACTTATATAGCAGAGCCTTTAGTCCCGGTTCATGGCAGCAACCGGGACTAAAGGTGGGCATTAGTCCCGGTTGGTGCCACCAACCGGGACCAAAGGCCACTTTTCAGCAGCCCAAAGGGCGGGAAGCGGCGGCCTTGGTTCCGGTTGGTGGCACCAACCGGGACTAAAGGTGGGCCTTGTGCTGCTGCGCCCGCATCGAAAGTTTAGTCCCACCTCGCTAGTTGAGAGGGGTGCGCAGTGGTTTATAAGCCCCACTGCCACACCCCTCTCGAACTTCTCTCCGTTGCAGGCTTACGGGCCTAATTGTCACTGCTATGCCTGTGGGCCTACTGGGCCTCCTGCGGGCCTGAATCCTGGCCCATGGATGGGTTTCTAGTCGTATTCAGGCCGTGGGGGCCCAGTAGGTGGCACTTTTTTTGTTTTTTTGTTGCTTTATTTTTTTATTTTCTTTTGTTTTTTCTTTATTTTTTAATTCTATATGCTTTTAGTTTTAGAAAAGTTAAAACTTTTTGTTAATACCATTAGTTTTCAAATTTGAAAACACTTTTTTTGTTTTTTTGTTTTCTTTGTTGCTTTATTTATTTTATTTTGTTTCTACTTACAAGAAAATACTTATTGTTGCTATTTTTATTTTATTTTTCAGTTTTTTTGTTTTGTTTTCTGCATTATTTATTTTCTTTTGTTTTTTGCTTTATTTTTTAATTCTTTTTGCTTTTAGTTTTAGAAAAATTAACTTTCTGTTAGTGCCATTAGTTTGTGATTAACTTTACCAATGGCCCACGTGGCTACCCTCTTGAGAGTGTTCTTGGTGAGAACATTGTTGACAAGGAGCGAACCGGGATTAATGGTATTACGAGGGCCAAACCATAAGACATTAAAGCATTTGAAATGAACTCTGAAAAAGTTGGCATAGCATGTGCATGTACAAAATGGAGAATGGTATCATACTCGTCTGTTACAAAGTTGGCATGGTATCATCATAATAGTTGCGGGAGAAAGTCTTCACTTTTTCTTCGCTTGTGTCATTTGCTTATTGCGCTGTAACCATGGATAATCTTCATCGTTTATTAGGATGCTTGGGTCAGCCTTGACTTTGAAAGGAGGAATTTCATGAAACTTTTCATAATCTTCAGACATGTCTGTCTTGCCCTCCACTCCCACGATGTCCCTTTTTCCTGAAAGAACTATGTGGCGCTTTGGCTCATCGTATGATGTATTCGCTTCCTTATCTTTTCTTTTTCTCGGTCTGGTAGACATGTCCTTCACATAGATAACCTGTGCCACATCATTGGCTAGGACGAACGGTTCGTCAGTGTACCCAAGATTTTTCAGATCCACTATTGTCATTCCGTACTGTGGGTCTACCTGTACCCCGCCTCCTGACAGATTGACCCATTTGCACTTAAATAAAGGGACCTTAAAATCATGTCCGTAGTCAAGTCCCCATATGTCCACTATGTAACCATAATATGTGTCCTTTCCCTTCTCGGTTGCTGCATCAAAGCGGACACCGCTGCTTTGGTTGGTGCTCTTTTGATCTTGGTCAATCGTGTAAAATGTATTCCCATTTATCTCGTATCCTTTGTAAATCAATACAGTCAAAGATGGTCCCCTGGACAACAAGTACAGCTCATCACAAATAGTGTTGTCACCTCTGAGACGTGTTTCCAACCAACTGCTGAAAGTCCTGATGTGTTCACATGTAATCCAGTCGTCGCACTGCTCCGGGTGTTTGGAGCGTAGACTGTTCTTGTGTTCATCGACATACGGGGTCACCAAGGTAGAGTTACGTAAAACTGTGTAGTGTGCTTTAGACCAAGAATGCCCGTCCCTACATATTATTGAGTCCGCTCCTAGCGTGCCTTTTCTAGTCAGTCTCCCCTCACGATTTAGGGAGACCTATCTTCTTAAGGCCAGGAATGAAGTCAACACAAAACCCGATGACATCCTCTGTTTGATGGCCCATGGAGATGCTTTCTTCTGGCCTAGCGTGGTTACGGACATATTTCTTTAGTACTCCCATGAACCTCTCAAAGGGGAACATATTGTGTAGAAATACGGGCCCCAGAATGACAATCTCGTCGACTAGATGAACTAGGATGTGCGTCATGATATTGAAGAAGGATGGTGGGAACACCAGCTCAAAAATGACAAGACATTGTGCCACATCACTCCTTAGCCTTGGTATGATTTCTAGATCGATCACCTTCTGAGAGATTGCATTGAGGAATGCACATAGCTTCACAATGGCTAATCGGATGTTTTCCGGTTGAAGCCCCCTCAATGCAACCGGAAGCAGTTGCGTCATAATCACGTGGCAGTCATGAGACTTTAGGTTCTGGAACTTTTTCTCTGGCATATTTATTATTCCCTTTATATTCGACGAGAAGCTAGTTGGGACCTTCATACTGAGCAGGCATTCAAAGAAAATTTCTTTCTCTTCTTTCGTAAGAGCATAGCTGGCAGGACCTTCATACTGCTTCGGAGGCATGCCGTCTTTTTCGTGCAAATGTTTCAGGTCCTCCCATGCCTCAGGTGTATATTTTGTCTTCCCATACACGCCCAAGAAGCCTAACAGGTTCACCCAAAGGTTCTTCGTCACGTGCATCACTTCGATTGAAGAGCGGACCTCTAGCTCTTTCCAGTAGGGTAGGTCAAAGAATATAGATTTCTTCTTCCACATGGGTGCGCGTCCCTCAGCGTCATTCGGAACAGCTAGTCCACCGGGACCCTTTCCAAAGATTACATGTAAATCATTGACCATAGCAAGTACGTGATCACCGGTACGCATGGCGGGCTTCTTCCGGTGATCTGCCTCGCCTATGAAATGCTTGCCTTTCTTTCGACATTGATGGTTGGTCGGGAGAAATCGACGATGGCCCACGTACACATTCTTCCTGCATCTGTCCAGGTATATACTTTCGGTGTCATCCAAACAGTGCGTACATGCGTGGTATCACTTGTTTGTCTGTCCTGAAAGGTTACTGAGAGCGGGCCAATCATTTATGGTCACGAACAGCAATGCCTTTAGGTTAAATTCCTCTTATTTGTGCTCATCCCACGTACATACACCATTTCCATTCCACAGCTGTAAAAGTTCTTCAACTAATGGCCTTAGGTACACATCAATGTCGTTGTCGGGTTGCTTAGGGCCTTGGATGAGAACTGGCATCATAATGAACTTCCGCTTCATGCACATCCAAGGAGGAAGGTTATACATACATAGAGTCACGGGCTAGGTGCTGTGATTGCTGCTCTGCTCCCCGAAAGGATTAATGCCATCCGCACTTAGAGCAAACCATACGTTCCTTAGGTCCTTTGCAAACTCATCCTAGTACTTTCTCTCGATTTTTCTCCACTACGACCCGTCAGTGGGTGCTCTCAACTTCCCGTCTTTCTTACAGTCCTCACTGTGCCATCGCATCAACTTGGCATGCTCTCCGTTTCTGAACAGACGTTTCAACTGTGGTATTATAGGAGCATACCACATCACCTTCGCAGGAACCCTCTTCCTGGGGGGCTCGCCGTCAACATTACCAGGGTCATCTCTTCTGATCTTATACCGCAATGCACCGCATACCGGGCATGCGTTTAGATCCTTGTATGCACCGCGGTAGAGGATGCAGTCATTAGGGCATGCATGTATCTTCTGCACCTCCAATCCTAGAGGGCATACGACCTTCTTTGCTGCGTATGTACTATCGGGCAATTCGTTATCCTTTGGAAGCTTCTTCTTTAATATTTTCAGTAGCTTCTCAAATCCTTTGTCAGGCACAGCATTCTCTGCCTTCCACTGCAGCAATTCCAGTACGGTACCGAGCTTTGTGTTGCCATCTTCGCAATTGGGGTACAACCCTTTTTTGTGATCCTCTAACATGCGATCGAACTTCAGCTTTTCCTTTTTACTTTCGCATTGCGTCCTTTCATCAACAATGACCCGGCGGAGATCATCATCATCGGGCCCATCGTCTGGTTCCTCTTGATCTTCACCAGCTCCCCCCGTTGCAACATCACCGTATTTAGGGGGCACATAGTTGTCATCGTACTCTTCTTCTTCGTCGTCTTCCATCATAACCCCTATTTCTCCGTGCCTTGTCCAAACATTATAGTGTGGCATGAAACCCTTGTAAAGCAGGTGGGTGTGAAGGATTTTCCGGTCAGAGTAAGACTTTGTATTCCCACAATTAGGCCATGTACAACACATAAAACCATTCTGCTTGTTTGCCTCAGCCGCTTCAAGAAATTCATGCACGCCCTTAATGTACTTGGAGGTGTCTTTGTCACCGTACATCCATTGTCGGTTCATCTGCGTGCGTTATATATAATTAAGTGTGTCAAAAACCATTACAGAACATCATGAATAGATAATTAAGTGACCAAATTAATATAAGTTCATCATCACATTAAAATCAAAGTACATACATAGTTCTCATCTAACAACATATAGCTCTACAGAGCATCTAATTAATTAAACCATACATTGAAACTATGTAAAACATTTCAATGCGAAAACAAACACGCTCATAATCGCAACCAAGGTAACAATTGATCCAACAGCAAAATGATACCAAGCCTCGGTATGAACGGCATATTTTCTAATCTTTCTAATCTTCAAGCGCATTGCATCCATCTTGATCTTGTGATCATCGACGACATCCGCAACATGCAACTCCAATATCGTCTTCTCCTCCTCAATTTTTTTTTCCTTCAAGAAATTGTTTTCTTCTTCAACTAAATTTAACCTCTCAACAATTGGGTCTGTTGGAATTTCCGGTTCACATACCTCCTAGATAAATAAAATCTATGTCACGTTGGTCAGCATAATTTTCATAAACAATAAATGAACCAATAGTTATAAAGATAATATATACCACATCCGAATCATAGACAGGACGAGGGCCGACGGGGGAGGATACCAAAACCATTGCACTATATAAGATGCAATAATAAAAGTAAGAAAATGATACAAGTATCTGTCTAAACATACAAGTAAGAATATTTTTCCTTTCAGAAAGAATATAAGAACAAGAGGCTCACCACGGTGGTGCCGGTGATGAGATCGGCGCGGCTGATCGACGGCGGTGAAGACGGGGGCGGGGCGTGACGGACCGCTAAACCTAGACAAATATTGAGGAAAATGGAGCTTGGAGGTCGAGCTTGGAGAGGAGAAAGCTTAAGTAGTGTGGCTCGGGCATTCCATCGAACACCTTGTGTGCATAGGAGTTGAGCTAGAGCACCACCAAGCCCTCTCCCCCTCGGCCAGAAAAAATAGAGCAGTGTGCTCTACTCTTGTGTGAGGGGGTATATATAGGCACCACCATTGGTCCCGGTTGGTGGCATGAACCGGGACTAAAGGGGGGCCTTCGGTCCCGGTTCATGCCTCTAACTGGGGCTAATGGTGGTGGGCCAGGAGCTAGGACCATTGGTCCCGGTTCGTCCAACAAACCAGGACCAGAAGGTCCAGACGAACCGGGACCAATGGCACACGTGACCCGGCCAGCCCCCTGGTTCACGAACCGGGTCCAATGCACGCATTGGTCCTGGTTCTAGACTGAACCGGGACTAATGGGCCTACCCGGCCTGAACCTTTGCCCCCTTTTCTACTAGTGATCCAAACCCCCCCACAATGCTCACTGTTCATCCAGAGGCAGCATCGATCGGCTTCAGTTAGCAGCCGTAGCAAAGGAATCGCTCGATCGGGTTCAGTTAACAGCCATCGATCGATCGCGCGGGTTCAGTAACGCGTAGCCTATAGTGCAATTGCTCGGGTTTAGTTAGAGCCCAACGCCTCGCTTGGGTTCAGTTAGAGCCCAACGCCTCGCACACACGCGCGTACGTACGAGAGAAACGCGCATCGCTCGGCCCCGACCACCCACCGTAACCGGGGACTCCCCAATATTTTTCACGCCCTCACTTCTACCACGGTTTTTTCCGTCATGGACGGCCCAAAGAATGTCATGCAGCTGCGTCTCCGGCCCGCCCAGGACAAAAAGCCCATTTTCTATCATGATTTTTTGTCATAGAAGTAGGAGCCCACCACATCTATGATGATACCGGGCTTTGTCACAGTTATCGTCATAGAAGTGTCATATGTATGACAGAATTTTTTTTCGTTTGGCCCAAAATGTCACGAATGTGTCTTTTTTTTGTAATGTAGACAGCCAAGTGCCATTGACATGTGTGCCCCGTGCTAATTAAACAGTTTTTATAAATAAACAAAATGTTAATTAATGTGTTAATTAGTTTTAATCACTAGTTAGTCACTGACTAATGGGGCCCTGAAAGCACAAGTGCTCCATGGGTGGTTTTGGTAATTAATGTCAACATATCTCTTGTTGGACTAGCACTTTTACCTAGTATGTTTTAGATAGGTTCAATAATGAAGTGGCATGGACTAGAGGATGTGGAACCCCTTCAAGATGCTAAGGAGAAAGGATTGGCTCAAACTCCAAGCACAGGACTCTACATTTTCTATTTTAGTGATCCAAGATCACATTGAGTCTATAGGAAAAGCCAATACTATCAAGAGGGGATGAGGTGTTGCTTAATGGCTTGCTTACTCAAAGTGCTTAGTGATATACTCCAAAGCCCTCAACTACTTTCTCATATCCACATATGACCCAAACCAAAAGTCTAACTCGGCCCTACCGATTATTTCTATCCGGCGCCACCGAGTTCAGATGTCATAGCCACTGCCACAAACCCTAGTCAAATCGGTCTCACCGATAGGGATCTTGGTCTCACCGAGATGGGATTGTAATCTCTCTATATGTATCCATTACCAAAATCGGCTACACTGAGTTTGCGTAATCGGTCCTACCGAGATTACAATGCAAACTCTCTGTTCCTCTTCATAACATTTCGGTCCAACCGAGATGAGCGAATCAGTCCCACCGAGTTTGCCTGACCAACTCTCTGGTTAGCTTATTACCAAAATCGGTTCCACCGAGTTTGTGTAATCGGTCTCACCGAGATTACGTTATGCCCTAACCCTAACCATATCGGTCCCACCGAGTTGACATGTCGGTCCCACCGAAAATCCGAATGGTCACATTATTTGCTAAATCGGTCTAACCGAGTTTAACGATTCGGTCCCATCGAGATTGGTAAGTTGTGTGTAACGGTTAGATTTTGTGTGGAGGCTATATGTACCCCTCCACCCACTCTTCATTTGTGGAGAGAGCCATCAGAACATGCGTACACTTACAACATACATTTTCTGAGAGAGAACCACCTACACTTGTGTTGAGGTCAAGATATTCCATTCCTACCATATGAATCTTGATCTCTAGCCTTCCCCAAGTTGCTTTACACTCATATCTTCTTTCCACCAAATCCATATCCTATGAGAGAGAGAGAGTTGAGTGTTGGGAGACTATCATTTGAAGCACAAGAGCAAGGAGTTCATCGTCAACACACCATTTATTACTTCTTGGAGAGTGGTGTCTCCTAGAATGTCTAGGTGTCACTTGGGAGCCTCCGACAAGATTGTGGAGTTGAACCAAGGAGTTTGTAAGGGCGAGGAGATCGCCTACTTCGTGAAGATCTACCCTAGTGAGGCAAGTCCTTTGTGGGCGATGGCCATGGTGGCATAGACAAGGTTGATTCTTCGTGGACCTTTCGTGGCTGGAGCCCTCCGTGGACTCGCACAGCCGTTACCCTTCGTGGGTTTAAGTATCCATCAATGTGGATGTACGATAGCACCACCTATCGGAACCACGACAAAAACATCCGTGTCTCCAATTGCGTTTGCACACTCCAATCCCATCCCTTTACATTCTTGCAAGTTGCATGCTTTACTTTCCGCTGCTCATATACTGTTTGCATGCTTGCTTGTTATGTATTGTGATTGTTAAACTTGTGCCAAAACTCAACTTAAACTTAAGGAGATTAAAAACTGCAACTTTTTCACTTACTGTCTAATCACCCCCCTCTAGACACCTCTTCTCGATCCTTTCAATTGGTAGCAGAGCTTTGGTCTCCATTGCTTTGGTTTAAACACCATTGGAGGAAGATGGATGAGTCTACTTTGGGGAGTCTTAGACATAGAGTAGCTATACTTGGTGGAGAGTATTTTCATGAGTGAAAAAATGAGATGCTTGTGATTTTCTATAAATATCATTTGAACAAGTACATTGCTAGCCCTTGTGCACCTCATGTTGATTCCATGCATCCTATCCTTGATGAGTCAATTGACATGATTCGCAATCTTAGAACTGTTAATCTTATCACTAGAGGCTTGCCTAGAAACTTGATTGGATGTTTTCCTACTCTTGAGTGTGCCTACACTATATGGAAATTTCTTGAGGAACGTTCTCCAAATTATTCGTTGAAAAATTTAGATGAAATTCTCCATAAATCTATTGCCTTGAGTAAGATGAATTCTAGTGATCCTAGCTTTGGTGAGTGTCTATTTGAGATTACCAATCTCATGCGTGCCAAAGGAGATGTTGGAATTATTAGCAATATTATATCCGAAGCGATTAGAATTCATAAAGGTGACCATTGTGATGATCATTTATCTAATGAATTACCCTCTCTAGGAATTGATCAAATACAAGACGATGTTGAATATAGATACTACGATGAAGATGATGATAGTGGCCTTGATCATGATGATGCAATGAGACACTTTGGTCTTATGGCAAATCTTCGGGGATATATGGCAGGAGGAAAGGAATGGGTTCTTGACAATGGGTGTACCGATCACCTGACCGAAGATAAAGATATGTTTCATGAGCTTGCTGAAAACGACGGCCCTAGAAAGTATGTCACTTTTGGTGATAACTCAAAGGGTAAGGTGGTTGGCCTCGGTAAGGTGGCCATATCACATGATAGCTCCATTCAAAATGTCATTCTTGTCGAATCTCTTGGCTACAACTTACTTTCGGTATCTAGACTTGCTGATTTCGGTTTCAATGTCCTATTCACTGAAGTAGATTGCCAAGTGTTTCATAGAGATAATCATAAGACGGTCTTACCGGTATATGTAGGGGTTATCTATACATTGTTGATTTCACAAAAAAAACTCAACCTAGAACTTGCTTTATTGCTAAATTCTCTAAAGGATGGTTGTGGCATAGACGATTTGTTCATGTGGGCATGCGAAACGTTGATAAGCTTATTAAAGGAAATCATATCCTTGGAGTTAACGATGTCATATTTGCTAAGGATAGACTTTGTAGCGCTTGTCAAGCAGGTAAACAGGTTGGAGGAAGGCATCCCGTGAAGAACATCATGACCACAAGGAGGCCACTCGAGCTACTTCACATGGATCTTTTTGGTCCCAATGCTTATAAAAGTCTCGGTGGAAATTCTTTTGGTCTAGTTACAGTTGATGATTTTTCAAGATTTACGTGGGTGTTCTTTCTCGATGATAAATTGCAGGTCCAAAAGATCTTCAAAAACTTAGCTGGGAAGGCCAAAAATCAATTTGAAGTGTAGATCAAGAAGGTTCGCAGTGATAATGGAACGGAGTTCAAGAACGCAAATGTGGACACCTTTCTTGACGAAGAAGGGATTTCACATGAGTTCTCGTCTACGTACACACCTCAACAAAATGGAGTAGTTGAGAGGAAGAACCGTATGCTCATCGAAAGGGCGAGAATGATGCTTGATGAGTACAAGACGCCGAAGCACTTTTGGCCGGAAGCGGTTGAGACAGCTTGTCACGCAACAAATCGCTTGTATCTTCACAAGCTACTCGGCAAGACGGCATATGAGATCCTCACCGGTAACAAACCCCAAGTTGGATACTTTCGAGTATTCGGCTCAAAGTGCTACATTCTTGATAAGCATCGTCGTTCTAAATTTGCTCCTAAATCTCATGAAGGTTTCCTACTTGGTTATGGCTCAAACTCTCACACTTACCGTGTCTACAACAATTTCACCCGAAAGGTTGAAGAGACGGTAGATGTGAAGTTTGATGAATCTAACGGCTGGCAAGTAGTGCAATTGCCAATTGATGTAGGAGACAAAGACCCTTCGGAAGCAATCCAAGACTTGTCTATTGGCAAGATTCCTCAAACGGAGGTGAAGGAGAGTACCTCGTCCGTCCAAGTGGAAGCTTCTACCTCACGACAAGGTGAACCAAGAGTTGATACGGAAGCATCCACAAGTGGGACACACCAAGATGAAGAAAACAAGGAAGTGCACCAAGATGAACATCAACAACCTCCTTCTCCACCATGACATGAGAACGACAGCGTCAACAATGAAGAAGGCCAAGAAGAAGAACAAGATGTCGGTGTGAAACGACACCTATGGGATCACAAGAATCCCTACTACGGTTGCGGGGCGCGGGGGTCGTGAGAAGAGCGGATCAAACAGGTAGCACACGGTTCCTTTATCCAGGTTCGGGCCGCGAGGATGCGTAAAACCCTACTCCTGCTTTGGTGGTTTGTATATCATTGTTCTTAAGCTAGCTATGGGGCGTCAAGAGCTCCAAAAAGCCGAATCCCTCTCCTGGTCGCCTCGGGCCTCCTTTTATAGGAAAGGGGCTGCCACAGTGGCACACAGGAGGTGGAAAGGGTACAGTAATGCGAGTTTATCCCTCGCATTACTTGACAAGGCGTATTTAATGCGCCTTTCTTAGGTGTCCTTGCTTATCGGGGACGGGGGAGAGCCCTGTCCCGTCCATTGCCGCTCCCTCTTGTGTTGACACGCGCCCTGGCCAGCGCTGCTTGTGGTGCCATGTGGGCAGGCAAGCAGCTGAGGTGGCGCAGTGGTGGGGCTCCACGAAGATCTGTACGCCGCCACGCAGGTGCCTGCCCAACTGGTTGGGTCGGCAGCTGCATGCGAACGGCAGTGGGGGCGCGACTGGTGTGGGCCTGATGGTGGCCCCACGGGTGCTCTTGCCGGGGGCCTTGTGGCCCTCCTTGGCTGGGATCCCGCCAAGGGTCATTACCTTCTTAAGTGGGCATCTTGTCTTGAATGTCTTCACAAAGATCTGCATGCTACCACGGGGATGTCTCCCGAATCCTTGCCCCATGGGGGCAGTGGACTCAAGGGTGACCTCGCTCCGTAGGTGTGGGGCGAGCTACCACGGCAAGGACCTTGCCGGGCTTGCTAAGGCGGCCCCCCGGCAAGGACCTTGCCGGGGGGCTGCTTTGTTCCCTTTGCTCTTTGTGGCCTTGGTGTCGTTCTGCTCCTCTTCAGCTTCGGCCTTACCTTGGTTTTACCTCCCTTGCCGTGCTCGGTGTGGCGGCACCCGTGGCTCAGACTGCCCGTGCACAGTCATAGGGGTACAAAAAGTGTACCCCCTTTTTGCACACCGACAGGAGCCCCCAGGCCTGGGCCACACATAAGCGCAACGCGTTGTTGGGCTAGGCCCAAGAACAGTGCATGGGCAGGTGGGGCGGTTTTTACCACGGTAAGTTTCTTCGCGTGCTGTGCTTCCCATGCGTCCCGCGTGTGGCGGCGCATGGGGATGCGTGCGTCACGTGGGTGGCATGCGTGGGGCTCAGCTCTGCACGCATGCGTCATGTCGTAGTAAAGAGGGCGGTTCGCGCCTTCCCCATAAACGGAGGGAGGCGTGGAGGCGCAACCCATTTACTGAACGGGGCCGAGGCGTGGTCTTCAAGGCATCCACCCCCCACGATCACGGGGTGGGGGGAGGTCGCCTCACCTGTCGCCTCGGTCCTGCACGCCTGCCACGTGGCTTGCATGCGCTTGGGATGGCGATCGGTGGAGGCGGGAAACCGGGCCGGCGCGGGCCAGGGCAGCGGGTCGGTCCCAGTTCCCTGCACCCTCCGAGCCTCGATTGGCAGAGTGGGGTGGTCGAGCCCCGACCCCGTTCCTTTATAAGGAGCGGGAGGGGGAGGACGGCGCCCCGCATTCCTTCATCTCCTTCCTTCTTCAGCTTCTGCTCCCCTCCCTTCCATTTGCGATGGAGAGAGGGAACCCTGGTCCTTCAACGGCGGCGACGTGGGTCGCCGCTCGATAATGCATCCCTCCTTCTCTTGCACCTGCGGTGGCAGAGCCAGCCGCAAGGGGGAGGGGGCGAGGCCGAAGCGCTCGGGGAAGAGGAGGACGGGGTGGTGCGCCGGCTTCGCCTCCGCCAGCAGCTCCTCCCCCCATGGAGGGCCACGTTGGGGACGACCCTTGTGAGTTCTTTGTTAGGCTGCGCCGGCCGCCTCGTCGTCGCCTTCGTCTCCCGACTCCATTTGCGCGGGAGAGGGAGCTAGATCCGCCGGAGACATTGCGGCTGCATATGAGTGGCTATGGGATCAGCGGCACGCGGGTTCGCGTTGATTTCCCAACCCCTCACGTGATGTATCTTCGTCGAGGATGGAAGACGTTCACTCACATCCACCGCCTGACGGAGGGGCTCACTCTCCATTTCAAGCTGATGGAGGGCGGCCTCCTCTCCATCAAGGTCTTCGGGCTCTTCGGGACCCGCGCAAGGTGCTGCATGGATAGTTCTTCTGATAGAGAAGACTCCTCCTCGGGCGGGAGTGACGAGGAGGACCGCGGCATCGACGACGAGGGCAGTAGGCGGCAGGATGACGGGTCCGACTAGGTGTCGGGTGCCGCTCCGTGCAGCACCAGCGACCCCATCGTCCGTGTCGCCGGCTCCTTGAACTTCTCGGGGTCGTCTCCTTGGGCGGCTGGTGTTGGGATGCTGCGGAAGAGGAAGAGGGCGGGCGGCAAGGCCGTCAACTCGGAGTACGCGGGCACCGACGCCTTCGACGCGTGCTGACGTCCCACCACCTCGTCTTTGAGCTCTGCTTTCGGTGCCGCCATCACCATCCAGCCTTTGGACGGCCACCGGGATGTTCTCTTGGTGTCTTCTGCCACCCGTAGCTCGCCTAGGCGCCTCTTTTACCCTTTTCGCCTCCTTGACCTGCCTCCTGAGGAGAGGGACAAGGAAGGGATTACGGGCACCTTATCTCTTTTTAGTTTGTAAGCCTTTGGGCCTTAGCTAAATTTAAAACTTGTAATCCCATCATTCATGTTTTTCATTCCCTACGGACTGCACCTGAACGGAATGTTTTTAATGAAAAAGGGATGTTTGCCGGGCCATTCGTTTGCGGGTAGAACCCACGACAAGGAGTGAATCCTTGATATCTCTAAGATAAACATTTCCTTGCCCGGCAATAGGCCTTGCCGTCTCTCCACCTCATTCGACCTTTCTCACGCCTTTGGCGGAGGCAGGGATGAGGCGGGTTCAGGCTCCTCGTTTCATCCTTTTTCTATCGCGACTACGATCAAACCTGGCCCCAGGAACAAGTCCTAGGTCCTAGAGTTAGAGGAGCACGGTAGCTTTTAGGAAAAACGAGGTTTCACATACCTCAGTCCATAAGGGGAATGCATGGTAAGGGATGAAGAACTTATCTCAAGCTGTAGCCCTTGGAAACTTTGGTTTGCCGTGGGTGAACCTTTGCTCTTGCAGCCCCCGGTAATACTGGCTTGCCGGGGTCTATATGTTGGTCCGTCCTCCTTCTCTTTTTCGTCCTTAAGTGGTCCGGCAAGGATATGTGTGAGTCCTGCGAGCCAAAGAAGACGAAAGAACGGCAAAGGGACGCACACTCGACCTGTAAGCTAGGGGTTAGTTGCCGCTAAGCATTATCAACCCTAACCAAGGACGAGACTCGACCTAGCATGCATGCTATAACTTAGGGCACCAGCGCTTCATTTATTTATGCTCAGGGTCTATGCCTGGCTTTGTACAAAGGGTTACATGCATCATCGGCAATGCTTGTACAAAAGGTGGCTCGCCGGGAGGCCCGGCAAGCCGCGCCTCACGGGTAAAACTTGCGAAGATGCTCAATGTTCCAGGAGTTACTCACCGGAACGGCATCTTCGGTCTCCAGGCGGACTGCGCCGCGCCTGGTGACTCGTATTACCCGGTAAGGGCCTTCCCACTTTGGCGTCAGCTTGTTGGAATTCTTGGCCGGTTGAACGCGCCGAAGGACAAGTTCGTCTTCCTCAAGGCTACGGGCATGAACCTTGCGGCTATGGCAGCGGTGCAAGGCTTGCTGGTAGCGTGCTGCTCTCACAGCCGCCCGAAGACGATCTTCCTCAAGGAGCAGTGCATCATATTGTCGCAGTTGCTCTTGCTCAAGCTCATCATAAGCGAGCACTCGAGGTGACCCGTATATGAGTTCAGTGGGGATAACTGCTTCTGCCCCGTATACCAGGGCAAAGGGTGTCTGGCCGGTGGCTCGATTTGGTGTCGTCCTGATTGACCAAAGAACCGTCGGCAACTCATAAATCCAGCGCCTTCCGCTCCTGTGCAGCCTGTCAAAGGTCTTGGTCCTTAAGCCTCGTAGCACTTCATCATTTGCCCTCTCAGCTTGACCATTGCTTCGCGGGTAAGCAACGGAAGCGAAACAGACTTTGCTGCCGAGGTCTTGAGTATATTGCATGAAGGTGCGGCTTGTGAGCAGTGTGCCGTTGTCGGTGATGACCCTGTTGGGTACACCGAAACGGCACACTAGCCCCTTGAAGAACTTGACGGCTGACTGAGCTGTGACCTTCCTCACTGCTTCCACTTCTGGCCAATTTGTGAACTTGTCGATTGCAATGTACAAGTACTCAAAGCCCCCGACGGCGCGGGGGAAAGGGCCCAGTATGTCAAGCCCCCAGACCGAGAAGGGCCAGGAGAGAGGAATGGTTTGAAGGGCTTGAGCTGGCTAATGAAGCTTCTTTGAATGGAACTGACACGCCTCACACCTGGTGACGAGTGTCATCGCATCCTGGAGGGCGGTGGGCAAGAAGAAACCTTGCCGGAATGCCTTGCCGGCAAGGGCCCTTG
This sequence comes from Triticum urartu, assembly GCF_003073215.2. NCBI lineage: Eukaryota > Viridiplantae > Streptophyta > Magnoliopsida > Poales > Poaceae > Triticum > Triticum urartu. The sequence continues at coordinate 641,540,924 of NC_053023.1, read as the reverse complement.
ACTCGATGTGGGATCCACATATGCCTCCGTGTATCTCCGCCAACAGCTCCAGTCCTTCCTCTCGAGGGATACACTTCAATTTCACACCGTTCGGTCTCTTCCTGTACAGGACGTCATCGACGAACTGGTACATGGTAGAGCGAGGGGCTACTTTTTCCGCTTCTTCCTGCTCCTCAGGAAGTTCCCCTGTTTGGAGGAATCGGACGGTATGCTATGCCCACGCTGGAGCCTGGGGCTCGACGGCGAGGACTAAAGGGATCTCCTCTGCTATAGGAGCGGCTGTCTCGACGGCAAGAGCTTGACGCTCTACCGGAGCTAGCCGTCCCGTGGCGGGCTCAGTGTCCTCGGCAACATCCTTGCCGGCGGCTACGGGCAGCTCGGTCGGGAAGTACATGTCGGGCCCTGATTTCCTCCTCTTGTTCTGCTCTGTTGATGGATCAACGGATGGCTGAGTTAGCTGAAGCACAAAGGTACCTGGTTCCACAGGTAGCTTGAGGGCAGCGCACTTCGACAGGTAATCGGCGATATCGTTCTCTTCTCGGGGAATGTGTTCAGCCTGTATACCGTCGAAATGCTCTTCTAGCTTTATCACTTCATCAACGTAGGGCTTCATCAACAGGCTCTGGTAATCCTTGTTGACTTGCTTGACGACGAGCTGAGAGTCGCCCCTGACGATAAGCTTTTTGATTCCGAGGTCCGCCGCGATCCTAAGACCGGCAAGCAGCCCTTCGTACTTTGCCGTATTGTTTGTTAACACCTCCCTAGGGAAGTGCATATGGATCACGTACTTGAGGTGCTCTCCGGTGGGGTGACGAGCAGTACGCCAGCCCCGGCACCTTCTAGGGAGAAAGCCCCATCGAAGTACATAATCCAATTGCAACTTGCCTCCTTGCCGGGGAGAGCAGTCTCTTGGGCTTCTTCGTCAGGTGTTGCGGTCCACTCTGCAATGAACTCCGCCAGGACTCGGCTCTGGATCGTCGAAGAACTTTCAAACTTGAGGCCAAAGCTCGATAGCTCCAGTGCCCATTCCACAATCCTCCCCGTCGCATCTGGATTGTGCAATATCCGTTGCAGAGGGAGGCGAGTGACGACAGTGATCTCGTGTGCCTGGAAGTAGTGACGCAGCTTCCTCGAGGCCATGAGGAGGCCGAAGAGCAGTTTCTGCATGCCAGAGTACCTTGACCTAGCCCCCTGCAGGAGGGAGCTAACAAAGTAGACCGGGTGCTGCATCATTTTCTTCTTCGGCGGCACTTCGACTGGCTGTGTCGTCTCCGCATTGGTGGTGTTGGGCTCGTTGCTGCCATTACCTCGTCGTCAACCTCTCTCTAGGCCACTTGTGCGGCGCTGACCACCTGGTTCGTTGCCGCTAGGTATAGCAGCAACGGCTCCTGGGGCCTAGGCGCAACTAGTGTTGGCACAGAGGAGAGGTACTTCTTCAAATATTGCAATGCTGCTTCGGCCTCTCGCGTCGACTCCACCGGGCCTGCCTTTTTCAGGATCTTGAAAAAGGGAAGGGCGCACTCGGCGGACTTGGATATGAACCTGCCCATGGCAGCGACACAACCAGCAAGCCGACGCACATCCTTGATTCGCTTGGGTGCTTCAATCTACTCTATAGCTTTGATCTTGTCCGGATTGGCCTCTATCCCACGCTGCGACACAAAGAATCCGAGAAGCTTGCCGGACGGAACGCCAAAGACACACTTCTCAGGGTTCAGCTTGAGGTTGATCTTACACAGGTTCGCAAATGTTTCTCGCAAATCTATGATGAGGGTTGCCCTGTCCTTGGTTTTGACCACTATGTCGTCCATATAAGCTTCCATATTTCTATGGAGCTGGGGTTCAAAACCAATCTGGACCGCCCTTGCAAACATCGAGCCAGCACTCTTCAACCCGAAAGGCATCCGTATGAAGCAATACGTACCACACGAGGTGATGAATGCTGTTTTCTCTTCGTCTTCTCTTGTCATGAAGATCTGGTGGTAGCCGGAGTAGGCATCGAGGAATGACAAAAGATCACACCCAACTGTGGAGTCAACAATCTATTCGATGCGCGGCAACGGGAAGGGGTCTTTAGGACAAGCCTTATTGATATCTGTGTAATCAATACGCAGCCTCCAGTTCCCATTTGCCTTACGCACCACGACCGGATTGGCCAACCACGTTGGATGGAGCACTCCTCTTACCAAACCCGCCGCCTCCAGTTTCCGGATCTCTTCCATGATGAACTCTTGTCGTTCCAAAGCTTGTTTCCTGACCTTCTGCTTGACGGGCCGCGCATGAGGACAGACAACAGGGTGGTGCTCAATCACCTCCCTGGGAACGCCGGGGATGTCGGAAGCTTGCCATGCAAACACATCGACATTCGCCCGCAGGAAGGTGACGAGCGCGTCTTGCTATTTGTCGTCAAGGGTGGAGCTTATGGTAAAAGCTCCTCCCGTGTCGTCCTCATTGACGGAAACCTTCTTGGTTCCCGGCAGCGTGGCCCTGGACTTCTTGTTTCCGCTGGTGGAGCTCTTTGGCACGTCCTCGACGGCAGCGCTACACTCCGAAAAGGTGCACTTGCCGGAGGGGGTGTCCGAGGTCTCACCGGCCTTCTTCTTCTTCTTCCCTCCCGGGGTCCCAGCGGCAGGAGCAAGTGCCCTAGCGGCGGCAGCTGCTGCAACTGCTTGCTGGTATAGTTGGTCAGCGCAAATCAGCGCATCTTTCTTATCGGAGGGGATGGTGATGATCGTCACGGGCCCTGGCATCTTCAGGGTGTTGCATGCGTAGTGTGACGCCGCCATGAACTTGGCCAGCGCTGGGCGGCCAAGGATCCCGTTGTAGGGCAAAGGGATCTTGGCAACATCAAACACGATCCTCTCCGTCCTGAAGTTCAGGTCGCTTCCAAAAGTCACGGGCAGCGTGACCTTTCCCTTGGGTTGGCTTCTTCCCGGGTTGACCCCTTGAAACGTGCCCGGCTCTTCGAGGTCTCCATTAGGAATCTGCAGCTTCTCGATCACGGCAGGCGAGATCAAGTTCAGACCGGCCCCGCCGTCGACTAGCATCTTTGTCACCTTGAGGTTGCGTACCGTTGGTGAAACCAACAACGGCAAGCACCCGACCGCAGTAGTGCGATCAGGGTGATCCTCAATGTCAAAAATGATAGGTGTGCTGGACCACTTCAGCGGCTTTTGGGCATCAAACGACGGCTCTGCCGCTGTAATCTCTCGTGCCCACTGTTTAAGCCGGCAATGAGAGGTATGTAGCAAGGCGCCGCCATCGATGCACATGGACTCTGTAGCTTTCTGAAACTCTTCGTCCTCTTCGTGATCGTAGTCTTCTGCCTTTCTGTCACGGCCCCGGGCGGGCCTCTCCTGTTGTTTATCCTTGCCACGACGGCCCGCCTGGCCGTCACGCTTCTTGCCGGATCCCTCAGCACTGTCTTGGCCCTTCTCCTTGTCCCGCCTCTCATATTCAGCCCTCTACTTCTCAGCGAGGAGCTCAACTTATCGGCAGTCTTGGAGAGCATGGCCTTTGGTGCGATGGATCTTGCAGTACCGCTTGTCGGAGTTGCCTGGCTTCTCGGCAGCCGCCAAGGCTCGGCAGGCGACACATCCGACAATTTCCTTGCCGGGGTCATCTGCCTTGGTTTTCTTGGTGGAGCAGGTGTCATCAGACCCCTCGACGGCAAGCACGGCTTTTCCCTTGCGCTTCCTGTTGCGGCGCCGACCTTTCTTCGCCGGGGTGGTGGTATCCTCCTCTGAGGAGTCGGTTTCCACGCCGGCATCTTCACCGGGGTACTTCCTTCCCACTTCAGCCCGGGCACATCTGTTAGTGAGAACATAGAGTTTTGCTACATCTTTCACCTTGTTCATCGCCAGCTCTTCACGCATCTTGCGGTTACGCACGTTCTGATTGAACGCGCTGATGATGGTGGCAGGGTGAACATTAGGGATATTGTACTGTATCCGGCTGAACCTCTGTATGTACTTGCGGAGACTCTCGCCTCCCTTCCGGGGAATGACGTGGAGGTCACATGCTTGGCCACGAGCTTGGTGACCGCCAGTGAAGGCGCCCACGAACTCATGGCACAAATCCGACCAGGAGGAAATGGAGTCTAACGGCATGTGCATCGACCATGACATGGCGTTGGGTTTAAGAGCCAACGGAAAGTAATTCGCAAGAACCTTATCGTCGCGGGCTCCGGCAGCCTGCATCGCGATGGTGTAGATGCTGAGGAACTCGGACGGGTGGGTCTTGCCGTCGTACTTCTCACCCACGTCAGGTTTGAAGGTGCGCTGAGTGGGCCACTGGAACTGCCGCAGCTCACGGGTAAATGCCGGGCAGCCTACCTCATAAGGCAGGCCTCCAGGGCTCTCCGGTGCCGGGTGGTCCACAACAGGCCCTGCTCGCCTGTCTGACTGGTGGCGCGCTCCGCGCCGGCGCTCGCTAGTGGTCCAAGCGTCTTCATGTTCCCGATCCCGAAGGACCTGGCGCTGGTCACGGTGGGTCCGCGGGTCAGACGACGCTATGGGGATTTCGTCGCCCGTAGCGTCGTGACGGGCAGGTGTCCGTGGTACCGGGCGAGGAGGAGGCGAATGAACCATGGTCGCGGCGCCGCCAGCTTTCCTGCCACTGGTACGCGGGACTCCGTCGGAACGTCGACCCGAGGGCTCCGCCGGACTCGGTTCGTCTTTGTTGGCCACCACAACAAGGCTTCGGATGGTGGCTCTCCATTCGTCGAGTTTCCCCGTAGTGGGAGGAAAATCGAGGAGCAACTGCGCGCACGCCATGGCTTCTGCTGGCGTTGGTGGCAGCGAAACCTGCACAGATCGCGACGCGCATCGACTTCTGACCATGTCAGAAGGAGCTCTATCACGATTGCGCGGTCGCACACCATCTTCACCAGCGCCTCGACGAGCGGGCAGGTCTTCTACATCCCGGGAGTGGCGCTCGGGGCTCTTCCCGCGACGACGCCCGGGGTCTTCGGTGCAATCATGCCGTTCGTCATGCGCCGCTTGAGAGGAGCGCGCCGTCGGTGCCAGTGTGGGAGTCTTGGAAGCCCTTGCGTCGCCCTCAGGCGGGGCGGCAGCGAGCCCGGAAGGCCCCGCGCCACCCGTGGAGGGCCCGGCTCCATGCTTGGATTTGGCGGCGTGCGCCCGTTGCCAAGCGCATGAACATCACCGCGTCCCAAACTCCGTCTGCTGGGACGGTGTTGGTGTTCGTGAACGGCGCCCCGGGTCCTTTCCACGACCGGTCCACTGCTCGCCCGCGTCGGGACGGGATGCCCGGCTTCCGACGGACAACCGCCACCATCGTCTTCTTCTTGGGCGCCATTTCTCACAACTGCTAAAGCCGATTCTCACAAATGCGCTGCCCCCTGCCTGGCGTGCCAAAGATGTCGGTGTGAAACAACACCTATGGGATCACAAGGATCCCTAATACCGTTGTGGGGCGCGGGGGTCGTGAGAAGAGCGGATCAAATAGGTAGCACACGGTTCCTTTATCCAGGTTCGGGGCGCAAGGATGCGTAAAATCCTACTCCTGCTTTGGTGGTTTGTATATCAGTGTTCTTGAGCTAGCTATGGGGCGTCAAGAGCTCCAAAAATCCGAATCCCTCTCCTGGTCGCCTCGGGCCTCCTTTTATAGGAAAGGGGCTGCCACAGTGGCACACAGGAGGTGGAAAGGGTACAGTAATGCGAGTTTATCCCTCGCATTACATGACAAGGCGTATTTAATGCACCTTGCTTAGGTGTCCTTGCTTTATCGGGGATGGGGGAGAGCCCTGTCCCGTCCGTTGCTGCTCCCTCTTGTGTTGACAAGCTCCCTGGCCAGCGGTGCTTGTGGTGCCATGTAGGCAGTCAAGCAGCTGAGGTGGCGCAGTGGTGGGCCTCCACGAAGATCTGTACGCCGCCACGCAGGTGCCTGCCCAACTGGTTGGGTCGGCAGCTGCATGCGAACGGCGGTGGGGGCGCGACTGGTGTGGGCCTGATGGTGGCCCCACGGGTGCCCTTGGCAAGGGCCTTGCCGGGACCCTGGCAAGGGTCTTGCCGTGGCGCTCGCTGTCATCCCCGGCAAGGCTCTTGCCGGGGGCCTTGTGGTCCTCCTTGGCTGGGATCCCGCCAAGGGTCATTACCTTCTTAAGTGGGCATCTGGTCTTGAATGTCTTCACGAAGATCTGCATGCCACCACGGGGATGTCTCCTGAATCCTTGCCCCATGGGGGCAGTAGACTCAAGGGTGACCTCGCTCCGTAGGTGTGGGGCAAGCTGCCATGGCAAGGACCTTGCCGGGCTAGCTAAAGCTACCCCCCGGCAAGGACCTTGCACTGGTAGAAAAAGGGCATATACACTACTAGGAAAAGGCCTACTAATGGCGCACCTAATTTGGCCATTAATGGCGCATTAGTGGTGCGCCATTAGTAGCACGCCATTAGTATATTTTACTAATGGCGCACCCCAGATGCGCCATTAGTATATACAACAGTGCGCCATTAGTATGCCTCCCAGGGGGCCATGTATACCTAGCTGCTTTGGCATACTAATGGCGCACGACAGCAAGATGCGCCATTAGTAACTTCGGCATACTAATGGCGCACGACAGCAAGATGTGCCATTAGTAACTTCGGCATAATAATGGCGCACTCTTTAATGATGCGCCATTAGTATCCTTTGGCATACTAATGGCGCACTATGATGTGATGCGCCATTAGTATGAATATTAGGGTTTTTTTATTTTTTTATTTTCTGTTTTTTGCACAGGTTACAAAATGTATAATTGGACAAAATATAGACATCACACATCAACAACAAATTCATCGAATACAATAGAAGATTAGTCTCTGAATACAATTCATCATTTTAGTCTCCGAATACAAGTCATCATATTAGTCTCCGAATTGAAAAGACCGAACAAAGATAGAACATTATATTACAAGTCTCGAGACCGCGAGTTTGTCTTCACATTACAAGTCGATATCGATCATCTAAACTACCATCACATAGAAGAGAGCTGCGGTCATCACGATGAGCATCATCACGATGAAACTCGTCTTCATCCGGTTCCTCCAACGCTCCCTCCCCTCTCCTGCTAGATAGCGGGCGTATCTAGATTTGGCCTCGGCCCTGGTGGCGTACCCTTTGTAACTGTTACCGCTGAATCGGTGAACCTGTCTCCGACACTCCTCCCAGTCGTCGTAGACTCCGGGAACCTTACCCTTGTACACGACATACCACGGCATCGCTATGCAGTAGCCAAACGAAACGTTAGTACCAATTCACAGACAATACATAAGCAATATATAAGTATGCAACAGAACGATCGGAAGAGAAAAGCAAGACATTAATAGCATCTATTACATCTTAAGTTGAACGACTCTCGAAACCAAAGAGATATACTACAAGTTCATTAAAGTTTAATTACAACATGAGACTCAAGGGACCGGAGCGTGGATGAAGCCGCCGTCTATCGTGGGAGTCATGAAAGAACGGGCGTTGTCAGCCTGCATTTGTAGGATTGTGTCGATGTCACTGTTGGACGGTTGATTTCTGAGGTAGAACTACCCCGCGGTACGAAGGACATCTTGATGGATGATTTCCACAAACTCCGACTGGATGCGAAAGAATTCTTGTCTGATGTCCGTGTCCTGGATTGCCGACACGCTCGCGGCCCAATCTTTGAGTCTACTCGGTAGCAGAAGTTGATGATGGTCCCATACGATCGCCCGCATGTGATGGATGGCGTAGTAGGCACCCTTCTGACCACCAAGTGGCTGCTTGACGCAGCAGAACGTCGTATTGTGGGAGAACATGTGCTTGCCGTACTTACGAATAGGCCTGGTGAAGGTGCCTCCAGATTTGACGTAGCCGGGGAGAACATCATCAAGAACCTTCTTGACATTTGTGTTGTCTACGTTCGACTGATGGTCCGGGTCGAAATACGTGGCCATGGAATATTTGGGGCTTAGGAGGATGAGCGTGCAACGTGTGTCACTGCAGAAAACACGGAATGTTAAAAGAAAAACGATCGAAATCTAAGAATTCATATGTTTCGGGGCGGTTGAGGGGAGGAATTACTCGGGAAAGTAAGGCACGAGGAAGTTATCCTTATCTTGGTTTGCCAGAATGACGCCTTCGAGGTAAGAACTTGCGACTTGCCGGTCCCCAGCGCTGCCCAAGATCTTGGCACGCATGTAGAAGGGGTCGACTATCACGATGTCTGGGGTCTTGTCGTGAATGATCCGCATCTCCATACTCAGCGAAAATAGCCGAACGAAGGTGTAGTGCAGCGGATGAAGGTTCAACATAGCGTGGATGTCATCAAACCGCAGGACGATCGTACCCCCGATGGAGTTATCCACAAAGCCCTTGCCCTCTGGCACCTTGGCCGCGAAAACCGGGTATGCCACATCCTTCTCTCCGAGACGCCGCTTCTCCAAAGAAAGAACACTGTCATGCAGACTCCGCATAGCACCGGTTGCAGCATCGAGCATATTTCTCGGTAGCATCGGCCTACCCGCCACATGCACCCTCGAGATATCCTCAGGTGAAGGTGGCCCGTCCTGAGCACGGATCGTACTCGGTGCCGGCTGGCCCGCACCCTTGTTAGTCTTTCTTTTGCGTGCCTTCTTCTTCTCTTGTAATGGGACCGAGTTCTGCTCACAGACTGCCTTCTTGACTGTGTTGGGGCTGATCATATTTCGCACCTCGCCTATCTGAGGCTCGGTGAAGTCGGCAGCTGGAGGCGTCTCCTGAGAGCTGAACTGCAGACGACGCCTGTTGCAACTTGGCTTCTCCGCGGTACCAGCTAGATCGCGCATGTCTTTTGTTGGGTTGGGTTCTTGAGAAGGAGGCCCCATGAAGTCGCCACCGTACCCATGATCGGCAAAGTACTGATCGACGTTGGCAAATGTATCGTCGTCGTCGTCGTTCTGATCCTGTGCCATATGCATGTTTGGATCCAGTGGCATAGGGATGTCCGGCACCGTTGCGGCGGTCTGACCATGGGGCCGACTTGGAGCCGGCACGACTGGCGGTGTTGTCTTTGGGGTGGTGTCCCCCGCCCCCAAACGAATCTGGCTCTTCGGCCAAAGCAGGGGCCAGCTTAGGCAGGCGCTGAGGGTCATCACGTCATCATCGTCGGCCCCGACGGGTCGAATCGGAGGTAACAACTCGTCGCAGCCTGGCAGCACCCGAACCAGTTGAACCCTAAACAAGTTGGGTGGCATCTGGGTACCATGGAACAAGGGGTTGCCCGGTTGAACGATTTTGCCCTTGGCGACATCGACCAACTCGTTGTTCACGAAGTGCAGGAGAGTGCACGGAACGTCGGCGGCGCCTTGCGAAAACATGTAGGGCGTCAGGGATGCCCAGTCAAAGGCAAGGAGATGAAGTCCTCGGCCGAGAGAGGCTTAATTAGTTACCGTGATGATGGCATCGAGCTCGGCTAATGTCGAGGCACCGCGAACGGCGGGCGTGCAGTTGACGGAGGGGCCGCTTGCTGCAGAGGTGCCGGCCGACGTACACCCGGGTGCATTAAGCTCCCGTGCCGGCGTCGGAGACACCAATGCCGCCTCCGCCGGAGACACCAATGGCCCCGCCATCGCGTTCTACGAGTTGCTGGCCGTGAAGCTAGGAATCGTGGGCGGCCCTTGTTGGCCACCCGCAATCCACGCACTAATCCCCTGGATCAAGGTAGGCACAATGGCGGTGATCGTCGCTCCGAGTTGTTGTTGCACTTGCTCGTGGACAATCTCCGAAATCCGCGCCACCTGTGCCCTGAGTTCTTGAACCTCGCGCGCCTGGCTTTCCGAGCTGGTCTTTTTCTCCTTTCGCCCACCAGTGTTATAGTATGACGACCATTTTGTCGACAAGCCTTTGCCGGCCACACGACCAGCTGACGTCGGCTTACAGAGCTTATCCTTGTTCTTCATTACATTCAACACCCTATTTAGAGTGGTGTCCCAAGGGTTGCTCTTAGTCGACCCCGTGCTACTGCTTTCAGTCGCCTGCGGAAGGAATGTGAACCATTTAGAAATTTGGCTTCATTAATTAGAATGCAACCATATGGAGCTAATTACGCGGGGGTGTATTCCTTACCAGAACAAGCTCAAGCGCCCTGGTCTTCGGATCCGTGGTAAGCTCCTTTGTTTTCGGGTCCTTCTTGTACCGGGCCCTCACAAAGTTCCTGGTCTGCTTGTCACCGTATTTATCGAAGAGGGGCGGTAGGCCTTGCTCGGCAGGGTCCGCCTCCTCCTTGTCCCATATAGGCTCCGCCACTCTGTAACCGCCGGGACCGAGTGTGTGTTCCCCTAAGTTCAGCTCCCGCATTTCTTTCCCCCACTTACTTGATTCGGAGCTTGCGGTGCTCGAGCAATTGATCTTGAAGTCGTTGTAGTCATCTTCGGTGATCGAAGGATTTTTCTCCTTGATCTTCTCATAACTCTCACCTTTCTCGATCATTCTCTTCACATTGCTTTTCCAAGTAGACAGGGACGTGCTCATCTTCGTGAGGGCAGCATTGTTCACTTTATTCCCTTTGAGGCTTGTGTTTTCAAATTCAGCGGGGAACTTGTATCGTTCGTGCAGCTTCGTGAAGAGGAGGTTGCGCAAATTCCCTCGATCAGGATGCCTGAGGTTCTCGTTGTTGATCGAGACGGTGCTCCGGAGAATGCACCCGAGCTGAAGCGAGTACCCCTTGACTATTCGTTCGGGCGCCGTTGGATTCCCGTTGGAGTCCACTTCCTCCTTCCGTTGCCTCTTCGGTTGGCTGCCATTTGTGCATGCGCCGCCATCATCAGTGGTGGCATCCTCGGCGGCACCATCAGTGGTGGCATCAGTGGGGTCATCCTCGGCGGTACCATCAGTGGTCTCAGGATCGGTGGGGAAGGCGGCGTCCTCATACAAGTGAGGTTGTTCCTCCATCTCCTGGGACAACTCCCAGAATTTCTTGCTTCTCGAACCCCCGAACTCATCGTTGTTGGCCATGTTTCTCTATAAATAGGAATAAAGTTTGGTCAAAAAGTTGGTTATTGTCTAGGAACAAGATCATGGTCTCATCATTTAGGGTTTGTCGACATCGAGGCATCCTAAAAGCTAAGCTTTTATCATTGAGGGTTTTTCGACGCCGAGGCACCCTAAAAGCCTAAGCTTTCATCATTTCGGTTTTTATCGACACCAAGGCACCCTAAAAGCCATGCATTAGTCACAAGTACGCCGGGGCACTTGATCCTACTTAATTAACTACTAAGATACCCCAGCCCATGCATTAGTCACAAGTACCCCATATGTCCTATTTTTAGCAAAGTCATGCTAAAATTCACGGAAAATTTCAGCATGACCTTTGCTGAAAATAGGACATATGGAGTACCCGAATTTGCCGGAACGGAAGTTAATCGACATTCCAGCAAACTCAAGGGCCTCTCGGGTGGACAAGGCAAAAAAGGACACGATGGTCGGAGACATGACCTTTGCCTAACAATTCTGAACTCCTGCCAAAACTGAACACAACATATATATACCAAGCATCTTGCCAACTAGTAGACCATCATTTGTAAGGCCAAATTGAGGCCAAACAGAAAACCAATGTGGGCATGGCACAAAGTCCATGACCCAGAACAGGAGACATACCAAGCACTAAATGAGGACAGAAACAGACATTTAGAACAATTAGTTATTAGCTAAAATGTCTTGCTTGAATGCATCACAATTTATTCACTGCTCCAAGGAGTACTATTTCTCACAATCCCAAGGAGAATTACTGGCAACAGAAAACAAAACACTTATGGTAGTATGTTGATGTCCAGCCAATGCACAGAAGTTAAAGGCACCCATTTAACTACGAAACAACATTTTTTTGGAGCAACACTCTTAACACTGGAGAATGAAAACTGAACTCAGTCATTACTCATTAATACAACTTTTTTGGTAGCAAAGTAGATTGAAAGCTCTTCCATAAGAGAACAGGAAAGTAGTGATTGTATAATAAATCATATAACTTACAGGAGGGGTTATCCGATATTATGGCTTTATAACAACTTGTATGCCCACTTCAGCGAAACAATGAATTACGTTAGTAACCATGAACTGTTCTCAATAACAGTACAGAAGGGCACAATATTGGGCAGTTTGTTAGTCTGGCATGGTAGCTACAGTAAAATATATACAAGCAGGCACTCCCTTCTTTGTATACCAATTCAAAGTCCAACCAATGTCTCACAATATTTTTCAATTTTCAGCATGACCCCCTTCTTCGCGAGGAAGCACGCTCTGACAAGCTAAGTTAAGTTACACATGTAATGGCCAAATTGGGGGAAATTACTAGCTAAACAAGTTTAAGCGCACACACATGCTGGCTACAAGAGAAATGATAGGGTTAAAAGACCAACAAACAAACTCATGTAAAACTGCCTCAGTTTCAGGTCTAGATTGTTCAATTCCACTTTCCACTCACGAAACCACTCTCAGTTCGATCGAACGAAAGATCAATAGTGGCCAAAACTGAAGAAAAAACTGAATAAAAGCATGACTTGCATACGGAGCACATACCAAGCAGCGGCCTAAAATAGCAAGCATCAAATTAGTAGCAGTATCAAACTGGAAAAAGTACATCCATCGATTTCTAAGAATCGGTAGCATTACCAAATTATCAACTAGCACTAAGCAGCAAGCAGCAAAAGGGCACTGATTTAGTACCATTGACAGTTCACAGCAGCAAAAATCTGAGACGTACTAACACGAGCTATCAATCACAGTAGCAAAACAAATCCATTCGTCCATCTATTCAATATGCAACAGCAACATCCACCCATCCGGCTAACAAACAGAGGGGTGGGGAACAGGGAGATGAGAGGCACCTGTTCTCGAGGCTCACAACTGAAAAATAATTAATAGCTTGCAACACATCTTAGTGGAACCAGGCAAGAGAAATAAAAGTTGGCTTGCATTGTGGCTTTTGATGGATGTACGGTCTGCATCAGAAACTACACAGAGACCATCGAAACATGGAACTTCATCCGAGGACATGGAACAAACCTTTCTTTCTCTGCTTCCCCTTCTCACTCCACCTCCAGCCTACTTCTTCCGGTCTGGCTTCACCCGCTCCGCCTGCTTGTCCCCCTTCCAAGTTCCAAGTACCAACAAGATGGAAACAAACAGAATCAGAAACTGCTTTGCCAATTTACAGCACAACTTTTGCCACTTGTTACAAGTTTATGGACCTGACAAGTTTGCGATAATGCTAAGGGATTTAACAGTGGTATATATGCGCTGAACATATCAGCTGGGAGGCCTTCTCTTGTATATATGTTCTAGTGTCACAATGAAGGTGGGATGGCTAGTAATAGCACTAGTTCGATTCAACCCAAATGGATTGGGCTTAATTGACTTGACAGATTACCACAGACGTAACACAGTACACGTCGCGCGGATTTGCAAACAAAATTAGCACAGCAGATGGGTTTAAATCAAAACAGGCTACAGATTCTAAATCTACGAGTAAACTAACATCCTAAATATTCTAGGCAGCCCAATCACAAACTAAAAGAAAAAACAGGGGGAAGCTCACCAGGGCACCGGGGCGGCGGGGTGTCGGGGCGACTAGGGCGTCGGGATGGCGGGGCGCCTGGTTGTCAAGGCGGCGGGGCGCCGGGCCGGCGGGGCACCGAGGGTGTCGGGGCGGCGGCGGCTCGGGCGGGGTGGGGGGTGGTGGACCGGCGCGGCGGGGCGGCAGGGGGTCAGGGGTGGCGAGGGTGGTGGGGGTCGGGAGAGGCGGCGAGGGCGGTGGGGGTCGGCGGCGACGGGGGCGGCTCGGGCACGGGGACGGGGACGGCGCAGTGAGGGGAGAGAGACAGAGGGGAGAGAAAGAGGATGGCGTGGGTGCTGACCTTTTTTGTTAGGTGAAATCTCATACTAATGGCACAATACTAATGGCGCACCACCCCTCGGTGCGCCATAAGTACATCCATACTAATGGCGCACCCCACCGTGGTGCGCCATTAGTATTTTTTTATTTCTGCTCGAGCCAACAGGTTATCTTCCACCTGACCTGATCCACACCAAGTTCCCTCTACTAGCTTGACTGGTCAGCAGCCAGTTCTCACACCAGGAGGTCTTGGGTTCGATTCCTAGGCTCCACAATTTTTTTTATGCATTTAAAATGTTGTTTGATACTTATTTGTGTTTAAATATGTTCAAACTTGTTTAATCATAATAGTAATATTTTTTTATAAGACAGTAATAATTTTTTTAAAAATTACATCAAACAGTAATGCCGGTGGAGCGGGGGAGGGTGCGCAGGGTGCGGGGGGTCGGCGGCGGCGGCCGGTGGACCGGGGGTGCTCGGCAGTGAGGTGGACCGGATCTGGCGAGGTGGGATAGCGACCGAGATGGAGGGGGATCGAGATCGAGTGTCCATGAAATTTAAAAATATTCATGATAGTTCAAAAAGTGCCCATGAAATACAATCGAGAAATGAAGGCTACGATTTAAATACAATCGATCTTAGCTAGCTATCTGTTCACAATCTTCTTGCCCTTCTTTTTTGCAAATGGAGTTCTTCTGTGGAACGGACGTCCTTTAGGTAGGGTGGTCCTGCTTCTTCTTGTGGTGTATGCTGCTACTTCATCATCGTCGTCATGTTCGATCCTCGGGTCGCCATACTTGTCGAAGTCTTGCTCATTGGCTACTCCATCCATTCCGATGATCTTCCTTTTGCCTCTCTTCACGACAACACGACTGGGCTTTGATGGGTCGGTAATGAAGAAGCATTGGTCCGCTTGGGAAGGCAGTACCCATGGCTCATTTTTCGCGGTGACGTTTGCGCCCGCGGTCTTGGATTTGGCTTCGGGTATAACCATGGTGGTGAAATACCAGTCTTCTTTTAGGACGCTCTTGGCCCATCTGACACGGAACATCGGGACCTGCTCTCCAGCGTAGCTCAGCTCCCAGATCTCCTCGATCCTTCCGTAGTATCTGTCCTTGTCGTTACCGGTGTAGGATTCCATCGTTACCCTGGAGTTCTGATAACCATCACTCTTCATGTACTTGGCCTCGGTGTAGAATGTGTAGCCGTTGATATCGTACGCCTCATAGGTCATCAGGTTGTGCTCGGCGCCCTGTGACAAGGCGAATATGAGTTGTTCTTCCACGGAAGAATCCTCATGTAAAGGGTACGACAGAAGCTTCTGCTTGAACCAACGCGTGAAACATGAGTTGTGCTCTTTGAGTATATCTCCGTCCGTCCTCTGTTGGCCTCGGTCATTGTACGTCTTCTTAATAAAGGTTTGGTGCTGTACCACCCAAGGATCGACCACGTCTATGTGTTGTAGCGCGACTAGGTTTGCTCTTTCAAAGTCGGCGAGTCGACCCTCGAAGTCGACATGCATTTCGCGACGACCCTCACGGTGACCCCATCCAGCGAGCCTGCCGAGGTGCCTGTTGACGGGCAGACCAACGGGGTTCTCGATGCCTAGATAATTCATGCAGTAGGAGATGCACTCTTCGGTCAGAAAGCCCCTGGCTATGCTTCCCTCTGGACGTGACATGTTGCGAACATATCCTTTGATGACACCATTCATCCTTTTGAACGGCATCATGCTGTGCAGGAACGTCGGCCCGAGTTGGATGATATCGTCCACGATATGGACCAGCAGATGCACCATAACGTCGAAGAATGCGGGCGGGAAGTACATCTCAAGATCGCATAGTATCACCATGATCTCCTCATGTAGCCTTCTGAGTTGCCTCACGCCAACAGACTTCCGAGAGATGACGTCGAAAAAGTTGCATAGGCCATATAGGGTTTCACGGACGTGCGCGTCCATGATCCCACGGATTACAACTGGAAGTATCTGCTTATCTTCCCCGTGTAACCATAAGGAAGTTTTAATCCTACGAGGCAGGTGATAAACTGCTCGATCTCCTCCTGACTTAGAGTGAAGCACGCGGGAGGGTAGTCATTTCCGGTCTTCTTGGCCTTTTTGCCTTTGCGACGACTTTCCATGTCCTGCTTTGCCTCATCATCATCATGATCATCATGATCATCATATATAGCGTGAAGCTCCTGCCTGATGCCCATTGATTTCAAGTCTGCCCTTGCTTTCGGCCCATCTTTGGTCCTCTCTGGCATGTTGAGCAGGGTACCAAGCAAACTCTCGCACACGTTCTTCGTGATATGCATGACATCAAGGCTGTGAGGCACACGATGGATCTTCTAGTACGGCAAGTCCCAGAAAACAGACCTCGTTTTCCATACCTTCAGCAGCGGCTTTGGCGCCTTTCGCTTCTTTCCCGGCTCTGGCGCCTTTTGCTTCTTTCCCGGCAGTGGGCAGTCTTTCCAATTTTTCAACAGCTCGTCTATTTCCTCGCCGCTCCTCGTACGCGGGCGTCCTCGGGGTTCGGTTTCACCATCGAACAGATCCTTGCGTTTTCTCCACGGGTCATCGTCGCGAAGCCACCTTCGATGTCCCATGAACACGGTTTTCAAAGACCCAGGATCTCTATCTAGCTGGCGATACGTTGTGTCATCCATGCACCTGACGCATCCAGAAAATCCATGGACCACCTGCCCCACGACATATCCGTAACCGAGATAGTCGTGCACCGTCGTGAGCAGCGCGGCTCTCATAGGGAAATATTCTTTCTCTGCGGCGTCCCACGTATTGGCTGGCGTTTTCCACAGCGTGTCAAGCTCCTCTTTCAGCAGCCCCAGATACAGATTGATGTCGTTCCCCGGTTGTTTCGGTCCTTCAATTTGCATACTCATGTGAATGTACTTCCTCTTCATGCACAACCAGGCGGGAAGGTTGTACATCCACACAAACACAGGCCAGGTGCTATGTGTGCTTCTCTGGCTGCCAAACGGATTGACTCCATCGGTGCTCGCGCCCAGCACGATGTTCCTTGGATCATTCCCAAATTCTAGGTCTTCGAAGTTCAACGCTTGCCACTGGCTCGCATCCTTAGGGTGACTCAGCATCTTGTCTTTTTTATCTATGTCCGGATCATTTGCGTCATCTTCTCGCTTCTTCTCCTCCCTATCCGCGTGCCAACGCAGGAGCTTTGCTACCTTAGGGTCCGCGAAATACTACTGCAGACGAGGAGTTATCGGAAAGTACCACACCACTTTTCGAGGAGCTTTCTTCCTCTTCTTGTATCGAGTGACGCCGCACACCGGACATATGGTAGACTCCGCGTGCTCGTCCCGATAAATGATGCAATTGTTCATGCACACATGGTATTTCACGTGCGGTAAATCCAGAGGACACACGATTTTCTTCACCTCCTCCAAACTGGTCGGGCACTTGTTCCCCTCGGGAAGACGTTCGTGCCAGAATGACATGTTCTCGTCGAAGCATGCGTCGGTCATTTTGTGTTTTACCTTCATCTCCAGAGCCATGCGCGTTACTTTCAGGCGGGTATCCTCGGGCCTGCATCCTTCATACAATGGAGTAACCGCGTCTAACTCAAGTTGATCCATGTTGGCTATCTCTCGGGCGGCAGCTCTTGCGTTATCCGTCTGCTTGAGAAGCAGCCCTTGAATATGAGGGTCCTGCACCCAGCCCATCGATGGTCCAGCGTCGTCTGCTCCGCCGGCATCATCATCTTCATGATCATGCCCGTCGACTACTCCGGCATCTTCCTCATCATCATGTCCTGCATCTTCTACATGATGACTGTGTACAGCATCACCGTCGTGATCATCTCCTGGAGATTCTTCATCTTCTCGCCCGCCCGAGCCGCGGTGGTTGTCTTGCTGCCCTTCCTCATTTCTTGCCCGGCCCCCATGGACGACTTCGTAGTCATCTTCATCACCTTGCCACCGATAGCCATCCATGAAACCACGCAAGAGCAGGTGGTCCTGCACCTGCCGGATTCCGGGTCCGCAATAAGGCTCTTCAGTTTGCATCTTCGACACGGACATCTTATCTCCGTCTCGTTCTTTTGAAGCATCTCGGCCTTCGCGGACCTCAAAAACCTATTCACGATGCCTTCGGTCATCATGCGGACCATGGTCGCCTGCGGGGTAGAGCAAAATGATATTTTAGAACCAAGAAAAATTTTTGCATGACTTTCCCTAAAAATAGGACCAAAAAGAATGCCTACTGCCAAAATTCTCGCCGAAACGGAAATCAATGAACATTCCGGCAAAATATTGGCAACTATCGAATTTCAAATACTGGTACACCTCCAGACACAAACACATATGCAACACCACAAACATATGCAACACCACGAATATACATAGATCTAGCTAGGCCATAAAAAGTGCATGTGCACATTGTTGTAGGGAGAACAACATAAATATAGCTTCCCCCCTTACTTACCTATCAAAACAAGGTAATTTAACCACTTAAATTGAATGAATCTATGGTGGAAATGAGGTGAAAAAGAGAAGGCACCCGAGACAAGGAGGATGTGGAGAGAATGAAGTGGGGAGAAAGTGAGTGTGGGTAGGAGAGGCTGTCCAAAATATCTTGTTGTGCCCACTTACTAATGGCGCACCAACTCTAAATGCGCAATTAGTAATCCAGGTTACTAATGGCGCACCTCCTGGTGGTGCGCCATTAGTAGTTTTGCAAAAAAAAATACTAATGGCGCACTGTCACACAGTGCGCCATTACTAGTTTAAACTAGTAATGGCGCATGGTGGAACAGTGCGCCATGAGTAGTTTTGCAAAAAAGGGAATAAAAAATATAATGAAAAAACAACATTAGTGGCGCACTTTCCGGCAGGTGCGCCATTACTAGTTACAACTAGTAATGGCGCACTGTGTCTGGATGCGCCATTAGTATGTTTGGACAGGCGCACTAGTTAAAAAAAATTTGATACTAATGGCGCACCTGGGGCCAGGTGCGCCATTAGTAGTTTCAACTCTAATGGCGTATCAGAAGGTGGTGCGCCATTAGTATGTACTAATGGCGCACCGCTTGTCTGGTGCGCCATTAGTGTCTATCCCATCTATAGCCCTTTTTCTAGTAGTGATAGTCCCGGTTCGTAAGGGCCTTTAGTCCTGGTTCCTGAACCGGGACTAAAGTGTCGGTACTAATGCCCTGTACCTTTAGTCCCGGTTCAATCTAGAACCGGGACTGATGGGCCTCCATGTGGGCAGTGCGTAGAGCCCAGGCAGGAGACCCTTTGGTCCCGGTTGATGGCACCAACCGGGACCAATAGGCATCCACGTGGCTGGGGTTTTTGTTTTTTTTGAAAGGGGGGGGGGTTTGGTGGTTTTGGGGGGTTAATTTAGGTGTTTCATATATTGTGTTAGCTAGCTATAATTAATAGAGAGAAGTGTCCTCTCTTACGTCCGTGCTTGGTCGACGCTACGTACTATACATACGTATAGAGAGGACTAGACACGCTAGTTAGCTAGTAAGCAAACGAAGGAAACAGAAAATTGTCATGAACATATATGCTTACAGAGAGAAGTGATATCGACCACCTCTCCTTCTCCGAGAGATTGGTTGAACAACAAGTTCTCGTATATCTATCCGACACTACCGGCTACATATATACAATAATTATCTCTTACAAATATAATCATATGGACTCATGGTCCACATAGTATTCTCCGTCTTCAGCGATCACTTGGTCAAGAAAGAATGCCGCCAATTCCTCTTGAATTGCTCGCATGCGAGCTGGTGCTAGGAGTTCATCCCGCTTCCGAAACATCTAATTTGAAGAAGGGGGTCAATACATATATAAATATATGAATGAATGAAACTCAATACAAATGATGGTAATAAAATAAAATTGTGAATGTTGTTATTTACGTACTTCATATTGTTCGTCAGAGTACCCGCCCCGCTCACAGGTCGTGTGGCGGATGGACTCGCAGACGTAGTATCCAGAGAAATCATTCCCTTTTTCCTGCCACAACCACTTTACAAGAAATAGAGGTCAATCAAGCTGATAAGCAAGAATGCTAAATTGTATTGATGAAACTAGCGCTTGAATCATTAGGAGATGCGCGGAACATGCTACTATAGTACTTACTTTCGGGTGTCTAAATTCCAGCTCCTTCGGCAGTCCCAGAACTTATCTGGTGAATTTTCTCCAAACCCTGACGGACAAAGAAAACAATTACTTGATATCAGGAAATGAACAAAGTTGCTGATATGGTGGATAATGATCGATTTAACTTACTTCTTGAGGATTTCAGTCATGTCCGCATACTCCTGGGGATCTTTTCATTTAGAGTCCAAGACGGTTACTACTCCCTTCTCAAGCGTAATCTCTAGGAGAATATAGTGGAAACTACACACGCATGCATAACTCATCAATTACATTACTATAACCTGGACTAATATATAAGGGAAACCGAATATGCACAAGACAGTAACACTCACTTGAAGTTGTAAGGAAAGAGTATTATATCTTTGTTTTCATTTTTTTTGAATGATCGTAGCAAGTTGGCCTCGGTATCTCCGGGACGATGTTGAACCTTACTTGCATCTATGAGATATGTGTTAACGAACCCAATATCACCGATTTTTCTTTTCTTCAATTCAGCGATCTTCATTCTGCATAATATAGTGAGGATAATTATAAATGCATGCAATGAAAGAGATGAGCTATATAGAGAGACTTAATGACAGAAGTAGTAGTACTTACAGACAGTAGCAGGTGATCATTGTTTTATCGAGGGCCAATTGATTGAAAAACTGATAGAACTCCTCAAATGGAATAGGCAACAGTTCAATTCCAACGAGGTCATGCTCCGGTTTAACTATCGCATACAAAGTACTCCTCCCCCCAGACTCTCTGCAGATTTTCAAGTACCAATCATGTAATCTTCGCATCATCATTGTTAAAGATTTTTCATCTTTGACGAGAGGCTTCCCGTACTCGTATCTGTGTATCTGCACCTCCATGGGATCATAATGTACATCGTCGGGCAGGTAATCGTCAACATTGCCATAACCGGGCACCATCCTCGGATCGACGATGTCGCTAGGCACCTTGAGGGGGGGGGGGCACGATTGCTTCGCTTGTTCGCCGACCTGGGCAATTTGTTTCCCAGCTGCTCATTGTTCTTTCAGCCTTTGATCACTGACTGTACTTCCCGACCGCTCCGCTTCGGCCCATGTCTTTGCAATAATGCGCTCATAGTTGCCTTTCGGCGGAGACTTGGGTGGTTTTGCCAGGGCAGCCAGAGTGCGGTTCACTTTCATCGGATCTACCTTCTCCTCCGGAGGTGGATGTCTCTTTGCCTCAACCCTTGGAACCAGTCATCCACTTCGGTTTGCGCGATCTCGGCTTTGTCCTCTGGGGTCCTCTCATATGGTAACTTCTCTGGAGTCTTCAGAGAAGGACAGAATCTGTATGTCCTCCCGCCTCTGGTTGCACTACTAGATGCCGACCAAGCAGACGGAGCGGTTGTCTTCTTTACTTGCTTACGAGGCAGAGGAGAAGGACTACGACGTGCCGGAGCAGCTGGAGCGGCGGCAGGTCTCTTCCGCCCTTGCTGACGAGGCGGAGAAGGAGGAGGCTGGCTGCTCGGGTGCGTTGGCGCAGGCGGAGAAGGAGGCGGAGTGCCGCCACGCGCCGGAGAAGGAGCCGGCCGAGGGCCCTGATCGTCACTCGCCGGAGCAGGAGGCGGTGGAGGAGGCGGAGTGCCCTGACTTGCCGGAGGAGGAGGAGGCGGAGGCGTCCAGTTCGGAAGGTTGATGAGCTCCTTCCGCCATAGGCATGGAGTCTTCAGAGCAGACCCCAGCCGAGTCTCCCCTTCACCGGTAGGGTGGTCAAGCTAGAGGTCCTGAAATCCCTCCATTATTTCATCCACCATCACCCTAGCATATCCTTCTGGAATCGTCCGGCAGTGAAAAGTTGTGTCGGGTTCAGTAGGATAAACAGAGCCAACAGCCGCCTTGACCTTCAAATTCATCCATTGCGTCATAAGGTGGCAATTTTGAGACTCGGTGATAGCATCCACAGGATAGCTAGCAGGAGCCATCAAGGCATGCTCCGGCTGAAGCAGCTCGGTGGAAGCCACGCTGCTTCTGCGCTGAGATGGCGGGGTAGCTTGGGGGGAGGCTTCGGTAGTACGTTTGCTGCGATTTGCTTCTCGTTCCTCTATCACGTCTACCCTTGCTTGCAGCGCCTGCATTTGGGTCTGCTGCACTTTTTTCCTCCTCTCATGGGATTTGTAACCGCCTGCGTCCGGAAACCCAACCTTCCACGGAATGGAGCCTGGCGTGCCTTGTGTCCGTCCAGGGTGCTCAGAATTCCCGAGGGCCATTGTGAGCTTGTCGTTCTCTCTGTCTGCAAAGAACTTCCCTTGCTGCGCTGCTTCGATATACTGCTTAAGCTTCCTGACTGGTATGTCCATTTGATCGTTCGTCCAAATGCACTTCCCTATTACAGGGTCCAAGGTTCCGCCAGCCCCGAAGAACCAAGTCCGGCAACGGTCTGGCCAGCTAATTGTCTCTGGTTCGATCCCTTTATCAACCAGATCATTCTCAGTCTTGGCCCACTTAGGCCGGGCTACGAGGTAGCCACCTGACCCCGTGCGATGGTGAAGCATCTTCTTCACAGCATTTTGCTT
The DNA here is from genome assembly GCF_003073215.2 of Triticum urartu. NCBI lineage: Eukaryota > Viridiplantae > Streptophyta > Magnoliopsida > Poales > Poaceae > Triticum > Triticum urartu. The sequence goes on along the minus strand of NC_053023.1, from coordinate 641,518,400 downwards.
GTTTGTCACCGAGATCTTCTTACTCTTTTCCGATGTCTTGTGGGCCACAAATGCGGGCCAGTGATCTCTGATCTTCTCATATCTGCCCTTGAATTCTGGTGTCTCATTATTTTCGACAAACTTATTCAGCTCTTTCTTCCACCTCCTGAATAGTTCTGCCATCCTCTTAACAGCAAAAGACTTGATTAATTTCTCTTTAACTGGGTTCTCTGGATTATCCTCTGGCGGTAGGGTGAAATTTGACTTCAGCTCAGTCCAAAGATCATTTTTCTGCATATCATTGACATAAGACACCTCAGGTTCTTCTGTAGCCGGCTTAAACCATTGCTGGATGCTTATCGGGATCTTGTCCCTAACCAGAACCCCGCACTGAGCAACAAATGCGCTCTTTGTCCGGAGGCGTTCAATCGGTTGGCCGTCGGGCGTGATTGCTATGATCTCAAACTTTTCATCCGAGCTCAACTTTTTCTTCGGGCCTCGTCTCTTTACCGAAGTTGTGCTCGATCCAGAGGGCTAGAAAAAAGAACAAAGACTTAATTAATATGTGTACATAACAAAACAATAAATGCATCAATTAGCTAGTCAGCACAGGCTTAACTAATATATATACCTAGCCGGACTCGGTTTGGTCACCGGAGCCGTCATCACGGTCTCCTTCTTGCACCGGCATTGGGTCACCGGAGCCGTCCTCATGTTCTTCTTCTTGCACCGGCATTAGGTCACCGTAGCCAGCTAGTTCACCCTCTCCTTCTAGACCATCTGTGTTGTTGAGAAACAACGAGACGGCATCACTTCCTTCTGCGATTATGTCCCTCAACAACGCTTCTTTTGCTTCGTCTAGGGCGGTGTCCATAGTTTCTACAAATATTTACAACATGGCAATTATTATTCAAACATGACAGATGGATATATTAGTGCCAAACGTAGAACTAGCTACCTAATCGTAGTAAGCTATCGGGAGGGGGTATATATCGACAACGACGACACTAAATCTATGTCCCTCGACGACCCTCGTTCCCGATAAAAAAAAGAGGAAGAAGAAGAAAAAAAAGAGGAGAAGAAAGAATAGAGGAGAAGAACTCCTCTTTTTTTTCTTCTTCCTCTTCTTTTTTTATCCTCTTCTTCCTTTCATGTTCGAGAGCATCGCTGAGGGGTCGGGAGGTTGCCTAGTGTCAAAGGATTCAACAAAACCATGTCTTCATCATTAGGCGAAAGTAACATGTGCATGATGGTACGAAGCTATCCAAAGTTATTTTGGAACGGAGTCCTAGATAGGATAATTCGCTTTTTGGTACAATATTCAGCAAGAACCTTCCAAATATCGTTATTTGGAAGGCCTTTGCTGAAATTCATACAAGAAGGCAAATTATCCTATCCGGGACACCATTCCAAAATAATTTTGGAGGACTTCGTCATGCCCTGGTTACTTCTGGCTAATGATGAAGCCATGGATTTCTTCAATACTTTGACACAAGGAAACCTCTCTCGACCCCTCGGCGATCCTCGACCCCTCGAACCCTCGACGACCCTAGAACCCTCGACCCCTCGGCGATCCTCTTCTTCCTCTCATGTTCGAGAGGATCGCCGAGGGGTCGGGAGGTTGCGTAGTGTCAAAGGATTGAACAAAACCATGTCTTCATCATTAGGCGAAAGTAACATGTGCATGATGGTACGAAGCTCTCCAAAGTTATTTTGGAACGGAGTCCTAGATAGGATAATTCGCTTTTTGGTACAAAGTTCAGCAAGAACCTTCCAAATATCATTATTTGGAAGGCCTTTGCTGAAATTCATACAAAAAGGCAAATTATCCTATCCGGGACACCATTCTAAGATAATTTTGGAGGACCTCGTCATGCCCTGGTTACTTCCGGCTAATGATGAAGCCATGGATTTCTTCAATACTTTGACCCTAGGAAACCTCTCTCGACCCCTCGGTGATCCTCGACCCCTCGAACACTCGACGACCCTGGAACCCTCGACCCCTAGACGACCCTGGAACCCTCGACCCTCGACCCTATAGAACCATCGAACCCTCGACCCTGAAACCCTCGACCCTTGACCCCTTAACGACCCTCGACCCCTCGGTGATCCTCGACACCCTCGTTCCCGATAAAAAATAAGAAGAAGAAGAAGAAGAAGAAGAAGAAGAAGGAGAAGAAGAAGAAGAAGAAGAAGAAAGAGGAGAAGAAGAAAGGAATAGCTAGAGGAGAAGATCGAAGAAAAAAAAGAAGAAAAAAAAAGAGGAGAAGAAGAAAGGAATAGTGGAGAAGAAGAGAAAATAGAATATATTCTATTTTCTCTTCTTCTCCACTATTCCTTTCTTCTTCTCCTCTTCTTTTTCTTCTTCTTTTTTCTTCTTCTTATTTATTTCTCCTCTTCTTCCTCTCCTCTTCTTCTTCTTCTTATTTAGTTCTCTCGACCCCTCGTCCCTCTCTCGACCCCTCGACGACCCTCATCCCTGATAACATTTTTTTCTCCCCTCGACACCTCTCGACCTCTCGTCCCACTCTCGACCCCTCATCATCATCTATCACCCCCTCATTTCCTTTAGCATATATTCATGAAGAAAAAATAAGTCTTCCTCTTCTTATTTTCCTTTTTCCACTCCTTCCTTTTCTTCTTCTTCTTCTTCGTTCTTCCTTCTTCCTCTTTTCTTCCTTTTCCTTATTTTACTTTTTCCTCTACACTAATCTAATTAAAATGCACTAACCTAAAATCGATATCTACTAACAAACTAAATAAAAAATTAATACATATATGAAAAAACATATATAAACAAAAAAATGCTATGAACATTATATTCACACATACATATATAGCCACATCCATTCATCATATAGCTATAAACAAAAAAATTAATACATATATGAAAAAACATATATAAAAAAATGCTATGAACAGAGCCTCGACGGCGGCGGCTCACAACGGGGGCGGCCGGCGAGGGCGACGGCGGCAGCGGCGATGGCGTCGGCGACGACCACGGCGTTGGCGGGGGCGGGCGGCATCGGGGCAGCGCCTGGCGGCAACGGTGCAGGGGCGACGAGGACGGAGGGCTCGGGGCGGCACGGGGCGCGGGGCGCGGGCGACGGTGGGGGCGGCGACGACGTCGGGGCAGCGCGGGGCAGCGCCTGGCGGCGACGTGGCAGGGGCGACTAGGACGGCGTGCTCGGGGCAGCGCGGGGCGCGGGTGACGGCGGGGGCGGCAACGACGTCGGGGCGGCGCGGGGCGCGGGCGACGACGGGGGCTGCGACGACGTGCATGGGCGACGACGGGGGCTGCGACGACGTGCACGGGAGACGACGACGAGGAGCAGGGCGTTGGGCAGAGGGCGGCGTCGGCGGCGGGGAGAATGAGGAACTGAATGAAATTTTTGACATGTGTTGTATATATAGCAAGAGTATTGGTCCCGGTTCATGAAACCAACCGGGACTAATGCACCCCTTTAGTCCCGGTTGGTGCCACCAACCGGGACCAAAGGCCTCTTTTCAGCAGCCCAAAGGGCGGGAAGCGGCGGCCTTTGGTCCCGGTTGGTGGCACCAACCGAGACTAAAGGGGGGCATTGGTCACGGTTGGTGCCACGAACCGTGACCAATGCCCCCTTTAGTCCCGGTTGGTGCCACCAACCGGGACCAAAGGCCTGTGCTGCCCCGAACCCAAATATTTAGTCTCACCTCGCTAGTTGAGAGGGAGGCGCACCTGTTTATAAGGTGCGGTGCGCCTTCCCTCTTGAGCTCCTCTCTAAAGTAGGCTTTCGGGCCTAACACTGCGATCTGTGCCTGTGGGCCTACTGGGCCTCCCGCGGGCCTGAATCCTGGCCCATGGTAGGGTTTCTAGTCGTATTCAGGCCGTGGGGGCCCAGTAGGTGGCACTTTTTTTGTCTTTTTTGTTTCTACTTAGAACTAAATACTTATAGTTTTGTAGTGATTTCTTTTTTATTTTAGGTCACAAAAAATATAAACTTTCTGTTAGTGCCATTAGTTTTAAAATTTGAATAGTTTAAATTTGATTTTTTTTAAATTTGTGTGAATCACTAGTTTATGAATAACTTTACTATAAAAATTGATTTTTGAGTCAATCTTTTTCCTGCTATTTAATACTACTGTGTTTTATCATTATACTCAATTTGGTAATTTTATTTAGTCATAACAAAAATTATAGGCATTTTTTTCTTTTTTGCTATTTATTTTTTCATTTCTACTTAGAACTAAATACTTATAGTTTTTTAGTGATTTCTTTTTTCTTTTAGGTCACAAAAATTATAAACTTCTCTATTAGTGAACATAGATGCACTTATAGAGAAAATTAAACCTAAATTCATAATCAATTTTTATGAATTTCAGAGAAATTCATTATGAATTTAGGTCCAATTTCCTCTATAGGTGCATCTATTTTCACTTTGAGAGGAGCTCAACAACGCAGAGAGGGACGGGATTATAAACAGGTGTGGGCGCCCTTCGGTTGGCGAGGTGGGACTAAACTCCGGGTGCAACGAGGGCCAACCCTTTAGTCCCGGTCTGTGGCACAAACCGGGACTAATGGTCATGGGCCAGGGGTGAGCCCTATTTTTTCCAGTTTTTTTGTTTTGTTTTCTGCATTATATATTTCCTTTTGTTTTTTGCTTTATTTTTTAATTCTTTTTGCTTTTAGTTTTAGAAAAATTATAAACTTTCTGTTAGTTCAATTAGTTTTCAAATTTGAAAACACTTTTTTAGTTTTTTTTGTTTTCTTTGTTGCTTTATTTATTTTATTTTGTTTCTACTTACAACAAAATACTTATTGTTGCTATTTTTATTTTTTTCTAGTTTTTTTGTTTTGTTTTCTGTATTATTTATTTTCTTTTGTTTTTTGCTTTATTTTTAAATTCTTTTTGCTTTTAGGTCAGCAAAATTATAAACTTTCTGTTAGAGCCATTAGTTTTATAAAAAATATAAACTTTCTGTTGCTGCCATTTGTTTTCAAATTTGAATAGTTAAAATATGAACATAGATGCACCTATAGAGAAAATTCGACCTAAATTCATAGTTTTCAAATGAACTATGAAAAAGTTGGCATAGCATACTCATCTGTTACAAATTTGGTATGGTATCATCATAATAGTTGCGGGAGAAAGTCTTCACTTTTTCTTCGCTTGTGTCATTTGCTTATTGCGCCGTAACCATGGATAATATTCATTGTTTATCAGGATGCTTGGGTCAGCCTTGACATTGAAGGGAGGAATTTCATGAAACTTTTCATAATCTTCAGACATGCCTGTCTTGCCGTCCACTCCCAGGATGTCCCTTTTTCCTGAAAGAACTATGTGGCGCTTTGGCTCATCGTATGATGTATTCGCTTCCTTATCTTTTCTTTTTCTCAGTTTGGTAGACATGTCCTTCACATACATAACCTGTGCCACATCATTGGCTAGGACGAACGGTTCGTCAGTGTACCCAATATTTTTTAGATCCACTGTTGTCATTCCGTACTGTGGGTCTACCTGTACCCCGCCGCCTAACAGATTGACCCATCTGCACTTAAACAAAGGGACCTTAAAATTAGGTCCGTAGTCAAGTTCCCACATGTCCACTATGTAACCATAATATGTATCCTTTCCGCTCTCGGTTGTTGCATCAAAGCGGACACCGCTGTTTTGGTTGGTGCTCTCTTGATCTTGGGCGATCGTGCAAAATGTATTCCCATTTATCTTGTATCCTTTGTAAGTCAATACAGTCAAAGATGGTCCCCTGGACAACAAGTAGAACTCATCACAAACAGTGTTGTCACCTCTGAGACGTGTTTCCAACCAACTACTGAAAGTCCTGATGTGTTCACATGTAATCCAGTCGTCGCACAGCTCCGGATGTTTGGAGCACAGACTGTTCTTGTGTTCATCGACATACGGGGTCACCAAGGTAGTGTTCTGTAGAACTGTGTAGTGTGCTTGAGACCAAGAATACCCGTCCCTGCATATTATTGAGTCTCTTCCAAGAGTGCCTTTTCAAGTCAGTCTCCCCTCATACCGTGATTTAGGGAGACCAATCTTGTTAAGGCCAGGAATGAAGTCAACACAAAACCCGATAACATCCTCTGTTTGATGGCCCATGGAGATGCTTCCTTCTGGCCTAGCGCGATTACGGACATATTTCTTTAGGACTCCCATGAACCTCTCAAAGGGGAACATATTGTGTAGAAATACGGGCCCCAGGATGACAATCTCGTCAACTAGATGAACTAGGTCGTGCGTCATGATATTGAAGAAGGATGGTGGGAACACCAGCTCGAAACTGACAAGACATTGCGCCACATCACTGCTTAGCCTTGGTATGATCATAGCTTCACATAGCTTCTGGATCGATCACCTTCTGAGAGATTGCATTGAGGAATGCACATAGCTTCACAATGGCTAATCGGACGTTTTCCGGTAGAAGCCCCCTCAATGCAACCGGAAGCAGTTGCGTCATAATCACGTGGCAGTCATGAGACTTTAGGTTCTGAAACTTTTTCTCTGGCATATTTATTATTCCCTTTATATCCGAAGAGAAGCCAGTCGTGACCTTCATACTGAGCAGTCATTCAAAGAAGATTTCTTTCTCTTCTTTCGTAAGAGCGTAGCTGGCAGGACCTTTATACTGCTTCGGAGGCATGCCGTCTTTTTCGTGCAAACGTTGCAGGTCCTCCCGTGCCTCAGGTGTATCTTTTGTCTTCCCATACACGCCCAAGAAGCCTAGAAGGTTCACGCAAAGGTTTTTCATCACGTGCATCACGTCGATTGAGGAGCGGACCTCTAGGTCTTTCCATAGGGTAGGTCCCAAAATATAGATTTCTTCTTCCACATGGGTGTGTGTCCCTCAGCGTCATTCGGAACAGCTAGTCCACCGGGACCCTTTCCAAAGATTACGTAGTGTAAATCATTGACCATAGAAAGCACGTGATCACCGGTGCGCATGGCGGGCTTCTTCCGGTGATCTGCCTCGCCTTTGAAAGGCTTGCCTTTCTTTCGACATTGATGGTTGGTCGAAAGAAATCGATGATGGCCCATGTACACATTCTTCCTGCATTTGTCCAGGTATATACTTTCAGTGTCATCTAAACAGTGCGTGCATGCGTGGTGTCCTTTGTTTGTCTGTCCTGAAAGGTTACTGAGAGCGGGCCAATCGTTGATGGTCACGAACAGCAACGCCTTAAGGTTAAATTCCTCCTGTCTATGCTCATCCCACGTACGTACACCGTTTTCATTCCATAGATGTAAAAGTTCTTCAACTAATGGCCTTAGATACACATCAATTTCGTTGCCGGGTTGCTTAGGGCCTTGGATGAGAACTGGCATCATAATGAACTTCCGCTTCATGCACATCCAAGGAGGAAGGTTATACATACATAGAGTCACGGGCCAGGTGCTGTGATTGCTGCTCTGCTCCCCGAAAGGATTAATGCCATCCGCGCTTAAAGCAAACCATACATTCCTTGGGTCCTTTGCAAACTCATCCCAGTACTTTCTCTCGATTTCTCTCCACTACGACCCGTCAGCGGGTGCTCTCAACTTCCCATCTTTCTTTCGGTTCTCACTGTGCCATCGCATCAACTTGGCATGCTCTTCGTTTTTGAACAGACGTTTCAACCGTGGTATTATAGGAGCATACCACATCACCTTCGCAGGAACCATCTTCCTGGGGGGCTCGTCGTCAACATCACCAGGGTCATCTCGTCTGATCTTATACCGCAATGCACCGCATACCGAGCATGCGTTCAGATCCTTGTATGCACCGCGGTAGAGGATGCAGTCATTAGGGCATGCATGTATCTTCTCCACCTCCAATCCTAGAGGGCATACGACCTTCTTTGCTGCGTATGTACTGTCGGGCAATTCGTTATCCTTTGGAAGCTTCTTCTTCAATATTTTCAGTAGCTTCTCAAATCCTTTGTCAGCCACAGCATTCTCTGCCTTCCACTGCAGCAATTCCAGTACTGTACCGAGCTTTGTGTTGCCATCTTCGCAATTGGGGTATAACCCTTTTTTGTGATCCTCTAACATGCGATCGAACTTCAGCTTCTCCTTTTGACTAATGCATTGCGTCCTTGCATCGACAATGACCCGGCGGAGATCATCATCATCGGGCACATCGTCTGGTTCCTCTTGATCTTCAGTAGCTTCACCCGTTGCAGCATCATTGGGCACATCGTCTGGTTCCTCTTGATCTTCACCAGCTCCCCCCGTTGCAGCATCACCGTATTCAGGGGGCACATAGTTGTCATCTAGTCTTCTTCTTCGCCGTCTTCCATCATAACCCCTATTTCTCCGTGCCTTGTCCAAACATTATAGTGTGGCATGAAACCCTTGTAAAGCAGGTGGGAGTGAAGGATTTTCCGATTAGATTAAGACCTCGTATTCCCACATTCAGTGCATGGACAACACATAAAACCATTCTTCTTGTTTGCCTCAGCCGCATCGAGAAACTCATGCACGCCCTTAATGTATTCGCTCGGTTGCTAATACCCCGTAGGCTGAGGAGCAAAAGGAGAAATCCGCCCAAGGAGGGGCTCGCGTCTGATTAGCTAGTTGGTGAGGTAATAGCTTACCAAGGCGATGATCAGTAGCTGGTCCGAGAGGATGATCAGCCACACTGGGACTGAGACACGGCCCAGACTCCTACGGGAGGCAGCAGTGGGGAATTTTCCGCAATGGGCGAAAGCCTGACGGAGCAATGCCGCGTGGAGGTGGAAGGCCTACGGGTCGTCAACTTCTTTTCTCGGAGAAGAAACAATGACGGTATCTGAGGAATAAGCATCGGCTAACTCTGTGCCAGCAGCCGCGGTAAGACAGAGGATGCAAGCGTTATCCGGAATGATTGGGCGTAAAGCGTCTGTAGGTGGCTTTTCAAGTCCGCCGTCAAATCCCAGGGCTCAACCCTGGACAGGCGGTGGAAACTACCAAGCTGGAGTACGGTAGGGGCAGAGGGAATTTCCGGTGGAGCGGTGAAATGCATTGAGATCGGAAAGAACACCAACGGCGAAAGCACTCTGCTGGGCCGACACTGACACTGAGAGACGAAAGGGGGTGTGTCTTTCACCGTACATCCATTGCCGGTTCATCTGTGCATTATATATAATTAAGTGTCCAAATTAATAGAAGTTCATCATCACATTAAAACCAAAGTGCATACATAGTTCTCATCTAACAACATATATCTCTCCAGAGCATCTAATTAATTAAACCATATATTCAAACTATGTAAAACATTTCAATGCGAAAACGAATGCGATCATAATCGCAACCAAGGTAACAATTGATCCAACGGCATAATGATACCAAGCCTCGGTATGAATGGCATATTTTCTAATCTTTCTAATCTTCAAAGCGCATTGCATCTATCTTGATCTTGTGATCATCGACGACATCCGCAACATGCAACTCCAATATCATCTTCTCCTCCTCAATTTTTTTTATTTTTTCCTTCAACAAATTGTTTTCTTCTTCAACTAAATTTAACCTCTCGACAATAGGGTCGATTGGCATTTCTGATTCAGATACATCCTAGATAAATAAAATCTATGTCATGTTGGTCGGCATAATTTTCATAAACAATAAATGAACCAATAGTTATAAAGATAATATACATACCACATCCGAATCATAGACAGGACGAGGGCCGACGGGGGCGGATACCAAAACCATCGCACTATATAAGATGCAATAATAAATGTAAGAAAATGATACAAGTATCTATCTAAACATACAAGTAAGAATATTTTTCCTTTCAGAAAGAAGATAAGAACAAGAGGCTCACCACGGTGGTGTCGGTGATGAGATCGGCGCGGGTGATCGACGGCGGTGAAGACGGGGACGGGTCGTGACGGACCGCTAAATCTAGACAAATCTCGAGGAAAATGGAGCTTGAAGGTCGAGCTTCGAGAGGAGAAAGCTTTAGTAGTGTGGCTTGGGCATTCCATCGAACACCTCATGTGCATAGGAGGTGAGCTAGAGCACCACAAAGCCCTCTCCCCTTCGGCCAGAAAAAACAGAGCACTGTGCTCTGCTCTTGCGCGAGGGGGTATATATAGGCACCTCATTGGTCCCGGTTGGTGACATGAGCCAGTACTAAAGGGGAGCCTTTGGTCCCGGTTCAAGCCACCAACTGGGACCAATGGTGGAGGGCCAGGAGCGAGGCCCATTGGTCCCAGTTCATCCCACCAACCGGGACCAAAAGGTCCAAATGAACCGGGACCAATGGCCCACGTGGCCCGGCCAGCCCCCTGGGCTCATGAACTGGGACCAATGCCCACATTGGTCCCGGTTCTAGACTGAACCGGGACTAATGGGCTGACCCAGAATGGACCAAAGCCCTGTTTTCTACTAGTGTTGCCGGGGGGTCTGCTTTGTTCCCTTTGCTCTTTGTGGCCTTGGTGTCGTTCTGCTCCTCTTCAGCTTCGGCCTTACCTTGGTTTTACCTCCATTGCCGTGCTCGGTGTGGCGGCGCCCGTGGCTCAGACTGCCCGTGCACAGTCATAGGGGTATAAAAAGTGTACCCCCTTTTTGTACATCGACACAAGATGAAGAAGATGTTCCACCCATATCCAAGCAAAAGCTTTCACGAGTTCGAGAAAGAGTTGCCAAAAACCATCCCGTCGAGCAAATCTACAATGATATCCAAAATGGGAGAATCACTCGCTCTAAAACTCGTTTGGCTAACTTTTCTGAACATTATTCATTCATCTCTAGCATTTAACCTATGAAGGTTGAAGAAGCATTGGAAGATCCAGATTGGATAAACGCCATGCACGAAGAACTACACAACTTTGAGAGAAACCAAGTGTGGACATTGGTCGAGAAGCCCGACAACAACCACAACATCATCGGTACCAAATGGGTGTTTCGCAACAAGCAAGATGAAGATGGACAAGTAGTTCGCAATAAAGCATGTCTCGTCGCCCAAGGCTACACTCAAGTCGAAGGTATGGACTATGGTGAGATATATGCCCCCGTTGCTAGACTTGAGTCCATTCGCGTCTTACTTGCCTATGCTAATCACCATGATATCACATTGTACCAAATGGACATTAAAAGTGCTTTTCTAAATGGTGAAATAGAGGAGGAAGTTTATGTTAAGCAACCTCCCGGCTTTGTCAATCCTAAGAAACCTAATCATGTTTACAAACTTCACGAAGCTCTTTATGGTCTTAAACAAGCTCCTAGAGCGTGGTATAAATTCTTGACCAAGTTCCTTATTGAAAAAGGCTTCGAAATTGGAAAAATTGATTCTACTCTTTTTACTAAAAGGGTTATGCTACGTCTTGAGCTTGCGTTGGTTTTCCTTGAAGAGGAAAGGGTGATGCAACAAAGTAGCGTAAGTATTTCCCTCAGTTTTTTAGAACCAAGGTATCAATCCAGTAGGATGCTCCTCAGAAGTCCCACGCACCTACACAAACAAACAAAGAACTAGCAACCAATGCAATAAAGGGGTTGTCAATCCCTTCACGGCCACTTGCGAAAGTGAGATCTGATAGAGATAATATGATAAGATAAATATATTTTTTGTATTTTATAATATAGATGCAAAAAGTAAAGATGCAAATAAAAGTAGATTGAAAGCTTATATTATAAAAGATGGACCTTGGGTCCATAGGTTTCACTAGTGGGTTCTCTCAAGATAGCATAAGTATTAAGGTGGGTGAACAAATTGTCGAGCAATTGATAGAAAAGCGAATAATTATGAGATTATCTAGGCATGATCATGTATACAGGCATCACATACGCGACAAGTAGACCGACTCCTGCCTGCATCTACTACTATTACTCCACACATCGACCGCTATCTAGCATGCATCTAGAGTATTAAGTTCATAAGAACAGAGTAACGCATTAAGAAAGATGACATGATGTAGAGGGATAAACTCATGCAATATGATATAAACCCCATCTTTTTATCCTCGATGGCGACAATACAATACGTGCCTTGCAACCCTTTCTGTCACTAGGTAAGGACACCGCAAGATTGAACCCAAAGCTAAGCACTTCTCCCATGGCAAGAAAGATCAATCTAGTAGGCCAAACCAAACTGATAATTCGAAGAGACTTGCAAAGATAAATCAATCATACATAAAAGAATTCAGAGAAGATTCAAATATTTCTCATAGATAAACTTGATCATAAACCCACAATTCATCGGATCTCGACAAACACACCGCAAAAAGAGTTACATCAAATAGATCTCCACAAGAGAGGGGGAGAACATTGTATTGAGATCCAAAAAGAGAGAAGAAGCCATCTAGCTAATAAGCATAGACCCGAAGGTCTGTGGTAAACTACTCACAACTCATCCGAGGGGCTATGGTGTTGATGTAGAAGCCCTCCATGGTTGATTCCCCCTCTGGCGGAGCGCCGGCGAAGGCTCCGAGATGGGATCTCGCGGATACAGAAGGTTACGGCGGTGGAAATTGTGTTTCGTTGGCTCCCTGGATGTTTTCGGGGTACGTAGGTGTATATAGGAGGAAGAAGTACATCGGTGGCCGCTCATGGGGCCCAGGAGACAGGGGGCGCGCCCGGGAGGGGTGGGCGCGCCCTCGTATCTCCTGGCCGCCTCGTTTTCTTCTTGACTTGCACTCCAAGTTCTCCGGATCATGTTCGTTCCAAAAATCACGCTCCCGAGGGTTTCATTCCGTTTGGACTCCGTTTGATATTCATTTTCTTCGAAATACTGAAATAGGCAAAAAAACAGCAATACAGGCTGGGCCTCCGGTTAGTAGGTTATTCCCAAAAATGATGTATATGTGTAAAATAAAGCCCATAAACATCCAAAAGGGGTAATATAATAGCATGGAACAATCAAAAATTATAGATACGTTGGAGACGTGTCAAGCATCCCCAAGCTTAATTCCTACTCGTCCTCGAGTAGATAAATGATAAAAACAGAATTTTTGATGTGGAATGCTACCTAGCATAATTCTCAATGTAATTTTCTTTATTGTGGCATGATTGTTCAGATCCAAATGATTCAAGATAAAAGCTTATAAAACATAAAAATAATAATGCTTCGAAGCATACTAACAAATAATCATGTCCTATCAAAATAGCATAGCCAAAGAAAGCTTATCCCTACAAAATCATATAGTTAGGCCATGCTTCATTTTCATTACACAACATACTCCCATCATGAACAACCCCGATGACGAGCCAAGCAATTGGTTCATACTTTTTAACGCGCTTCAGCTTTTTCAACTCTTACGCAATACATGAGCGTAAGCCATGGACATAGCACTATGGTGGTATTTGGTGGTGGTTGTGAGGACAAAAAGAGAGAAGATAGTCTCACATCAACTAGGCGTATCAACGGGCTATGGAGATGCCCATCAATAGATAATACTGTTGGAAATATGCCCTAGAGGCAATAATAAAAGCATTATTATTATATTTCTTTGTTCATGATAATTGTCTTTATTCACGCTATAACTGTATTATCCGGAAATCGTAATACACGTGTGAATACATAGACCATAATATGTCCCTAGTAAGCCTCTAGTTGACTAGCTCGTTGATCAACAGATAGTCATGATTTCCTGGCTATGGACATTGGATGTCATTGATAACGGGATCACATCATTAGGAGAATGATGTGATGGACAAGACCCAATCTTAAGCATAGCACAAAGATCGTGTAGTTCGTTTGCTAGAGCTTTTCCAAATGTGAAGTATCTTTTCCTTTGACCATGAGATCGTGTAACTCCCGGATACCGTAGGAGTGCTTTGGGTGTATCAAACGTCACAACGTAACTGGGTGACTATAAAGGTGCATTACAGGTATCTCCGAAAGTGTCTGTTGGGTTGACACGGATCGAGACTAGGATTTGTCACTCCATATAACGGAGAGGTATCACTGGGCCCACTCGGTAATGCATCATCATTATGAGCTCAAGGTGACCAAGTGGTTGATCACGGGATCATGCATTACGGTACGAGTAAAGTGACTTGCCGGTAACGAGATTGAACAAGGTATTGGGATACCGACGATCGAGTCTCGGGCAAGTAACATACCGATTGACAAAGGGAATTGTATACGGGGTTGATTAATCCTCGACATCGTGGTTCATCCGATGAGATCATCGTGGAGCTTGTGGTAGCCATCATGGGTATCCAGATCCCGCTGTTGGTTATTGACCGGAGAGTCGTCTCGGTCATGTCTGCTTGTCTCCTGACCCGTAGGGTCTACACACTTAAGGTTCGGTGACGCTAGGGTTATGAAGATATGTATATGCAGTAATCCGAATGTTGTTCGGACTCCCGGATAAGATCCCGGACGTCACGAGGAGTTCCGGAATGGTCCGGAGGTAAAGAATTATATATAGGAAATGCTGTTTCGGGCATCGGGACAAGTTTCGGGGTTATCGGTATTGTACCGGGACCACCGGAGGGGTCCCGTGGGCCCACTGGGTGGGGCCACCTGTCCCGGGGGGCCACATGGGCTGTAGGGGGTGCGTCTTGGCCCACATGGGCCAAGGGCACCAGCCCTACTAGGCCCATGCGCCTAGGATTTCCACCAAGGAGGAGTCCAGGTGGTGGAAGGCACCCCGAGGTGCCTTGGGGGGAGGGAAACCTCCCCTTGGCAGCCGCACCTAGGAGATTGGATCTCCTAGGCTGCGCACCACCCCCCCTTGGTCCTCCTATATATAGTTGAGGAGAGGAGGGATTTCAGAACACAGCCCCTGGCGCCTCCCTCTCTCCCCGTTACGTCTCTCTCGCGTAGTATAGGCGAAGCCCTGCTACTGTGACGCCCTGCATCCACCACCACGCCGTCGTGCTGCTGGATCTTCATCAACCTCTCCTTTCCCCTTGCTGTATCAAGAAGGAGGAGACGTCTCCCGTCCCGTACGTGTGTTGAACGCGGAGGCACCGTCCGTTCGGTGCTAAGATCACCGGTGATTTGAATCACGTCGTGTTCGACTACATCATCCCCGTTCTTTGAACGCTTCCGCTCGCGATCTACAAGGTACGTAGATGCATCTAATCACTCGTTGCTAGATGAACTCCTAGATGGATCCTGGTGAAACCGTAGGAAAATTTTTGTTTTCTGCAACGTTACCCAACAGTGGTATCAGAGTTAGGTCTATGCGTAGTTCTCTTGCACGAGTAGAACAGAAAGTAGTTGTGGGCGTTGATTTTGTTCAATATGCTTGCTGTTACTAGTCTTATCTTGATTCGGCGGCATCGTGGGATGAAGCGGCCCGGACCGACCTTACACGTACTCTTACATGAGACAGGTTCCACCGACTGACATGCACTAGTTGCATAAGGTGGCTAGCGGGTGTCTGTCTCTCCTACTTTAGTCGGATCGGATTCGATGAAAAGGGTCCTTATGAAGGGTAAATAGCAATTGGCATATCACATTGTGGTCTTTGCGTAGGTAAGAAACGTTCTTGCTAGAAACCCATAGCAGCCACGTAAAACATGCAAGCAACAATTAGAGAACGTCTAACTTGTTTTTGCAGGGTATGCTATGTGATGTGATATGGCCAAAGTTGTGATGAATGATGAATGATCTATATGTGATGTATGAGATGTTCATGCTATTGTAATAGGAACCACAACTTACATGTCGATGAGTATGATGGTGACAGGATGATCATGGAGCCCCAAGATGGAGATCAAAGGAGCTATGTGATATTGGCCATATCATGTCACTATTATTATTTGATTGCATGTGATGTTTATCATGTTTTGCATCTTGTTTGCTTAGAACGACGATAGCAAATAAGATGATCCCTCATAATAATTTCAAGAAAGTGTTCCCCCTAACTATGCACCGTTGCTACAGTTCGTCGTTTCGAAGCACCACGTGATGATCGGGTGTGATAGATCCTTACGTACACATACAACGGGTGTAAGACAGATTTACACACGCAATACACTTAGGCTGACTTGACGAGCCTAGCATGTGCATAGACATGGCCTCGGAACACAGAAGACCGAAAGGTCGAGCATGAGTCGTATAGAAGATACGATCAACATGAAGATGTTCACCGACGTTGACTAGTCCGTGTCACGTGATGATCGGACACGGCCTAGCCAACTCGGATCATGTTATACTTAGATGACTAGAAGAGGGATGTCTATCTAAGTGGGAGTTCATTAATAATTTGATTAGATGAACTTAATTATCATGAACTTAGTCTAAAATCTTTACAATATGTCTTGTAGATCAAATGGCCAACGTTGTATTCAATTTCAACGCGTTCCTAGAGAAAACCAAGCTGAAAGATGATGGCAGCAACTATACGGACTAGGTCCAGAACCTGAGGATCATCCTCATAGCTGCCAAGAAAGATTATGTCCTACAAGCACCGCTAGGTGATCCACCCGTCCCACAGAACCAAGACGTTATGAATGCTTGGCAGACACGTGCCGATGACTACTCCCTCGTTCAGTGCGGCATGCTTTACAGCCTAGAGCCGGGGCTCCAAAAGCGTTTTGAGAGACATGGAGCATATGAGATGTTCGAAGAGCTGAAAATGGTTTTCCAAGCTCATGCCCGGGTCGAGAGATATGAAGTCTCTGACAAATTCTTCAGCTGTAAGATGGAGGAAAATAGTTCTGTCAGTGAGCACATACTCACTATGTCTGGGTTATGTAACCGCTTGACTCAGCTGGGAGTTAATCTCCCGGATGATGCGGTCATTGACAGAATCCTCCAGTCGCTTCCACCAAGCTACAAGAGCTTTGTGATGAACTTCAATATGCAGGGGATGGAAAAGACCATTCCTGAAGTATTTGCAATGCTGAAATCAGCAGAGGTAGAAGTCAAGAAGGAACATCAAGTGTTGATGGTCAATAAAACCACTAAGTTCAAGAAGGGCAAGGGTAAAAAGAACTTTGAGAAGGACGGCAAGGAAGTTGCCGCGCCCGGCAAGCAAGCTGCTGGGAAGAAGAAGTCAAAGTATGGACCCAAGCCTGAGACGGAGTGCTTTTATTGCAAAGGGAAGGGTCACTGGAAGCGGAACTGCCCCAAATACTTAGCGGACAAGAAGGCCGGCAAAACAAAAGGTATATGTGATATACATGTAATTGATGTGTACCTTACCAGTACTCGAAGTAACTCCTGGGTATTTGATACCGGTGCCGTTGCTCATATTTGTAACTCACAGCAGGAGCTGCAGAATAAACAGAGACTGGCAAAGGACGAGGTGACGATGCGCGTCGGGAATGGTTCCAAGGTCGATGTGATCGTCGTCGGCACGCTACCTCTACATTTACCTACGGGAATAGTTATAAACCTCAATAATTGTTATTTCGTGCCAAGTTTGAGCATGAACATTGTATCGGGATCTCGTTTAATACGAGATGGCTACTCATTTAAATCTGAGAATAATGGTTGTCCTATTTATATGAGAGATATGTTTTATGGTCATGCTCCGATGGTCAATGGTTTATTCTTAATGAATCTCGAACGTAATATTACACATATTCATAGTGTGAATACCAAAAGATGTAAAGTTGATAACGATAGTCCCACATACTTGTGGCACTACCGCCTTGGTCACATAGGTGTCAAACGCATGAAGAAGCTCCATGCAGATGGACTTTTAGAGTCTCTTGATTATGAATCATTTGACACGTGCGAACCATGCCTCATGGGTAAAATGACCAAGACTCCGTTCTCAGGAACAATGGAGCGAGCAACCAACTTATTGGAGATCATACATACTGATGTGTGCGGTCCAATGAGTGTTGAGGCTCGCGGTGGCTATCATTATGTTCTCACCCTCACTGATGACTTAAGTAGATATGGGTATGTCTACTTAATGAAACACAAGTCTGAAACCTTTGAAAAGTTCAAGGAATTTCAGAGTGAAGTTGAGAATCAACGTGACAGGAAAATCAAGTTTCTACGATCAGATCGTGGAGGAGAATACTTGAGTCACGAATTTGGCACACACTTAAGAAAATGTGGAATAGTTTCACAACTCACGCCGCCTGGAACACCTCAGCGTAATGGTGTGTCCGAACGTCGTAATCGCACTCTATTAGATATGGTGCGATCTATGATGTCTCTTACCAATTTACCGCTATCTTTTTGGGGCTATGCTTTAGAGACTGCCGCATTCACTTTAAATAGGGCTCCGTCGAAATCCGTTGAGACGACACTATTTGAATTATGGTTTGGGAAGAAACCTAAGCTGTCGTTTCTAAAAGTTTGGGGATGTGATGCTTATGTCAGGAAACTTCAACCTGAAAAGCTCGAACCCAAATCGGAAAAATGCGTCTTCATAGGATACCCTAAAGAAACCATTGGGTATATCTTCTACCTCAGATCCGAAGGCAAGATCTTTGTTGCCAAGAATGGATCCTTTCTGGAGAAAGAGTTTCTCTCGAAAGAAGTAAGTGGGAGGAAGGTAGAACTTGATGAAGTATTACCTCTTGAACCGGAAAATGGCGCAACTCAAGAAAATATTCCTGAGGCGCCTGCACCGACTAGAGAGGAAGTTATTGATGATGATCAAGATACTTCTGATCAAGCTCCTACTGAAATTCGAAAGTCCACAAGGACACGTTCTGCACCAGAGTGGTACGACAACCCTGTCTTGGAAATCATGTTGTTAGACAACAGTGAACCTTCGAACTATGAAGAAGCGATGGCAGGCCCGGATTCCTACAAATGGCTAGAAGCCATGAAATCCGAGATAGGATCCATGTATGAAAACGAAGTATGGACTTTGACTGACTTCCCGTTGAACGGCGAGCAATAGAAAATAAATGGATCTTCAAGAAGAAGACAGACGTGGATGGTAATGTGACCATCTATAAAGCTCGGCTTGTCGCTAAGGGTTATCGACAAGTTCAAGGAATTGACTACGATGAGACTTTCTCACCGGTAGCGAAGCTAAAGTCCGTCCGAATCATGTTAGCAATTGCCGCATTCTACGATTATGAAATATGGCAAATGGACGTCAAAACGGCATTCCTTAATGGTTTCCTTAAGGAAGAATTGTATATGATGCAGCTGGAAGGTTTTGTCGATCCTAAGAATGCTGACAAGGTGTGCAAGCTCCAACGCTCGATTTATGGGCTGGTGCAAGCATCTCGGAGTTGGAACATTCGCTTTGATGAGATGATCAAAGCGTTTGGGTTTACGCAGACTTATGGAGAAGCCTGCGTTTACAAGAGAGTGAGTGGGAGCTCTGTAGCATTTCTCATATTATATGTAGATGACATACTTTTGATGGGAAATAATATAGAACTCTTGGACAGCATCAAGGCCTACTTGAATAAGAGTTTTTCAATGAAGGACCTTGGAGAAGCTGCTTATATATTAGGCATCAAGATCTATAGGGATAGATCAAGACGCCTCATAGGTCTTTCACAAATCACATACCTTGATAAGATTTTGAAGAAGTTCAAAATGGATCAGTCCAAGAAAGGGTTCTTGCCTGTTTTGCAAGGTGTGAGATTGAGCTCAGCTCAATGCCCGACCACGGCAGAAGAGATAGAAGAGATGAGTATCATCCCCTATGCCTCAGCCATAGGTTCTATTATGTATGCCATGCTGTGTACCAGACCTGATGTAAACCTTGCCGTAAGTTTGGTAGGAAGGTACCAAAGTAATCCCGGCGAGGAACACTGGACAGCGGTCAAGAATATCCTGAAGTACCTGAAAAGGACAAAGGACATGTTTCTCGTTTATGGAGGTGACGAAGAGCTCGTCGTAAAGGGTTACGTCGACGCTAGCTTCGACACAGATCTGGATGACTCTAAGTCACAAACCGGATACGTGTATATGTGGAATGGTGGAGCAGTGAGCTGGTGCAGCTGCAAACAGAGCGTCGTGGCGGGATCTACATGTGAAGCGGAGTACATGGCAGCCTCGGAGGCAGCACATGAAGCAATATGGGTGAAGGAGTTCATCACCAACCTAGGAGTCATACCCAATGCGTCGGGGCCAATCAAACTCTTTTGTGACAACACTGGAGCTATTGCACTTGCCAAGGAGCCTAGGTTTCACAAGAAGACAAGGCACATCAAGCGTCGTTTCAACTCCATTCGGGAAAATGTTCAAAATGGAGACATAGAGATTTGTAAAGTACATACGGACCTGAATGTAGCAGATCCGTTGACTAAACCTCTCCCTAGGGCAAAACATGATCAACACCAGAATTCCATGGGTGTTCGATTCATCACAATGTAACTAGATTATTGACTCTAGTGCAAGTGGGAGACTGTTGGAAATATGCCCTAGAGGCAATAATAAAAGCATTATTATTATATTTCTTTGTTCATGATAATTGTCTTTATTCATGCTATAACTGTATTATCCGGAAATCGTAATACACGTGTGAATACATAGACCATAATATGTCCCTAGTAAGCCTCTAGTTGACTAGCTCGTTGATCAACAGATAGTCATGATTTCCTGGCTATGGACATTGGATGTCATTGATAACGGGATCACATCATTAGGAGAATGATGTGATGGACAAGACCCAATCCTAAGCATAGCACAAAGATCGTGTAGTTCGTTTTCTAGAGCTTTTCCAAATGTCAAGTATCTTTTCCTTTGAACATGAGATCGTGTAACTCCCGGATACCGTAGGAGTGCTTTGGGTGTATCAAACGTCACAACGTAACTGGGTGACTATAAAGGTGCATTACAGGTATCTCCGAAAGTGTCTGTTGGGTTGACACGGATCGAGACTGGGATTTGTCACTCCATATAACGGAGAGGTATCACTGGGCCCACTCGGTAATGCATCATCATTATGAGCTCAAGGTGACCAAGTGGTTGATCACGGGATCATGCATTACGGTACGAGTAAAGTGACTTGCCGGTAACGAGATTGAACAAGGTATTGGGGTACCGACGATCGAGTCTCGGGCAAGTAACATACCGATTGACAAAGGGAATTGTATACGGGGTTGATTAATCCTCGACATCATGGTTCATCCAATGAGATCATCGTGGAGCATGTGGGAGCCATCATGGGTATCCAGATCCCGCTGTTGGTTATTGACCGGAGAGTCATCTCGGTCATGTCTGCTTGTCTCCCGAACCCGTAGGGTCTACACACTTAAGGTTCGGTGACGCTAGGGTTATGAAGATATGTATATGCAGTAATCCGAATGTTGTTCGGAGTCCCGTATGAGATCCCGGACGTCACGAGGAGTTCTGGAATGGTCCGGAGGTAAAGAATTATATATAGGAAGTGCTGTTTCGGGCATCGGGACAAGTTTCGGGGTTATCGGTATTGTACCGGGACCACCGGAGGGGTCCCGTGGGCCCACCGGGTGGGGCCACCTGTCCCGGGGGGCCACATGGGCTGTAGGGGGTGTGCCTTGGCCTACATGGGCCAAGGGCAACAACCCTACTAGGCCCATGCGCCTAGGGTTTCCACCAAGGAGGAGTCCAGGTGGTGGAAGGCACCCCGAGGTGCCTTGGGGGGGAGGGAAACCTCCCCTTGGCAGCCGCACCTAGGAGATTGGATCTCCTAGGCTGCGCACCACCCCCCCTTGGTCCTCCTATATATAGTTGAGGAGAGGAGGGATTTCAGAACACAGCCCCTGGCGCCTCCCTCTCTCCCCGTTACGTCTCTCTCGCGTAGTATAGGCGAAGCCCTGCTACTGTGACGCCCTGCATCCACCACCACGCCGTCGTGCTGCTGGATCTTCATCAACCTCTCCTTTTCCCTTGCTGGATCAAGAAGGAGGAGACATCTCCCGTCCCGTACGTGTGTTGAACGCGAAGGCACCGTTCGTTCGGTGCTAAGATCATCGGTGATTTGAATCACGTCGTGTTCGACTACATCATCCCCGTTCTTTGAACGCTTCCGCTCGCGATCTACAAGGTACGTAGATGCATCTAATCACTCGTTGCTAGATGAACTCCTAGATGGATCCTGGTGAAACCGTAGGAAAAATTTTGTTTTCTGCAACGTTACCCAACAACTAAGTGGGTGTGCATCCAACTTGCTTTCTTATGAAGACCTAGGGCATTTTGAGGAATCCCATCATTGGAATATACAGGCCAAGTTCTATAATGAAAAACTCCCACTTAGTATATGAAAGTGACAACATAGGAGACTCTCTATCAGGAAGATCATGGTGCTACTTTGAAGCACAAGTGTGGAAAAAGAGATAGTAGCATTGTCCCTTCTCTATTTTTCTCTCATTTATAATTTTTTCTCTTTTTTTTTCTTTTTTTCTTTTTTTTCTTTGGCCTTTTTTTTTCTGTTTGGCCTTTCTCCTCAATTTTTTCTCATCCCGACTTGTGGGGGGATCATAGTCTTCATCATCCTTTCCTCACTGGGACAATGCTCTAATAATGAAGATCATCACACTTTTATTGATTTACAACTCAAGAATTACAAAGCTAGAACAAGATATGAATGCCTCCGGCGGTGTACCAGGATATGCAATGAATCAAGAGTGACATGTATGAAAATTATGAAGGTGGCTTTGCCACAAATACGATGTCAACTACATGATCATGCAAAGAGCAATATGACAATGATGAAGCGTGTCATAATAAACGGAACGGTGGAAAGTTGCATGGCAATATATCTCGGAATGGCTATGGAAATGCCATAATAGGTAGGTATGGTGGCAGTTTTGAGGAAGGTAAATAATGGGTGCATGATACCGGCGAAAGTTGCGTGGCACAATAGAGGCTAGGAAAGTGGAAGGGTGAGTGTGCGTATATCCATGGACTCACATTAGTCATAAAGAACTCATATACTTATTGCAAAAGTCTACTTAGCCCTCGAAGCAAAGTACTACTACGCATGCCCCTAGAGGGATAGATTGGTAGAAAAGACCATCGCTCGTCCCTGAGTGCCACTCATAAGGAAGACAATCAAAAGAGCACCTCATGCAACAAATTTGTCACACAACTTTTACCATACGTGCATGCTACGGGACTTGCCAACTTCAACACAAGTATTTCTCGATTTCATAATTACCCATTAGCATGACTCTAACATTACCACCTCTATATCTCAAAACAATTATCAAGCATCAAATTGATCCTAGTGTTTTATGAACTTTTTATGATAGTTTTTATTATACCCAACTTGGATGCTCATCATTCTAGGACCAAATTTGTAACCATAGCAAATACCATGCTGTTCTAAAAGACTCTCAAAATAATATAAGTGAAGCATGAGAGACTAGTAATTTCTTCAAAATTAAGCCACCGCCGTGCTCTAAAAAATATAAGTGAAGTACTAGAGCAAAAACTATCATGCTCAAAAGATATAAGTGAAGCACATAGAGTGTTCTAACAAATTCAATCAAGTGGGATTCTCCAAAAAGGTGTTTACAGCAAGGATGATTGTGGTAAACTAAAAAGCAAAGACTAATATCATACAAGACGCTCCAAGCAAAACACATATCATGTGGTGAATAAAAATATAGCTCCAAGTAAAGTTACCATTGAACGAAGACGAAAGAGGGGATGCCTTCCTGCGGTATCCCCAAGCTTAGGCTTTTGGCTATTCTTGAATATCTTGGGGTGCCTAGGGCATCCCCAAGCTTAGGCTCTTGCCACTCCTTATTCCATAGTACATCAAATCTTTACCCAACACTTGAAAACTTCACAACGCAAAACTCAACAAAAAATCTCGTAAGCACCGTTAGCGAAAGAAAACAAAACACCACTTCAAGGTACTGTATTGAACTCATTATTTATTTATATTGGTGTTAAACCTACTGTATTCCAACTTCTTTGCTAGCCATAGTTGCATCAAAATAAGCTCTTTTGCTAGCCATAGTTGCATCAAAATAAGCAAACAACACAAGAAAAACAGTATCTGTCAAAAACAAAACAGTCTATAGTAATCTGTAACTAACGCAAACTTGTGGAACTCAAAAAATTCTACTAAAATAGGATGACCTAGAAAATTTGTTTATTGATCTTCTGCAATTGGAATCAGTAATTTATTGCGTTTTGGTGAATTTAAACAATTGTTTCCGTGAATAGAAAGTTTCTGGAATTTTCAGCAAGATCAAATAATTACTATCCAAGAAGATCCTATAGGTTAAACTTGGCACAAACACTAATTAAAACATAAAAAAACATCTAAACAGAAGGTAGATGCAAAATTTATTGAATAACAGCAAGGAAAAATATTGGGTTGTCTCCCAACAAGCGCTTTTCTTTAAAGCCTTTTAGCTAGTTATTGATAATTTTAATGATGCTCACATGAAACACAAGAATTGAAGCACAAAGAGAGCATCATGAAACATGTGACAAACACATCTAAGTCTAACATACTTCCTATGCATAGGCGTATTATAAGCAAACAAATTTGCAAGGCAAGAAAAACTAGCATATGCAAGGAAAAAGAAAGAGACGATAGCAATCTCAACATAACGAGAGGTAGTTTAGTAACATGAAAATATCTACAACCATATTTTCCTCTCACATAATAATTACATGTAGGATCATCAGAAAATTCAACAATATAGCTAGCACAAAACATATTCTCAACACGATCCACATGCATGCAAAGTTGACACTCTTCCAAGATAGTGGGATTAATATTACCTAAACTCATGACCTCTCCAAACCCACTTTTATCAAAAATATCATAATGTCGGAGTAATGGGCCACGGGTAGGCTAACCCGAAGCCCAGAACCTTTCAAGACATCAGGGCTGACTTCGCCCCTCAAGACGCCAAGATGAAGAGCCGCCTTCTGGAGGCCGGCTGGAGGAATAGCCGGCTGCCCATAAACGGTTGAGTCCTGGAGGCAAGGCCAAGACAACACTGGTAGAAAACGGAGCTTTAAAACCGGTTCGTAAGGGCCTTTAGTGCCAGTTCCATAACCGGCACTAATTGGTGGGCACTAAAGGCCCCCCCCCTTTAGTACCGGTTCGGCACAAACGGGCGCTAAAGTGCCACCACGTGGCGTGAGCTCGCGCCCTGGTATGGGGGACCTTTAGTACCGGTTGGTGTTACCAACCGGTACTAAAGGTTTTTTTGATTTTTTTTGAAAATTTTGGAAATTGTTTTTTATTTTTTTTCGATTTTTAATTTTTCTGAATTATTTGGTGATTTAGTCTCTAATCACCTCTCTTAACTGCTCAAGTGTGGATCACTCATTCCAAATCATCTAACTTCCTGACCAGTCACCCATCCCTCTCACTATTCCAGCCCGAGCACGCTTAACTTTCGGGTTCTATTCTCCTTCATTTCCGAGTCTGCACTTGTTGTTTTCCTGACAATAGTAAGATGCCAATCCTATTAACCCTCAGGAGTTTAGCTTGAGCATGAAGTCACACATTTCACTGTTTGAGTTTGAAACTATTATTCTAAAAAACAGTAATTATTTAGTAACACTAATATTTCTTGAATAAGTTTGACCATAGTTTGACCATAGTTTAACCATAGTTTGACCATAGTTTGACCAGATTTGACCAAAATTCAAAAAATGGAAATAATTATTTAGTAACACTAATATTCTTGAATAATTATGTAGTAACATTAATACTTCTTGAATAAGTAGTTTGACCAGATTAAAAAAATTTTAAAGAAACTTAAATTTGACCATATCTTTTTTTCCTTTTGGAATTTGAGGATTCTAAAAAATTGTAAATAGGCCGTAGGCGGTCTCCATCGGATGCGGATTTCTGTGCTGAATTTTTTGATATATTATACGTTTTTTTCCGACATCGTATGCAAAAGTTATAGCCGTTTTACATTTTCCCTACACTTTTTGCAAAACATGTCCAAATTTAAGTTTTCAAATTTTCCTAACTAGTAGATGTAGTAATATAACTACCTCTCGAAGGATTTTATTTTTTGAAGTTTTTATCATTTTCTTTTGATTTTTTCAGAACTGAAATGGCGACACACGGGGGGGGGGTAGAGTTTGAAAATTGCCCTATATTGTCGGTTTGTGTCACAAACCGGTACTATAGGTCAGACCCCTTTAGTACCGGTTCGTGGCACAAACCGGTACTAAAGGTGATCGTGGGGCCCCGGCCTGACGCCAGCCTGCCATCACCCCTTTAGTACCGGTTCGTGGCACGAACCAGTACTAAAGGGTCAACACGAACCGGCATTAATGCATAGACGTTCGAACCGGCACTAATGGTACCATTAGTGCCGGCTCAAATTCAAACCGGCGCTAATGTGCTTCACGTTTGACCCTTTTTCTACTAGTGCAAGCCGACTCCTATCTGGCGGCTTCTAGAGAAGCCGGCCCCGAGGAGTCGGCCCATGGCACCAACGAAGCCCGTGCCCTCGTCAAGGGGGACGGGACAGGGAATGGCTACAGTATAGCCCATCCCCCCTTTTTCCAGGGGCAGGCATGGCCACAGTGCACGTACTGGCAGAGATCTCCGCCCGGCGTGGCACTGTTGCCATGCCATCCCTAACGTCACCGCAAGTAGGCAGAGCCCTGCTCCCATGACGGCCTATCGGCACGGCCCAAGAACGACGGCCCCACCAACCAGTGCGAGCCTGGAAGACGCCGACAGTCCCACCAGTCGGACCCGAGGGAGGTCGTCCGCTAGGAGTCGGCCCGCCCCTTCCTCGGGACCCACGCGCCATTAACCAGACGAGACACGAAGTGGCTACAGTAATCGCCCGTCAGGCAGCGGAGCTGTAGCCACGCCCCTCTGACCAAGCATGCGTCATTGGAGTCACGGCTATAGTGATCAGCAGGCCAACAAGACCCGAGAGCGGCTGGGACGGCCTGTCCGCCCCATACCCAACCAGTCGGCGGGGCCCACCAGGCGGCGGGCCCCAGCAGTCGGCGGAGAAGCCGGCGGCCGAAGAGACTGACGGCCGGGCTCTGTGCCCGACCGGATTACCATTGTACCCCTAGCGGGTAGGCCTATATAAACCCCCCAGGGCACCCATGCAAAGGGTTCCCAACCTGTTAGAACTAGACCAAACCATAGAAGAAGGAGAGAGCTAGCCTTGCCCTCTCCAACCTCTAGCATACAGCTCGAGGAGCGCCATTGTTCTCACTTGTGCCTTTGTGATCATGCGGAGACCCTGCATATCAGGACTAGGGGTGTTATCTCCAAGGAGAGCCCCGAACCTGGGTAAAGTACGCCGGCATTCGTGTCTACGCCTCATCCCGCTTCTGGGCACCGGCGACGTTCTACAAGCTCCCACCACGATAAGCCATCCATTGACATATGTCGCACCCAACCCCCGACACATAAGATTAATCATACTCCAAATATGTGGGATCTAAAGTTGACACTCTTCCAAACCCACTTTCAGTATTATTGCAACCACTATTATCAATCTCATATTCAACATGGGGCTTAAATAAATTTTCAAGATCATAAGAAGAATCATCATGATCGTTGCAACAAATAGTAGACATAGAAAAACTAGCATCCCCAAGCTTAGGGTTTTGCATATTACTAGCACAATTAACATCAATAGAATTTATAGTGAAATCATTGCAATCATGCTTTTTATTCAAGGAGCTATCGTGTATCTCTTCATAAAGCACTTCATCACAATTTTCAGATTCATGGATTTCAAGGAAAACCTCATAAATATAATCTAGTGCACTCAACTCACTAGTAATTGGTTCATCATAATTGGATCTCTTAAAAAGATTAGCAAGTGGATGAGGATCCATAAACTGCTAGCAAGCAAAGATGCAAGCAAAAGGAAGGCACATGGAGACACGAGCAAACAAAAGGACGAACGGAAAGAGATGGCGAATAAAACGGCAAGGGTGAAGTGGGGGAGAGGAAAACGAGAGGCAAATGGCAAATAATGTAAATGCGAGGGAGATGAGTTTGTGATGGGTACTTGGTATGTCTTGACTTGAGCGAAGACCTCCCCGGCAACCGTGCCAGAAATCCTTCTTGCTACGTCTTGAGCTTGCGTTGGTTTTCCTTGAAGAGGAAAGGGTGATGCAGCAAAGTAGCGTAAGTATTTCCCTCAGTTTTTGAGAACGAAGGTATCAATCCAGTAGGAGGCTCCTCAAAAGTTTGATGCACCTACACAAACAAACAAAGAACTCGCAACCAACGCAATAAAGGGGTTGTCAATCCCTTCACGGCCACATGCGAAAGTGAGATCTGATAGAGATAATATGATAAGATAAATATATTTTTGGTATTTTATAATATAGATGCAAAAAGTAAAGATGCAAATAAAAGTAGATTGAAAGCTTATATGATAAAAGATAGACCCGGGGGCCATAGGTTTCACTAGTGGCTTCTCTCAAGATAGCATAAGTATTACGGTGGGTGAACAAATTACTGTCGAGCAATTGATAGAAAAGCGAATAATTATTATCTAGGCATGATCATGTATATAGGCATCACGTCCGCGACAAGTAGACCGACTCCTGCCCGCATCTACTACTATTACTCCACACATCGACCGCTATCCAGCATGCATCTAGAGTATTAAGTTCATAAGAACAAAGTAACGCATTAAGAAAGATGACATGATGTCGAGGGATAAACTCATGCAATATGATATAAACCCCATTGTCGGTGTCAAAACCAGCGGATCTCGGGTAGGGGGTCCCGAACTATGCGTCTAGGCGGATGGTAACAGGAGACAAGGGACACGATGTTTTTACCCAGGTTCGGGCCCTCTCGATGGAGGTAAAACCCTACTCCTACTTGATTAATATTGATGATATGGGTAGTACAAGAGTAGATCTACCACGAGATCAGAGAGGCTAAACCCTAGAAGCTAGCCTATGGTATGATTGTTGTTCGTCCTACAGACTAAAACCCTCTGGTTTATATAGACACCGGAGAGGGCTAGGGTTACACCGAGTCGGTTACAATGGGAGGAGATCTACATATCCGTTTTGCCAAGCTTGCCCTCCATGCCAAGGAAAGTCCCATCCAGACACGGGACGAAGTCTTCAATCTTGTATCTTCATAGTCCAAGAGTCCAGCCAAAGGTTATAGTCCGGCTACCCGGACACCCCTAATCCAGGACTCCATCAGCAGCCCTCGAACCAGGCTTTAATGACAGCGAGTCCGGCGCGCAGATTGTCTTCGGCATTTCAAGGCGGGTTCTTCTCCAAATTCCGTGTACCTGTTGAATAGTGTCCGGCTTCTTGTGAATATTGCACTCCTTGGCTTCCGCGCCCAATAATGGCCATCTTCCACGTGTCAAACGAATGCCAAAAGCCAGGGTGTTTTTACATTTACCCCCTAGCTGCATAAATGAGCTGCCTATTAAAGAGACGAGGATTTAGATCCAAATCACACCATCTTCCCTTCGCGAGCTTTCATCGGAGCGCATCCGACAGAGATCCATTCCATCATGGCCGGTCGTTGCAGCTCCTCCTCTCGCCCTCCCAGTCCTCAGCCTGGAGATTGGGAGAGATGTTCCATCCCGCACAGCGAGCTAGTGACGCTCCAAACAAAGGGATTTCTTCCCCCAGCCTACATGGTCCCGGTTCGAGCTGGGCTTGCCACCTATAATGGCGGAGAGCAAGCGGAGAGCGTCCCTAATCCCTCCAAAGGAGAGCGGGTAGGCCTTGCCCTTATTTGATAAGAGGGCTCGGATTTCCAATTCATCCGTTTCTCCAGGGGCTGCTGGAGTTCTATGGCCTCCAGCTGCACAATCTGACGCCAGAATCCATATTGCATATTGCGGGCTTCGTAGCCCTTTGCGAGCTGTTTCTGGGCTGTGAGGCTCATTTCGCGCTGTGGAAGAAGCTGTTCTGCCTTGTGCCCCGTTCTCAGAAGGGGTCGGTATATCAAGTGGGCGGAGCCGAAGTATGGCGCATCGCCGGGACCGGATATCTATCCCGAACCCCAAAGAAGGCGTCCGAAGGCTGGCCTTCAAAATAGTTTTATATAAAAGATGTCCTCTTGCCGGATCCTATTCGGATCGGCCTCCCTGAGTTCGATAATGCTCCCTTGAAGAAGCGCCTAAGCTGGCGTCCACGGAGCCCTCAGAAGGAAAATGACAAGGACGTTCTTTACCTGGTGAGCCGGATAAGGTTGTTAGCTCATTCCAGACTGACCATGATCGAGGTCATGGCCACATGCATTATGCGGGGGGTGCAGCCGCTTCAGTATAGAGGCCACCCCATGTGGGATTTCAGCGGGGAGGATGATGCCACCCGCTGCGGCCGTAAGGGGCCGGAATCGGTTGCCGCTCTGATGAAGATCTTGTTCGCTTTGTACAAGGGAGAAGAGGAGGAATTTCTCTGCGTCAATCCACAGGGCGGATTTTCTATGTACAAACCTCCAAGCTGGGTAAGCGGACACTTCTTTTTGCCCATCCGTTCCATATTTCCATAGTTAAGTATCCTATCTTGTGATTTCGACGCAAGAACTGCGTCAGGCCGTAAAGGAGATAAAAACCCTCCTCCACAACCCGAGGATCCAGAATGGTCCCTCGACCCGGCCTCCCAAGAGGATCCGGACATATCTGTGGAGCTGATCAATGGGGTATTTTACCAATTGAGCAATGACAACGCCTTGGTTGCCATTATGGCCGATTATCCTGGACTACTCCCAGCCTCACAGGTAACTGAGACCGAAGTCCCAATACTTCAAAAATGATCCGTCCGTGCTTATTTTGATCACCTTATACCAATGGTGTTTTGCAGGGGAGTATCTCGAGGCGGAATGCCGAGCCTGCGGCGACTAGCCAACAAGGGACCGCGAGGGCGGGCAGGCTAAAAAGACATGCAGTCCGGATCGAGACACCGGCGCAGCAGTAAGGCGCGCCGTCTTATTCCAAGGTATTATTCTTACGAGGCATACTAAAGCCTGTGCTCTTTTTAGGAAAAAGAGCGCTCGCCGGACTATATCCGGAGAGGTTGCCAATCGCGCCTCCACCAGCCAGGCTCCAAAGCCAGGTCTAGAAGCAGAGGCGAACACGAGGCGTGCGTCGGACGCTCCTCCAACAAGGATGCGGACAGACTGTCCGCCACCAATTCCGAGGTGGAGAGTGCCATAAACCACAGGCACCACCGGACAGTTGTTTGCGACGCTTGTTTCTCCCAAGAGGCATTGGATGCCTTCAACTCGGGAGATGCGTACCTCCGTGCCGCTCAAAATGGTCTAACCAGGGCCACGGAGCAGTATGTAAAAGAAATACGGGTGAGAAAATTTGATGATTATATATACATCAGTAGCCCTCGAGACTTGAAACAGTTAGAATAACTGATTTAAGGATCATTTGTTATGTAGGTTCTTACAGAAAAGAACACCCAACTGTCCCGGGAGCTGGAAGAGTGCAAAGCCCAACTTCAGGCCACACTAGCCGCAGCAGGGGAGCTCAAGAAGACCCCCTCTGGTAGTATATGCCTCAATTGATAAGTATCTTGTAGAGTGCAGCGTGTTTGCAAGTCTGACAATAAAATTGCAGATGGCGCCGGATTAGATCCGGATAAGCAGCAACTCCTACGCCAGCTAAAGGCTGGTGAGAGCGTGCTTACAAAGGTGAGGCAGGACAAGAATGATCTCCAAGATGCCAACACCCAGCTGGGCGTGGAACTAAAGGATGTTCGTGCCCAACTGTCGGACTCCGTTAAGGAGAATCGGCGGCTTCGACACGGCATATTTAGTAAGTGCTTGAACAAACTTTGAAAAAGAGTTCAGCGAGGAAGTCGATTAATAGAGTTATGTCTGTAGGTATGCTAACAGGTCGTCCTGTAGAGGAAATGCCCGGTTCTACGGGTGTCCTTCTTCCCGAGCTCTCCCAACTGCACGAACAAGTTCGGCAGGTGATGCAAGGCGTCGCCCAGGCATTGTGGCCATCAGTGTCCGTGCCCGAAGGCCTTGGAGAGCTTGCAGAGAAGCTGAAGGGAGCACGGTGGCGCTTCTGATTATGGAAGATATCGGCCTACCGTCAAGGCGCCAGGGAGGCCTGGGCCATGGTGAAGACGCGGTACACGAAGGCTGACCCAAACCACATGGCCGAGGTCGGACCTGTGGGGCCTGATGGGAAGGAGATCCCTGTGAGCTTAGTGTACAGTAAAGTAGAATTGGCCGCAAGATATTCCCAACAGGACTGTAAACTAGACAGCCTGTTGGATGGTATTGAAGAGGAATTTACCCAGTCAAATTTACTATGTAATTTAAGATGACATGTAAAATGCCTTCTAGCCGAATTGTAGATCGTTTGTCATAGCGGACCTTTTCGCTTCAACCTCGGGACCCGATAGTCCGGAGTGTGTCCGAATAACCTCTCGGTTATGTAAGAACCGGGGCATTAATGGAGACCAGGCGTAGGGGTCATTAGTGCTTGAACAGACAAGTGCCCAACTAGTTATGTTATATTACATGGTTAGTAAGAAACATCTTCCAGTGATAATAGTTCTGTTAGGGGTTCCTTTCCCTGGGAGGCATGCCCTAAAGTGCATGTCCAGACTGCGAAAAAAGCAGAAAAACATCTGGGGGCGGATAAATAAACAAGTGAGAAATCATCTTTAGTTCACCGACCGAATATTCCCTTAAGAACGCTAGCTTTCGGCTTCACCCAGTCTGAGGTACACATCCGGTTGACCCGGCAGTAACAATTGCAGAGGTGCTCCCCTTATGCCCTAGCCGAATTAACGGGAATGTAGGGCATAAATACAAGAGCCAGGCAACCGAGCTTGGCCAAAACTTAAGTCATATCGATGCATATAATGGTGAATAAAAGGTACATGCGGAAGTATGACACATGTGTTGGGCATGAAGCCCGTATAAATAAGCTTCTGTTAATGAAGCCCCCAGGTATAAGGAACGCGGATAGCGCGTCCGTTGTGTGCAAACAAGACACACATGGGCCCCTAAAGGCTGTGAGAAAAAAGAAAGGGAGAAAAATCTAGGACAGATAGTGTATAAAAAATGGACGGAGGAAGGAGACGAACTCAGAGTCCGGCGCTAGGCGTAGAATCTTCGGAGTCGGGCTGCGTTCCATGGGTTCGGCTCAAGTCAATTATCCGATGCATCCCGCAGACGATACGCTCCACCAGTCAGGACTTGGTCAATAATGAAGGGACCTTCCCATTTGGGCTTCAGTTTGTCCTTTTTCTTATCTAGCAGGCGTAGAACTAACTCACCAACATTGTAAGTTTTGGCCCGTACTTCTCTGCTCTGGTATCTTCGAGCCTGCTGTTGATAGAATGCGGAACGGGCTTTTGCCACGTCACGCTCCTCCTCCAAGGCGTCCAAACTGTCCCGCCGATCGAGCTCGGCTTCTCTTTCTTCTTACATGCGCGCTCGAGGTGAGTCATCACTACTAGGAAAAGGCCTACTAATGGCGCACCAGTTTTTCCTACTAATGGCGCATCACTGTTGCGCCATTAGTAACACGCCACTAGTAATTTTTACTAATGGCGCACCACTGGTGCGCCATTAGTATCTGGTATACTAATGGCGCACCATCGAGTGCGCCATTAGTGTGCCTCCCAGGGGCCATATTTAACCATGTGCTTTGCCACACTAATGGCGCACTGCGGATGGATGCGCCATTAGTATACTTGGCATACTAATGGCGTACTCTGTAGTGATGCGCCATTAGTATGAATATTAGGTTTTTTTTACTTTTCTGATTTTTGCGCATGTTACAAAATATATTATTTGACAGAATATAGACAGTACCACAAGCAATAGCAGATTCATCGAATACAATAGAAGATTAGTCTCCAAATACAATTCATCATATTAGTCTCTGATTTCAAAAGACCGAACAAAGATAAAACATTACAAGTCTCGAGACCGCGAGTATCGAGTTTGTCGGAAGTAATACTAATCCTAACAAGTCCTACTAATCATAATCATACAACTTCTACTCGTTATTCATAACAAGTCATACGATCATCATCTTGATAGTCATCGAACCAACCCTACTTAATTGTTCTTAGCAACATGATCATCAGTATTAGGCAGGACCTAAATACCCTATTTAAGCTAAAATAGCATAAAACAATATAGACCCTGACTCTCCATTATGGAGAATGGAGAACATCCTGTCTCCAATTCTTGCGCTTTGCTTCCTTTTGCTTCCAAGAAGCTCCTTACGACTGTCCATACATTTGTTCCATCCTTTGATTTTCATGTCTCCACTTCTTTTAGAAATCTCGTATGGATAGTTGAGATTCGTAGGACGACCTGGCTGTATGTTCAAAACATTAGCACTACCTTTCAGGTACATCATATGAGGCACACAATTCTCTAGGATTATCTGTTGAAAAACATATTAATAACTTCATAGTTAGCAATGATGTACTAGTTTTATAAGTATGCAAAAGATGCACGGATGTCGTAATAGTAAAAATCTTACCAGGGTATCTCCATGGTAGTTACCGTAGTTGAACACATGCACTAGTGGCACGTATTTACCATAATGTTGAGGAGTTTTTTTGTGGATAATGTAATTCTCAATGTCAGTACAAAATCCGACCAGATGATTTTTCTCCTTGTAAGTTGTTAATTCGGAGCCATCGGTGTAGTGGGTTTTGTCTACCATCTCCCGCACATTCTTTGAACAATAAAAATAAGATGTCAATGGAAATAAGCTGTCAACTATTTTGAAATAAACAATATAAATTAGCTAATAACTATGTTTGAGAAACTCACATAGCGGTAGAACTGGAGGCGTATCAACAAGGACCCAAATGTTCATATAGTCTTGGTTGATGTCAGGATTACCAAGATCCATGGTGATAAGCATACCCTCATCAAAACCATACATCTTGCAAAATGCTTCCCAATTTTTGCAACCAAAATGGGTCACGCTCTCAGAATTATATAGATTTACTTCAAAGTCCACATCGTGATGAGTCCTTAGGTGAATTTTCTTTGTTTCAGAAATTTCATGGTCTTCAAAATCCATCCTCTCCAAGACATAGCGTCTTGCATGGCATGGGATAAGCTATACTCGAATTGTAAAAGATGAAAATTACACATGGAAATAGTTTAAGTCATACTTAATTATGAAAATAACACTTGTCGTTGTTGTGTACCGTTTCAACTTCGAAGGTCTCCTCGAGCTTAATGCTGAAGCGCCGATCATCGTCCAGGTGAGGCATGTCGCACAAACCTCGATCGTCGTGGCACTAGTCGCACTCCGCCGGGAGACTTTTGTCGTCCCTTTCATCGTCCGATGATGATAACGACATATCCTACGTTCATAATTCAAAACTACATCATTTAGGGTTTGTCGACACCAAGGCATCCTAAAAGCTAAGCCTTTTATCATTTAGGGTTTGTCGATGCTGAGGCACCCTAAAAGCCTAAGCTTTCATCATTTAGGTTCTTATCGACACCGAGGCACCCTAAAAAGCCAAGGTTTTATCATTTAGGGTTTGTCGACGTCGAGGCACCCTAAAAGCCTAAGCTTTCATTATTTAGGTTTTGTCGAAGCCGGGGCACCCTAAAAGCCTAAGCGTACATCATTTAGGTTCTCATCGACACCGAGGCACCCTATAGAAGCCAAGTTAAGTTTTCATCATTTAGGGTTTATCGATGCCGAGGCACCCTAGGTTGGGCCTAATCACTTGGCACTAATCACTTGGCTCTATTGCCACCTATGTTGGGTTTATCATCTAGGGTTTAGGGCCTAATCACTTGGCTCTACTGCCACCTATGGTTTAATGCAGCAATAATGGCGGGGCAGTTGATCCTACTTAACTAAGTACTAAGATACCCCGGCCCATGCATTAGTCGCAAGTACCCCATATGTCCTATTTTTAGCAAAGTCATGCTAAAATTGACTGAAAATTTCGACATGACCTTTGCTGAAAATAGGACATATGGAGTACCCGAATTTGCTGGAACGGAAGTTAATCGACATTCGGCAAACTCAAGGGCCTCTCGGGGTACAGCAACAATATCACAAGTTGACAAAATTCCCAAGTAGTATAGGAGCAGCATCACAAGTAGTACCAATGAACATATAGTCCAGCAACTTGAAAAAGCTGAAGTTCTCAGCATGAAGTAAACAGGAGTATCCGTAATAGTTATTTGCTTGATCTCAAGTTTGACATATACGATAGTGATAGATGTAAGGAGCAGAACAATGCCAAAGCCACAACCTCAAATCAGGAACAAATAAAAACACAAACTACAAATTGATGCGATCTAAATATACTTTTCCCTTACAACAAAATAGCACTGTGATTTACAATATAATACTCCAGGTTGAGATGAATATTTTCAAAGGTAGGACTATTTAGTTCATGAAACATAACATAAAATTTGTTTCCTCTTGTTCTGTAATAATTAGTTTTTTTAATGAATAACAATGGCATTTGATTTCTGCTGGTTTATTTAGAAACAACAGATCCCCAAGTCAAAAAACCAGAATCCTGGAATACTTCAGGAGGCACTTGAATTTCATAATTATGTGGTTTCTGTTGTTTATATTTAAATAAACAGCACAACTTCAGTAACATGGAACTAAGAGCAGAATAGGTATTTGGGGTACTAGCTTAGCCAGACACCACCAATTATCAAACTTAGTTGTTAGCTGAATATTTCAAAGCAGACTTAGGTACAGATGTCACCCATACTACCTTGGTTGGAATAGTCAATGCAATCTACTAGGACAGTAATAAGGCATGCATTTACAAGTTTAAGAAAAGTCTATAGATCTTGCTTCAGTTAATCTGCAAGGAAGCCTATAGATCTTGCTCGAATGCAGTAGCAAACTGAAGAGGAAAAACTGAAGATTACTGTGAATAACAATGTACAGTAGCAAACTCAAACTGAATCCAGTAACCATCTGAATTTACAGTAGATTTTCTACTCCAAGTTCAAGCCCAAACATCTGAATTACTTTAGCTAAGACTGTACATTTCTGAACTTGTTTCAATTGTTGAACATGTTTCAATTGGAAACCTCGACGGTGCACCAGGTGGAAGAGGAGAGCAGCAGGGGGAGAGGGGAAGCTCACCGGGTGGCACAAGGAGGCCAGCGAGAAGCTTAGTAGCAGCAGAGGGTGGCGGTGCCGAGGGGGAAGACGAGGGCGATGCAGCGGAGACGAGCTCGAGGCCGGGGTCCGGGGAGGACGAAGAGGAGCTCGTGGACTTGCCGCAAGGTGCGGGGACGGTGATGCCGTGGCTAACACGGCGACGAGGCTCGGGATCTGGCGGAGAAGGCGAGCGGGGGAGAGGGCAAGAGGACGAGCACAGTGGCGCGGCTATGGCGTCGGCCAGGCGGCGGAAGGAGGGGGCGCGCGTGTGTCACATCCCTAGCTTCTGGTGTTGCCTAGTGTTTGCATCTTGCTTGCATCATGTTTAAATTTCTGAAACTTGAATTGAGGATTGTTGAAACCTCAGAAATCTGATTAAAAGAAGGGCAAGCACCCTTTAAATAGCATTCTGTGAATCCAAAATGCCCTAAAAATAGTTTTGTGAATTTTGGCAAGAGTTATATATCAAACCAAAATTCTGGAACATTTTTAAGGAATTATTTGGTCTCTGAATTTAAATCAGTAATCTATTTGAATTTGGGGATATATTCATAATATATAATGAATATATTTTCAAATGCTTTGAAATGTTTTATGTACTTTTGGAATAGTCCAGAGAGGTAACATAAAATATCTCAGAGTGTTTTGGCACTGTTTTGAATTCATTTTGAATTTTGAATCAATGGCAAAATGTATAAATAAAAACAAAACAAAACAGAGATAAAATTAGAAAAGGCAGAGGACTTACCAGGTCCTCACCTGGCGCCCACCTCATGGCCCAGCACTGTAGCTGAGGCCCAGCCCAGCAGGCAGCCAAGACGCTAGTCGTCTCCCTCGTCCCGCCAGTGGGACGAGGCGCGTGCCCGGCGCGCGTGCGCGTTCGGCGCGGCACGCAGCACCCTGCCTGGCTGCCCCATCGTCGCCCTGGATGCCTCCCGCGATGCCATGCAGCCCTCTCGACCCCCTCTGACTCTCCCCCGGCCTCGTCCCCTCCTCTGTCATGCTCCTCTCACCATCGAACGGAGCCGTCGCCACCGTCACCGTTCGTCATGGCCACCGACCTCCCCACGCCCAGCCATCCCGACCACGAGCTCCGCCTCGCTGCCGCGCACCTCTACGCCGAACTACACGACCCCGTACGCCCTGAAGCCTCGTCATCCGAGCTCATCTTCTCTGCATGGCCACCGGAGATCGCCATCGTTGCCCCGTCGCCTCAAAGCCTCCCCTGAGCCACTGAGCCGCTCGTCTGATTCGCCGTGAGCTTCTCCTTCGTTCCCCTCTCTCCCCTTGCTCGATTGCGCCACATAGTCGTCGTTCCCACCGGACCCGAGAACTCACCGCCGCCGGCCATGGCGCCGCCGTAGCTAGAGTGCATCCACGACGCATCCGAGCCCACCCCCGTGCTCAGCGAGTCCACATGACTCCGTAGCACCCCGCAGCTCGTCCTTCCGTGCATCAAAACGTCGTTTCCGAGCGTGCCGTATCTCCGGCCGCCGCCCAAGTGGTCGCCGTCTTCGATCCCAGCCTCCCTGCGCCCAGCTGCGTATACCCCTAGATGCGGGCGAGCGAGGGCTCCCTTCTGGTGCCCTCAGCACACCCAGCCGCTGCCCCTAGCGCCACCCCGGCGAGCCGCCGCCGCACCGGATGGTCGCCGGCGGTTAACTCCGGCTGTGCCGACGTGGCACAACCATTAGGGGCTAATCCCTCCACTAACCAACCCCCTAGGCCACTGACTTATGGGCCCCACGCCCTAATTAACATAGATTACATTTTTGTTTAGTTTTAACTAACCTCAGTGGGCCCACGAGTCAGCTTTGACCAAGATGACGTGGTCGTTGACTGGGCCCACTTGTCAGCGACCTAACCAACCTTGTGTCACTAACCAGTAGGCCCCACTGGTCAAGTTTGACCTGGGCCCCATCAGTTGACTTGCTGACGTCACGATGACACAATGCTGACGCGGTTAATCATTTTCTAGATTTAAAACAAATTCAGAAAATTCCAGAAAATGCCCAAAACTTCTAAAAACCATAGAAAATTATCTATAACTCCAAATGAAATAATTTATATATGAAAAATTATCAGAAAAATTCAAGGAATCCATCTGTGCCATTTTCATGCATGTTAAAACAATTTAAGGCAACTGTTTAGGATAAATCCAATAAAGGGCATTTAAATAATCATATATGGAGTTGGAATTTGAATCTTGTATTCAAACCAACTTCATTTAATTGTGTTGCTAGTTGCATTAGCTCAATCAACAACATATTGCCATGTAATTATCATGCATCATGTTGTGCATTGCATTGATTGTATTCCTTCTCTATTGCCGGTGGTTGCCCCCTCTCGATAGACGTTGTACGGACGCTGTGATCGTTGACACTGATGAAGACCCAATGATATCTTCAGAAGTGCCAGGCAAGCAAAACCCCCTTGCTCATTCCCATGCAATCCCACTCTCTCGCTCTTGCTCTCTATTACTGCATTAGGACAACAACGATTCAACTGTTACATGTTGCGGTAGTTGAACCCCTTCCTTTGCATGACCTATCATTGCCACAGTAATAGATGAAACCCACTAGCATGAGTAGGAGTTGTTTGAGCCCTGATGTGCCTACTCATTCATGCTTGTTTGTCATGCCTGCTATTGCATAGAGTCGTGTCACGTCTGGTCCATCGGGGATGAACCGGAGGTGTGTAAACATGTCCTTCAATGTGTGAGCCAAGTGTGTGAACACGATTTGGTAAAGGTAGCGGTGAGAGGCCATGTAGGAGTACATGGTGGGTTGTCTTATTGAAACCGTTCTTAGGAACTGAGTTCTGTGTTTGTGATCCACGAAACAGTTACTACCACGCATTGGGCCCGAAACCAATGCACCCTGTCGGCTTCTTAATCACCCTAGTACTCTGTCCAGGAGTTGCAAATAGTTTCTGGTGTTTGTAGATTATGTGTTGGTGGCCGTGCATAGCGCTGATCCTAGTGGTGGGCTATGTTGCGGTAGATACACCGTGGCCGGGTATGCCGGGCGCCCGTTTGGTGTCTTGGGACCCTATTCACATCGTTCGGGGCCGTATGTGGAAACCTCGGCCGGACTCCTTGCGGATGGAACCTGGATAGGCGATAAACCTGGACTAGAGACTTGAGTGTTTAGGTAGGCCAAGGCCGACACCCTCTTTGGGCTTCCGCTTGAAGGTTGCCGAGTACATGTCGTGTAAAAGGCGGTAAGTGGTGAGAGAGTGTGTGAAGAATTACACCCCTGCAGGGTTAACATCATCTATTCGAATAGCCGTGTCCACAGTAATGGACTTCTGGGTTGCCTATAACAGTTCATAGACAAGTGAAAGTGGATACTCTAAAACTCGCAAGATAAGCGTGAGTGCTATGGATGGCCTTCTCATAGGGAGACGGGAGTGGATCCATAGTGGTGTATTGAATGGTGAATATGTGGACTCGTGTGCGCCACCTCAAAAGAGTTACTTGCAGTCGTAGTTCAGGTTAGCCACTGAGTCAAAGCTGGCTTGCTGCAGTTAAACTCCACCACCCTCTTTGTTGATACCGATGGATATGTGGTTAGTTCTGATGTAAGTCTTGCTGGGTACATTTGTACTCACGTTTGCTTAATTTATGTTTTGCAGAGACTTCAATCCCGCTAGTAGTTCCGCTTGGACTTCGACGTTTAGCTTGATACCTCAGCTACGATCTTGTGCCCACGGCAGGATCTGGTAGATAGTCAGGCTTCTCAGCCTTCTTAATTTGTAGTTGTCTGCACTCAGACAAGTTAAGCTTCCGCATGTGCTTGTTGCTTGTATGCTCTGTATGTTGGGTCATAAGACCCATGTTTGTTATATCTCGCTCCTCGGAGCCTAATGAATAAATACTTTGAGTCGTAGAGTTATGTTATGATGCCATGTTGTATTTACACATACCGAGCATATTGTGTGTATGATTGAAATGCTTGGTATGTGCGGGATCCGACAATCTAGTTGTTTATCCTTGGCAGCCTCTCTTATGGGGAAATGTAGTCTAGTGCTTCCTTGAGCCATAGTAGTCCGCTACAGCCCGGTTCACCGAAGTTCTGCTAGCCCAGCACTACTGCTCAGATCACTTGACTGGCCGCCATGTGTTTCACTTCGTTCCTGTGTCTGTCCCTTCGGGGAAATGTCACGCGGTGACATCCGGAGTCCTGCCTAGCCTGCTACAGCCTGGGTTCCCGGAGTCCTGTTAGCCCAGTGCTACAGCCCAGAATCACTCGCTGATGACC
This sequence comes from Triticum urartu, assembly GCF_003073215.2. Lineage (NCBI taxonomy): Eukaryota > Viridiplantae > Streptophyta > Magnoliopsida > Poales > Poaceae > Triticum > Triticum urartu. The sequence continues at coordinate 641,477,314 of NC_053023.1, read as the reverse complement.
GACATGCTCGATGTGATTCATGTATGCCTGTCTCCATAGGTCTGTGTCGCTTTGGGTTCACGACTAGCCATGTCGGCCCGGGTTCTCTGTCATATGGATGCTAGCGACATTATCATATACGTGAGCCAAAAGGCGCAAACGGTCCCGGGCCATGGTAAGGCGACACCCGTGGGTTACCGTGCATGAGGCCGCAAAGTGATAAGAGGTGTTACCAGCTAGATCGATGTGACTTGGAATCGGGGTCCTGACAGCGTTTGGTATCAGAGCCTGGCTGCCTGTAGGATTACCAAGCCAAACCGGTCGAAGTTGAGTCTAGAAATGCTTTAGTTATATACGGGAATTGATTGTGGAAGGGAACGTAAGGCTCTTTTTGGTCCTTATACCTTATGGCTTCTGATCTGAGTCACCCTCTTCTCTCCTACGGGGATTAAGAACTAGGCTTCTCATCTTTCTATCAGGATGACGTGTTACTAATCCATAGATTCATAGGATTGTTCGTCTCAAGCCTCAGTTCAGTTTCTTCTACTCCAGTGTGTTGTTAAATGGCCTCAGAACCCTGATATGATTTTGTTGAGTGGTTATGCCACCATTTTGCAGGATGTCTCAAATATTTTTGAGAATTTACAGCTGTTATGCTGTCTGAGTCATCCCAAACAATCTGATGCATTTGCAAATCCTTCCTCCCAGTTCCTGATGTCCTTTTGGGCCAGTTTAAGCACACTAATCCGTCTATTGAGGTACTCCGCTGCCTCGGCATTTATGTTGGAGCTATTATTATGACCCTAGGTGTCTAGAGTATCACCTGGTAATCTAGCCATGCTTTGCATCCCCAGTGTGATGATTCTGGCCACCATTCTCGAAAGCATCCTGTGATGCCGTTTAGTTAGTACGCATTCTATTCCTGGGTTCTTGGCCCAAAATTCACTCTACTTATCTCGTGTTGATAGTGTTGCTAGTTCCTTTAGGATATTAGTAACCTTGCGACAGTCCTCGAGGTCCGTGGTATTTCCTTCTTCCAAATACAATGAACCATTAAGGCAGAAGTTCTTTGAACCAAAAGATCACAATAAGAGTGCTCTTAATGGGTTCTCCATTCAAGAATTGTGAATCTGCTAGTCCTACCTTTCTGCATGGATTATCCAGAAGAAACCTGTTGAACTTGTTCGACATACTAATCTATGCGTCCACAACCCAGAAAATTATATGTTCCTTGAGTGGTTCCTCTTCAGTTGTATCCCGACCATCCTCTATCAGTTGATAGCCAAGAGTACGTGTGCATTTGTGTTCATCGATGCCTAGTATTCTTGTGGTTCGTCAAGCCATTCTATACCAGAATGACTAGGAGAAACAAACTCCAGTACCTCATCCATATCTAGGATTGGGTCAAAGTAGTTGTGTTCTGCAGGTCAAATGCCAATCCACCTTTTGCTCTGTTCTACCCTGGAGTATTACCCCCTTTATGCAGGATTGTCATGAGAATTGCACCCTCTCTCATGAATTCTTGACGCAGTGATACTTCTTACCATCATTCTTCATTCCTCGGTCCCGTGTTGTCGCAACCGGAATGCCGGCAAGTGAACCATGATGTGTGAAATCAATACTCCTAGCAACTAGTTGCTAGGTAGCTAATGGACAATAATTTCTTTCTTAGCGTGTTGGTTATTGAATCATCATCCTAAGATTGATCGTGCTACCTAATCCATTTTCCCTGGTGCACTCTTCGATCAATGAGTTAGGATTGTGTCAGCCCCTCGCTCTCTTGATCATATCATCTTACTCTGAAAAGCAAGATTGTTCCCGAGCTTAGAAACATATCGGTGGTTCGTGATTTTCTGATTATTTCCTTGGAAGTATCACCAGGTTGCCCCCTGACTGTTATGTTGAGCTCGTGATCAAGATGGTTTCTTGTAAACCACCCCGTCTCCAAGAATCTGTGTTGGATACCCTGAGCTAGTTGGTTAAGCTGAACAACAACTTGGAGAGTTGGAAGATGAAAGCTTGTCCGGCTTAGTTCATTCCAAAGGGATATCCTTGTGTGTGTGTGTGTTGAAGAAAGATGATATTTTCATCGATTGTTCCTCGGGATCGGTTGTTGAATCTATTGTCTTGTCCAAACCTTGATTTGAATGTGGGCTATCGTCAAGTCAAATGAGAACCAACGATGTTCATAATGTTGTCTTACTCGTGGTTGTTTCCTCGAGCATACACCGTTATATCTTTTTGGTCTGACCAATGCTATCACCTTGTTCACCTAATTATGGAATTCCATATTCATGGAAATCTGGATGACCTGTTGTTGAGCCCATCGACAATATTTTCATCTTATCTATGATTCATGTTGAACATTAAGCTAGTGTTGGAAACTTTGAAAGCATTTCTTCAGGCTAGCTCATGAAGCATATGTTTGGTATAAGAAGTGACTTCCTTTAGTTCACGTGAATTTGAAGTAAGTTGCCGCCATGAATTTGGGAAAGTTTGTCTCGCCTTCTCTGGAATCATCCCAAGTCAGTCATGCATGCGTGCAAAGTATTCTGTGGTCTGGAGACTTGCAACCTTCATTCTATATGAATCCCTAGCACACCAAGCCACTGATTGTTTTGTTCAAGGAGAAGAAGTTTCTTCTTAAGAGCTAGACTTACGGAAGGACTTCAATATCCTCGATGATGGTTCCCCATCTAGACTCGGTAGTGTTTTATTATAAGACTACTATGTGGTCATGCTTGTCTGGGACAGCGTGTTCACAAGTTTGTAGAAAAACCAGCTCATGTTTTGGAGCTTATTACCATAGTCCATTTCTTGAGAATCTCGCAATGACATCTCGTCGATTTGTGTTGCAAACTTTCATTTTCTTTCTAGACTCGATGAGTATGGAAAATCCTAACACCAACCAGATCTGAATCTCGGGCAGATATGATGGTTCGGACGTACTCCAAGAACTATATTGTTGGTCCCTCTGTAATCGGTAACGTGGATGTCGTGGCCAACACACCTAACCGGAAGGCCTATTATTGTAGTATCCTGGTTGAAGAAGTTAGTCACCTCCCCATAAGGATCTCGCAGGATCTGCCTTCGTAGTTATTCCTTATGGATTCTTGAGCTTCCGAAGTCCGACCTTTTACTTGATGTTCTAGATATCAAACCATATATATGAATGGATTAAGCTAGCACATCAAGGAGAACATTAGAAGCGGAGTGCTAAATGTCTCTCGGTCGATCATCCAGATTCTGATCCCTTGGCCTCGCTAAGGTGAAATCTGAGAAAGTGTTATCTTTCTTTGCATCTGCATCTTCCACCATTATTCATCATGGTAGCATGTTGTGTTGCCAGGATCCTTGACATGGATATTAGCAGAACCTTGATGAATACGGAAATGCTCAAGTTCTTGAGAGCACGCGCAAGCACTAGGATTTATCGTCGGCATTAATTGGGATCCTTTCTCAGTTTCTTCAATTATGCCATAACCTTTCAAACAGTGGAATCTCTCTCTACTGTTGGGTTTCTCCCCAGTTACTAGAATCATTCCTAGCATTTGCATTTTGTTCCTAGCTTGCACCGCCATTGTTCCAATCCCCCATGGGTTGCCCTTCTCGGTAGTTGTTGTCCAATACAATCTTCAAAAGTGGACTTGTCATGGGTCCCGTCCATTTCTGGTGATAAGAAAAAATCATCCATTGCTTTGTCTTCAACAAGGTAGTCCACATCATCCATTCGGATCCGGATATGCCATTCCTTTGAACTTCGCCAAACGATCGATGGTGATCGCCTTAGGCTGGTATAAAGAGTTTCAATGATCTAGATATCAAAAGTAATTCTTTTGCCACTTAAATGAAAATTCTACGAGTCACCTTCCCTAAGGGGCCCCATTATGAAATCATGGCAATTATTTCATCACTCTTGAGATTTTGCCCCACCCTCTTCAGCGTGAGATTTCTGCCTACCCAGTAAACCCTTGGCATCTACCTTTTTCCATCACTCCTAGTGTGTGATTCGCGTCTCAGCTCGTGAGATGTATCTATGTCTCATTCCGACAGTTAATCCTGAGCTGCTCGATCTTTGAGAAGAGTAATCCTTCTAGAGTTTCTTTTCCCTCTCGTTGTCATGTTGGATGTAGTTCTCAAAGCAAGACGTCGAGATTAAGGTGATGCAATGAATCAACATCCTCGAGAAAGACATCTGGATCGTGAAGATTGTGATAGCTTGTGTCCCTCTGTCTTCTTACCTCACGACTTGAATCTCGGGACGAGATTCTTGTTTAGTAGGGGTGAGCTGTCACATCCCTAGCTTCTGGTGTTGCCTAGTGTTTGCATCTTGCTTGCATCATGTTTAAATTTCTGAAACTTGAATTGAGGATTGTTGAAACCTCAGAAATCTGATTAAAAGAAGGGCAAGCACCCTTTAAATAGCATTCTGTGAATCCAAAATGCCCTAAAAATAGTTTTGTGAATTTTGGCAAGAGTTATATATCAAACCAAAATTCTGGAACATTTTTAAGGAATTATTTGGTCTCTAAATTTAAATCAGTAATCTATTTGAATTTGGGGATATATACATAATATATAATGAATATATTTTCAAATGCTTTGAAATGTTTTATGTACTTTTGGAATAGTCCAGAGAGGTAACATAAAATATCTCAGAGTGCTTTGGCACTGTTTTGAATTCATTTTGAATTTTGAATCAGTGGCAAAATGTGTAAATAAAAACAAAACAAAACAGAGATAAAATTAGAAAAGGCAGAGGACTTACCAGGTCCTCACCTGGCGCCCACCTCATGGCCCAGCACTGTAGCTGAGGCCCAGCCCAGCAGGCAGCCAAGACGCTAGTCGTCTCCCTCGTCCCGCCAGTGGGACGAGGCGCGTGCCCGGCGCGCGTGCGCGTTCGGCGCGGCACGCAGCACCCTGCCTGGCTGCCCCATCGTCGCCCTGGATGCCTCCCGCGATGCCATGCAGCCCTCTCGACCCCCTCTGACTCTCCCCCGGCCTCGTCCCCTCCTCTGTCATGCTCCTCTCACCATCGAACGGAGCCGTCGCCACCGTCACCGTTCGTCATGGCCACCGACCTCCCCACGCCCAGCCATCCCGACCACGAGCTCCGCCTCGCTGCCGGCACCTCTACGCTGAACCACACGACCCCGGTACGCCCTGAAGCCTCGTCATCGAGCTCATCTTCTCTGTAGGCCACCGGAGATCGTGCCATCGTCGCCCCGTGTCGCCTCCAAGCCTCCCCTGAGCCACTGAGCTGCTCGTCTGATTCGCTGTGAGCTTCTCTTCGTTCCCCTCTCTCCCCTTGCTCGATTGCGCCACGTAGTCGTCGTTCCCACCAGACCCGAGAACTCACCGCCGGCCGGCCATGGCGCCGCCGTAGCTAGAGCGCATCCGCGACACATCCGAGCCCACCCCCGTGCTCAGCGAGTCCGCAGGACTCCGTAGTAACCCGCAGCTCGTCCTTCCGTGCATCAAAACTCACGTTTCCGAGCGTGTCAGTAGCTCCGGCCGCCGCCCAAGTGGTCGCCGTCGTCGACCCAGCCTCCCTACGCCCAGCTGCGTACACCCCTAGATGCGGGCGAGCGAGGGCTCCCTTCTGTGCCCTCAGCGCACCAGCCGCATGCCCTCGCCCCTCGGCGAGTGCCACCGCCGCACCGGATGGTCGCCGGCGGTTAATTCCGGCTGTGCCGACGTGGCACAGCCATTAGCGGCCAATCCCTCCACTAACCAACCCCCCTAGGCCACTGATTCATGGGCCCCATGCCCTAATTAACATAGATTACATTTCTGTTTAGTTTTAACTAACCTCAGTGGGCCCACGAGTCAGCTTTGACCAAGATGACGTGGCCGTTGACTGGGCCCACTTGTCAGCGACCTAACCAACCTTGTGTCACTGACCAGTAGGCCCCACTGGTCAGGTTTAACCTGGGCCGCGTCAGTTGACTTGCTGACGTCATGATGACACAATGCTAACGCGGTTAATCATTTTCTAGATTTAAAACAAATTCCAGAAAATGCCCAAAACTTCTAAAAATCATAGAAAATTATCTATAACTCCAAATGAAATAATTTATATATGAAAAATTATCAGAAATATTCAAGGAATCCATCTATGCCATTTTCATGCATGTTAGAACAATTTAAGGTCACTGTTTAGGACAAATCCAATAAAGGGCATTTAAATAATCATATATGGAGTTGGAATTTGAATCTTGTATTCAAACCAACTTCATTTAATTGTGTTGCTAGTTGCATTAGCTCAATCAACAACATATTGCCATGTCATTATCATGCATCATGTTGTGCATTGCATTGATTGTGTTCCTTCTCTATTGCCGGTGGTTGTCCCCTCTCGATAGACGTTGTACCAACGCTGTGATCGTTGACACTGATGAAGACCCAATGATATCTTCAGAAGTGCCAGGCAAGCAAAACCCCCTTGTTCATTCCGATACAATCCCACTCTCTCGCTCTGCTCTCTTTTACTGCATTAGGACAACAACGATTCAACTGTTACATGTGCGGTAGTTGAACCCCTTTCCTCTGCATGACCTGTCATTGCCACAGTAAATAGATGAAACCCACTAGCATGAGTAGGAGTTGTTTGAGCCCTGATGTGCCTACTCATTCATGCTTGTTTGTCATGCCTGCTATTGCATAGAGTCGTGTCAGGTCTGGTTCATCGGGGATGAACGGAGGTGTGTAAACATGTCCTACAGTGTGTGAGCTAAGTGTGTGAACACGATTTGGTAAAGGTAGCGGTGAGAGGCCATGTAGGAGTACATGGTGGGTTGTCTCATTGAAACCGTTCCTTAGGAACTGAGTTCTGTGTTTGTGATCCATGAAACAGTTACTACCACGCATTGGGCCCGAAACCAATGGACCCTCTCGGCTTCTTAATCACCCTTGTCTCTGTCCAGGAGTTGCAACTAGTTTCTGGTGTTTGTAGTTATGTGTTGGCGGCCGTGCGTAGCGCTGACCCTAGGGGTGGGCTATGATGCGGTAGATACACCGTGGCACGGTGTATCCGGGCGCCCGTTTGGTGTCTCGGGAACCCTGTTCACATCGTTCGGGGCCGTATGTGGAAACCTCGGCCGGACTCCCTGCGGATGGAACCTGGATAGGCGATAAACCTGGACTAGAGACTTGAGTGTTTAGGTAGGCCGTGGCCGACACCCTCTTGGGCTTCCGCTTGAAGGTTGCCGAGTACATGTCGTGTAAACGGCGGTAAGTGGTGAGAGCGTGTGTGAAGAAGTACACCCCTGCAGGGTTAACATCATCTATTCGAATAGCCGTGTCCGCGGTAATGGACTTCTGGGTTGCCTATAACAGTTCATAGACAAGTGAAAGTGGATACTCTAAAACTCGCAAGATAAGCGTGAGTGCTATGGATGGCCTTCTCGTAGGGAGACGGGAGTGGATCCATAGTGGTGTATTGATATGGTGAATATGTGGACTCGTGTGCGCCACCTCAAAAGAGTTACTTGCAGTCGTAGTTCAGGTTAGCCACTGAGTCAAAGCTGGCTTGCTGCAGTTAAACTCCACCACCCTCTTTGTTGATACAGATGCATATGTGGTTAGTTCTGATGTAAGTCTTGCTGGGTACATTTGTACTCACGTTTACTTAATTTATGTTTTGCAGAGAGACTTCAGTCCCGGTAGTAGTTCCGCTTGGACATCGACGTTTAGCTTGATACCTCAGCTACGATCTTGTGCCCTCGGCAGGATCTGGTAGATAGTCAGGCTTCTCAGCCTTCTTCATTTGTAGTTGTCTGTACTCAGACAAGTTAAGCTTCCGCATGTGCTTGTTTCTTGTATGCTCTGTATGTTGGGTCATAAGACCCATGTTTGTCATATCTCGCTCCTTAGATGTTGTGATGCCATGTTATATTTACACATACCGAGCATATTGTGTGTATGATTGAAATTCTTGGTATGTGTGGGATCCGACAATCTAGTTGTTTATCCTTGGCAGCCTGTCATACGGGGAAATGTAGTCTAGTGCTTCCTTGAGCCATAGTAGTCCGCTACAGCCCGGTTCACCGAAGTCCTGCTAGCCCAGCACTACTGCTCAGATCACTTGACTGGCCGGCATGTGTTTCACTTCGTTCCTGTGTCTGTCCCTTCGGGGAAATGTCACGCGGTGACATCCGGAGTCCTGCCTAGCCTGCTACAGCCCGGTTTCCCGGAGTCCTGTTAGCCCAGTGCTATAGCGCGGAATCATTCGCTGATGACCGACATGCTCGATGTGATTCATGTATGCCTGTCTCCATAGGTCTGTGCCGCTTTGGGTTCACGACTAGCCATGTCGGCCCGGGTTCTCTGTCGTATGGATGCTAGAGGCACTATCATATACGTGAGCCAAAAGGCGCAAACGGTCCCGGGCCATGGTAAGGCGACACCCATGGGTTACCGTGCGTGCGGCCGCAAAGTGATATGAGGTGTTACCGGCTAGATCGATGTGACTTGGAATCGGGGTCCTCACAGCGTGAGGGTGTGGCGAGGGGGGATCGAAGTGGATCTGGCATGGGAGGGACGAAGGGACCTGTCGAATTAGCAATGGCGCACCCCAGAGCGGTGCGCCATAAGTAACTTTTTTGCATAAGTAATTTATTATTATTTTTTTGTTGCATCTAATAATTTTTTAGAAAATGCATATGAATATGAAACAGTAATTATTTTTTTATAAAAACAGTAATTATTTTTTTATAAAAACAGTAATATTTTTTAAAAAATATCATCAAGTTTGTTATTTGAAAATATTTATGAATCGAAAAAATATCATCAAATTTATTATTTTAAAATATCATCAAATTTGTTATTTGAAAATATAAACAAATTTGTTTTTTTGGATTTTTAGTTGCATTCATTTGTGACGGTGGAGCGGGGAGGGTGCGGGGGGTCGGCGGCGGCGGTGGAGCGGGGGAGGGTGCGGGGGGTCGTCGGCGGCGGTGGAGCGGGGGAGGGTGCGGGGAGTCGTCGGCGGCGGCGTGGGTCGGAGCAGTGGGGGGAATTAGCTAGGGGGCTAGGGAGAGGGATGAAGGGGATCTGGCGAGAGGGAGGGAATTAGCTAGGGGGAATCTTACTAATGGCGCACCTGCAGATGGTGCGCCATTAGTAATCTTTTTTTTACATAGCAATGGCGCACCGGGAAGAGGTGCGCCATTAGTAATCTTTTTTTTTACATAGCAATGGCACACCAGGCAGGGGTGCGCCATTAGTAATCTTTTTTTTATATATAGCAATGGCGCACCAGCTAGAGGTGCGCCATAAGTAATTTTTTTTCTTGCATGTAATATTTTTTTAGAAAATGAATATGAATATGAAAATGTAATATTTTTTTATAAAAACAATAATAATTGTTGTTTAACAACAATTGTAGTCTACACTTTTTTTTATTTTTTTAAAAATGAAGAGGGGAGAGGAGGTGTGGGTGGGATCGAGATCGAGATGGAGGGAGAATCGAGATCGAGATGGAGGGGGATCGAGATCGAGTGTCCTCATGAATATTCAATATTTTATCATATTGAATATTAAAAAATATCATTAAATTTGAAAAAATGTTCATGAATTCAAAAAGTGCCCATGAAATTTAAAAATATTCATGATATCAAAAAGTGCCCATGATATTTAAAAATATTCATGATATCAAAATATATACTAATGGCGCACTTCTACAGGGTGCGCCATTAGTAGTTTAAACTAGTAATGGCGCACTGTGAGGCGGTGCGCCATTAGTAGTTTTGCAAAAAAAAGAATAAAAAAATTCAATACTAGCGCACTCCCTGTCTGGTGCGCCATTACTAGTTAGAACTAGTAATGGCGCACTTCGGTTAGATTCCTTGAGGGACCGCACTAATCTAGGTTTGATGCCGCTCATGATAAGACCATTTGCTCGCTTGACCTGACCGTTAGTTTGAGGGTGATAGACTGAAGCGTAATCGAGCTTGATGCCCGTATTTTTGCACCAGAGTTTTATCTCGTCGGCCGTAAAGTTCGTGCCGTTATCAGTGATGATGCTATGGGGGACGCCGTAACGGTGTACGACCCCGGATATGAAGTCTATCACTGGTCCGGATTCGACCGTCTTAATAGGCTTGGCTTCTATCCATTTGGTGAATTTGTCCACCATGACCAGCAAGTATTTTTTCTTATGGGTTCCTCCTTTAAGGGGTCCAACCATGTCAAGCCCCCAGACCGCGAAGGGCCAGGTGATGGGGATAGTATGGAGGGCGGTGGGTGGCATATGGCTTTGGTTTGCAAAAAGCTGGCAACCAACACATCGTTGGACTAAGTCCTGAGTGTCTGCCCTGGCCGTCGGCCAATAAAAGCCTATACGGAAGGCCTTGCTTACAAGGGCCCGAGCTGCAGCGTGGTGACCGCCGAGTCCGGCATCAATTTCAGCCAGAAGATTCCGCCCTTCCTCTTCGGAGATGCACCTTTGAAGGACTCCGGTGGTGCTTTTCTTATAAAGCTCTCCCTCATGGACTTTATAGGCTTTAGATCACCGCACTATGCAGCGTGCCTCGTTTTGGTCCTCGAGAAGTTCCTGCCTAGTAAGGTAGGCTAGGAATGGTTCTGTCCACGGGGCGATGACGGCCATTATTTCGTGGGCGGAAGATGTTATTTCATTTGCAGATCCTCCAATTATGTCAGAGTGTTCGGTGTCGGGTAGTGCGGTTGGGTCCGGGCTGTTACTGCCAACTTCCCCTTCCCATACTACGGATGGCTGGAACAGCCTCTCCAAGAAGATGTTGGGGGGGGACTGCATCTCATTTTGCGCTAATGCGTGCCAAGACATCTGCCGCCTGGTTGTTTTCCCGGGCTATATGATGAAATTCGAGCCCCTCGAACCGAGCTGACATTTTTAGGACGGCGTTGCGGTATGCTGCCATTTTTGGATCCTTTGCATCAAAGTCTCCATTTATTTGGGATATCGCGAGGTTCGAATCCCCGCGTGCCTCTAGGCATTGAATGCCCATGGATACTGCCATCCGGAGACCATGCAGAAGGGCCTCATATTCGGCTGCGTTGTTGGAGTCCATATACATTATCTGGAGTACGTATTGAACTATATCTCCTGTCGGGGACGTCAGAACGATGCCAGCCTCCAGACCAGCCAACATTTTGGAGCCGTCGAAGTGCATGATCCAATTGGAATATGTGCCGTACTCTTTAGGGAGTTCGGCTTCCGTCTATTCGGCGACGAAGTCGGCCAAGACTTGTGACTTGATAGCTCGTCGTGGATTGTAAGTTATGTCGAGCGGGAGGAGCTCAATGGCCCATTTGGCAATCCGGCCCGTCGCGTCGTGGTTGTTTATAATATCGTTAAGTGGTACTTCCGAGTCTACCGTGATCGAACACTCTTGAAAGTAGTGTCGCAGCTTCCGAGATGCGATAAATACTGTGTACGCTATCTTTTGATAATGCGGGTACTGTGACTTGCATGGAGTAAGGACAGTGGACACATAGTAAACCGGCTTTTGAAGGGGCAATTTGTGTCCGTCCGTTTCTCGTTCGACGACGAGCACTGCGCTTACAACTTGATGAGTCGCCGCAATGTATAATAGCATAGGTTCACGAGTGTTTGGCGTGGCCAGGACTGGGTTTGTTGCCAATATTGCTTTTATTTGGTCGAGTCTGGCCGTGGCGGCATCCGTCCACTCGAAGTGTTCGGTGTGTCGGACGAGGCGATAAAGGGGTAATGCCTTTTCTCCCAAGCAAGAGATAAAGCGGCTTAGAGCCGCCACGCATCCGGTTAATTTTTGTATTTGTTTGAGGTCCTTTGGGTATCCAATTGTGATAGAGCACGGATCTTGGCTTGGTTTGCTTCAATTCCTCTACCGGATACAATGAAGCCCAAGAGCTTTCCGGCTGGTACGCTAAAAACACATTTTTCCGGGTTGAGCTTGATGTCGTATGTTTGAAGGTTATCGAATGTGAGCCTCAAGTCGTCTACTAGAGATTCAACATGCTTGGTTTTGACGACCATGTCATCTATGTATGCCTCCACTGTTTTGCTGATCTGGTTTGCCAGACATGTCTGAATCATGCGCTGATATGTTGCGCCGGCGTTTTTGAGCCCGAAGGGCATTGTGTTGACGCAGAATGGGCCGTATGGGGTGATGAATGCCGTTGCGGCTTGGTCTGGCTCTGCCATCTTAATTTGATGGTAGCCGGAGTACGCGTCGAGGAAACACAATGAATCGTGTCCGGCGGTGGCATCGATAATTTGATCAATGCGGGGGAGGGGGAAGGGATCCTTTGGGCAAGCCTTGTTAAGGTCCTTAAAATCGACACACAGGCGCCAGGATTTGTCCTTCTTTGGTACCATCACTAGGTTTGCTAGCCAGTCTGGATGTTTTATATCTCTGATGAATCCGGCCTCCAATTGCTTGGCTAGGTCCTCTCCCATGGCTTGTCTCTTAGGTTCGGAGAAACGCCGAAGAGCCTGCTTGACTGGCTTGAATCCCTTTAGGATATTTAGGCTGTGCTCGGCCAGCCTGCGTGGGATTCCTGGCATGTTTGAAGGGTGCTAGGCAAAAATGTCCCAGTTCTCGCGTAGGAACTCTCATAGTGTGGCGTCTACATCAGGTTTTAATTGTGCCCCGATGGAAGCTGCTTTTGTAGGGTCCGTTGGATGGACTTGGAATTTGACTATTTCGTCCGCTGGTTTATAGGAGGTGGACTTGGATCTTTTGTCGAGTATCACATCGTCCGTATTCACCATGGAGTGCAGCGCAGTCAGTTCCTCGGCCGCTAGGGCTTCGGATAATGCCTCGAGGGCCAGTGCGGCTGTCTTATTTTCGGTGCGGAGTGCTATGTCTGGATCACTAGCAAGAGTGATGATTCCATTGGGCCCGGGCATTTTGAGCTTCATGTACCTGTAATGGGGTATAGCTTGGAAGATTGTAAACGCCTCCCGCCCTAATAGAGCATTGTATCCGCTACTGAACGGGGCCACTTGGAACGTGACTTCTTCGGACCTGTAATTATCCGGCGTGCCGAACACCACATCTAGTGTGATTTTTCCTGTACAACGCGCTTCCCGACTGGGGATTATTCCTCTAAAGGTTGTACTGCTTCGCTCAATGCGGTTCCAGTCTATTTCCATTTTTCGAAGGGTTTCCTCATAAATGAGGTTCAATCCGCTGCCACCGTCCATGAGTACTTTGGTGAGTCGAAAGCCGTCCACTATTGCACTAAGGACCAAAGCGGCTGGTGCTCGGGCTGTTCGGAATTTTGGTTCGTCACTGGCATTAAGAGTGATGGCAGTGTTACTCCATGGGTTTATTGTTGCCATATGGTAGACTTCGGCAAGGCTGCAGAGTGTTCGTTTTCGCATATTATTTGATGCGAAAGTCTCAAAGACTGTTAGTACCGTACTGGTATCCTTAGGCTGGCGCTCCGCGGCTTCTGGGTTTAGAAGATCTTCGCCACTTTTGGCCACCTGCCGGAGTATCCAACATGCTCTAAGGCTATGAGTTGGTGTGGCGCCCTCTCTACTATGAATTTTACAGGGTCCATTGAGCCATCCCTCCAGTACGGTTCCATGCCCTCTAGAGGGTTTTTGCTTTTTGGTGTTTAACCCAGGTGTCTGGCAATAATGCACCCTTTTATTTCGGACTGGGTTTGTATTCGGGGCCGGATTGTCCCAAAATTTTATTTCGTTTTTCCAGGCGCTTTCCATCGCACAGTACTTTCGTACTATGGACGCCAAGTCGGTGAAGCGTGTAATTTCACGGCGACTTATGGCATTGAGGATTCTCTTGTCCGTGCAATTATTGCAGAAGAATGAAATTGCGTCTCCCTCGCGGCAGTCCTTTATCCTGTTCATGACCAGGAGGAATCTGGCCTAGTAATGGTGTATTGTTTCTTCGGGCTCTTGCCTAATTTGGGATAGATCGCATATGTTTGGGTGGATGGGTGGAATTGAATCCGAAACCTTGCCCAATCTGAGACTCAGGGGCCAAGGAGTTTCCCAACTTGAAAGTTTGGATTCTTGGATGTTGTCCAATGAATCTGGCCCGCTGCCTGACTTTAGGTTCAGGTCTTGAGTGACGTCCTCCCCTCCGCGGATATCCAGCATGGAGGGATCGGGAATCCGGACATAACTAGTCCTTAGGATAGATGAAGGGTCGCCGCATTGTTCCTCCACTACTGCAACGTGATGGGTGACCTGGGGAGAGTTGATCTCTCTCAGATCGGGTTTAGGCCCAATCTGATCGTAGTCTGTAGCGACTCCCAGGGCAGCGATGCAATCCAAGAGCTCGTTTAAGGAAGAGAGCTCCATTGGATCTAACTGCTCGGCGAGTTCTGAGTTGGCATGGAGATTGCTTTCGATAACCCGAGAAGTCATCGTCGGCGCAGCGGCCGAATAGGCGGTCATAAGAAAACCACCTAGCCGGAGAGTTTGGCCGACAGCCAAAGCTCCCTTAGCAACGGTGCCGTTTTTAAAGACGGGATGAGGCATCCTTCCTGACGGCGATGGCACAGCGGAACTCAATGAAAGTACCAATGTCGGTGTCAAAACCGGCGAATCTCGGGTAGGGGGTCCCGAACTGTGCGTCTAGGCGGATGGTAACAAGATACAAGGGACACGATGTTTTTACCCAGGTTCGGGCCCTCTCAATGGAGGTAAAACCCTACTCCTGCTTGATTAATATTGATGATATTGGTAGTACAAGAGTAGATCTACCACGAGATCAGAGAGCCTATGGTATGATTGTTGTTCGTCCTATAGACTAAAACCCTCCGGTTTATATAGACACCGGAGAGGGCTAGGGTTATACCGAGTCGGTTACAATGGGAGGAGATCTACATATCCGTATTACCTACCTTGCCTTCCACACCAAGGAAAGTCCCATTCGGACACGGGACGAAGTCTTCAATCATGTATCTTCATAGTCCAAGAGTCCGGCCAAAGGTTATAGTCCGGCTACCCGGACACCCCCTAATGCAGGACTCCCTCACCCATATTTTTATCCTCGATGGCAACAATACGATACGTGCCTTGCAACCCTTTCTGTCACTGGGTAAGGAGAACACAAGATTGAACCCAAAGCTAAGCACTTCTCCCATGGCAAGAAAGATCAATCTAGTAGGCCAAACCAAACTGATAATTTGAAGAGACTTGCAAAGATAACTTAATCATACATAAAAGAATTAAGAGAAGATTCAAATATTTCTCATAGATAAACTTGATCATTGATAACCCACAAGTATAGGGGATGGCAACAGTTTCCGAGGGTAGAGTATTCAACCCAAATTTATTGATTCGACACAAGGGGAGCCAAAGAATATTCTCAAGTATTGGCAGCTGAGTTGTCAATTCAACCACACCTGGAAACTTAGTATCTGCAGCAAAGTGTTTAGTAGCACAATAATATGATAGTAGTGGTAACGGTAATGGAAGAGTAGTGCAAGCAATAGTAAATATTTTTGGTATTTTGTAGTGATTGTTACAATAGCAACGAAAAAGTAAATAAGTGGAAACCAGTATATGGAAAGCTCGTAGGCATTGGATCAGTGATGGATAATTATGCCGGATGTGGTTCATCATGTAACAGTCATAACATAGGGTGACACAGAACTAGCTCCAATTCATCAATATAATGTAGTCATGTATTCCGAATATAGTCATACGTGCTTATGGAAAAGAACTTGCATGACATCTTTTGTCCTACCCTCCCGTCGCAGCGGGGTCCTGATGGAAACTAAGGGATATTAAGGCCTCCTTTTAATAGAAAACCGAAACAAAGCATAGCACATCGTGAATACATGAACTCCTCAAACTATGGTCATCACCGGGAGTGTCCCGATTATTGTCACTTCGGGGTTGCCGGATCATAACACATAGTAGGTGAGTATAGACTTG
This sequence comes from Triticum urartu, assembly GCF_003073215.2. Lineage (NCBI taxonomy): Eukaryota > Viridiplantae > Streptophyta > Magnoliopsida > Poales > Poaceae > Triticum > Triticum urartu. The sequence continues at coordinate 641,461,452 of NC_053023.1, read as the reverse complement.
CAAGATAGGATCAAGAACTCTCATATATTCATGAAAACATAATAGGTTCAGATCTGAAATCATGGCACTCGGGCCCTAGTGACAAGCCTTAAGCATAGCAAAGTCATAGCAACATTAATCTCAGAACATAATGGATACTAGGGATCAAACCCTAACGATACTAACTCGATTACATGATAAATCTCATCCAACCCATCACCGTCCAGCAAACCTACGATGGAATTACTCACGCACGGCGGTGAGAATCATGAAATTGGTGATGGAGGATGGTTGATGATGACGACGGCGATGAATCCCCCTCTCCGGAGCCCCGAACGGACTCCAGATCAGCCCTCCCGAGAGGTTTTAGGGCTTGGCGGCGGCTCCGTATCGTAAAACGCAATGATTTCTTCTCTCTTATTTTTTTCTCCCCGAAAGCAAATATATAGAGTTGGAGTTGGCGTCGGAAGGTCTCCAGGGGGCCCACGAGGTAGGGGGCACGCCCTGGGGGGGATGCCACCCACCCTCGTGGACAGGGTGTGGGCCCCCTGGACTTCATCTTTGGCGAGGATTTTTTATTATTTATTGTAAGGTATTCCGTGGAGTTTCAGGTCATTCCGAGAATATTTGTTTTCTGCACATAAAACAACATCATGGCAATTCTGCTGAAAACAGCGTCAGTCCGGGTTAGTTGCATTCAAATCATACAAGTTAGAGTCCAAAACAAGGGCAAAAGTGTTTGGAAAAGTAGATACGACGGAGACGTATCAACTCCCCCAAGCATAAACCCTTGCTTGTCCTCAAGCAATTCAGTTGACAAACTGAAAAAGAAAAAGAAAAACTTTTACAAACTCTGTTTGCTCTTGTTGTTGGAAATATGTCAAGCCAGTATTCAGGTTTTCAGCCAAGATTATAACTAATTGCATTTGCAATAATTCTCAGGTCTCATAATTACTCATATCAATAGCATGATCAACTAGCGAGCCATAATAATAAATCTCGGATGACAACACTTTCTCGAAACAATCATAATATGATATAACAAGATGGTATCTCGCTAGCCCTTTCTGAGACCGCAAAACATAAATGCGGAGCACCTTTGTAGATCAAGGACTGACTAGACATTGTAATTCATGGTAAAAGAGATCCAATCATAGTCATGACCAATATAAATTAACAGTGATGAATGCAAATGGTAGCTATGCTCTCCAGCTAGTGCTTTTAAGAAGAAGGTGATGACTCAACATAAAAGTAAATAGATAGGCCCTTCGCAGAGGGAAGCAGGGATTTGTAGAGGTGCTAGAGCTCAGTTTTGAAATAGAGATAAATAATATTTTGAACGGCATACTTTCATTGTCAACATAACATCTAAGAGATGGTGATATCTTCCATGCTACACACATTATAGGTGGTTCCCAAACAGAATGGTAAAGTTTATACTCCCCCTCCACCAACAAGCATCAATCCATGGCTTGCTCGAAACAACGAGTGCCTCCAACATACATCAGGTCCCGGGGGAGTTTTGTTTGCAATTAATTTTGATTTAGTTTGCATAAAGCATGGGACTGGGGATCCCGGTGACCAGCCATTTTCTCGTGAGTGAGGAGCGGAGTCCACTCCTCTTGAGAATAACCCTCCTAACATGGAAGATAAGGGCAGCCTTGGTTGATACATGAGCTATTCGAGCATACAAAACAAAATGCTTATTTGAAGGTTTAGAGTTTGGCACATACAAATTTACTTGGAACGACAGGTAGATACCGCATATAGGAAGGTATAGTGGACTCATCTGGAATAACTTTGGGTTTAAGGAATTGGATGCACAAGCAGTATTCCCGCGTAGTATAGGTGAAGGCTAGAAAAAGACTGGGAAGCGACCAACTAGAGAGCGACAACAGCCATGTAAATGCATTAAAATTAATAAACATTGGATGCAAGCATGAGTAGGATATAATGCACCATGAACATAAATATTGTGAAGGCTATGTTGATTTGTTTCAACTACATGTGTGAACATGTGCCAAGTCAAGTCACTCAAATGATTCAAAGGAGGATACCACCCCATCGTACCACATCATAACCATTTTAATAGCATGTTGGCACGCAAGATAAACCATTATAACTCATAGCTAATCAAGCATGGCACAAGTAACTATGATCTCTAATTGTCATTGCAAACATGTTTAATCATAATAAACTGAATCAAGAACGATGAACTCATCATATTTACAAAAACAAAACAGGTCGAGTTCATACCAGCTTCGCTTATCCCAATCAATTCATCACACTACAAGAAATATGTCAACTTATGACCACCACTATTGGTCATTGAAAGGTCACAAATTTCCATTTATGACCTTTTTGTGACCAAAAACATAAGGTCAAAAGCTGGGCGTCGTAAACTGACTATAGCGACCTTTCTTCTGGAATGGTCGCAAACGTTTATGACCAAAATAAGTCCACTATGGCGTTTTGGTCACTAGCAACCTCCCCAGGCCACGTAGGCATCCAGCGTGGCAAGCTGATGTGGCACAAGATTCAGCCCGGTCCAATTTGGTTTTCTACATGGGTCGAGCCCATTAATTCAGCCTTTTAGGATTTTTTTTCCTTGTTAATTCTGGTCGGCTTCATGGGCCAAGCCCAATGTAGCCTTTTTTATTGTTGGCCCGTGGCCTTTTATTATTTATTGCTTTTCTATTTTCAGCCATTATATATTCAAGTTGGTCCCACTAGTCAGATGGGTCCCACTTGTCATGATCATCTCTCAAATTGGTCCCACATATCAGAAATGTACAAATTTGACAGATTATTTTCATAAGTGGACCCATTGGTCAAGTTTCCATTTCACAAGTTTTCAAATCGCATACATAATCAATACTTCAAATAAAACAAAGAACACATAAAATTCATCAAATATACAACTAAATAAATTTATTACAATCTTTACAACACAGATATTCTACAATATGCTACTCTTTACTGAGTTGGACTTCACGCCTCCACACTTGGCTTCACACTACACGGCTTCACACTTCACACTTGAGCTTCTGTAAAAGAGGAACCACCACAATTTTAAGTCTACAATACAACAATTAATACTAATCAAGGATAAAAACAAAAATAAGTAATAGACTCAAATGTGTAGGCAGCATGGAACTAGTGATACGACAACATGTAGAAAACACTACAATGTAAATACTGTTGTAAGTTCAATCAGTGCAAAATCAGCACTACACAAAGCAACACATAACAATTGGTTCCAAGCAAGCTGACAGACTCACAGTTTTATCAACCCTCTAGGAAATTCCATAAACACACAAAGCTGAGTTATCCATGAAGCCATCTTGCAATAAACCATCGGACTAACACCACATAGAATAAACAAAAAGAAGAAACTCAAATATCCATGGAGAAATAGACACCAACTCTGCATTATCACAATAGCAGTTCAGATCTCACTCAAACAGAAGGGCTTCACACAAACCCAGCACGAGCATACAGAAACTTCTAGAAATGGGCGTGGAGACGAAGAGAGCATTTACTTGGCCTGGTACTTCCCCTTAGGGAGGATGGTGTGGTCCGCAGGGTGGGGGGTAGAGGCCTGATCCGCCATGCCTCGTTGGTCTCAACCTATGGAAGAAAACAGTGCAATCATAACTCAAGCCAAACCAGCAAGGGTACGAGCGAATGGATCAAGCAGCAAGTAGAACACATGAAAATAAGAAAGACAAACATAACTCAAGCCAAACCAGCAAGGGTACGAGCGAATGGATCAAGCAGCAAGCAGAACACATGAAAATAAGAAAGACAATCATATATATTATAAATAAGCAAAGGAAAACAATACATGATGTCTCAGAATTTTAAAGCTGAATATAAGCATAATACCAATGAATAGTAAAACCAGATAGCTTTTACAGCTTCAAATGCTACACAATTATAAATAAGCAAAGGAAAACAATACATGATGTCTCAGAATATTAAAGCTGATAAGCATAATACTGATGACTAGTAAAACCACATAGCTTTTACAGCTTCAAATGCTACACAATCTCCTTAACCCCAAACCACATAGCTTTTATCGAATCACACCCAAAATACAGTAGAGCTACAGCCAAACTAGAGTAGTTACAGAATCATCACATATGTAGTTGGCAGGAGGAAGAAGCGACAGATCGAGGAAATTCTCTCACCAGCAGCAACAGCAGGGCGAAGTTGAGGAGGGTCGGCGGCAGGAGCAGCTCAGGGAAGTGGTCGAGGAAGACAGTCGGCAGCAGTAGGTCCGTTACACCCATGACCTGCCTACCGTCGAGCGCCCCGCGAAGACGCCTGGGGAGGTGGCGGAGCAGCTCAATAAAAGGAATAAAGTATGATTAACTGATAGCAACAAGTAAACAACAAATAGGTAATTTTACAGCAAGGAAAACAGTAATTCCAAGAGTTGTACTTTAAAATGATTATCTATACTGGTTACTTGTTTATTTAGCAAGGAACCACAACATATTTTTGTAGAAAAAGAACATGTATCCAAAATAATCACCAAACAAATACGGGAGCATGGTTCAAGACCTCGCACCAAGACCATTTGTATACCTGAGGATGGTGCAAAAAGCTACCTCGTGTGATTTCAATCTCAATGCAAAATAAGAGACATAGTGCAAGATGATACTAACTGAATGAGGCAAGCAGTTAACAAGTACGCAATCCTTCCTACTCTATCACAAACTGTACATCAACCGAGCAGGAACACAAAAAAAATACTAGCAAGCATCAAATTCGCAAAAACGAAAGAAGAATCAATCAACATGCAAGGTGCAGTCCTGCAGCTGCACCAGGAACAGTCTGTACTAGATGTTTCTAATTCCAACTGAAATAAATATCTGGAATAACCAAGACAACATTTACGACATTGTTCATGTTCACGTGGATTAGGTTATTGCAGGGAAAATCATTTGGATCAGTAAATTATGATCAGGGTGGAACATACAAGATAATTAGATAACATCTGTAAAAAAATAATATAGAAGCAAACAGTGATGAAACTTTGAAGGTTTTTACACGTTTGGAAGGTTTTATGTGCTTATCTTCACAACAAATGGTAAACTAATGCCGCAGCATCCTATTTGCATCCATTGCATAGAACAAAGAAGTGATATGAAGAATTTTAGGTAGATGCATGATGATGGTACAGTGGTCTTAGTTTTTTTTCCTTTTTTGAAGTAGTAAAAGTGTGTTCAGGTATTCTTCTAAAAAATTAAAAGTGTGTTCAGGTAGGCACTCGAATGAGCCATCCATCATGTATGTGATTGCAAAACCCAATTGGTATTACTAGCATTTAAGAATTCACAAGTTGAAGAAAGTTAAGAACCAGCAAATCAAACTACGGGATTCATACATACAGAGTTTGCAGGTTGTGACTGACAGTATCTGAATCATGCTCATCAGCATCATCAGCAGGGCATTCACCAAATGTTCAGCCCTGTGAGCAGACAAGATATCACAAACATGCAGATTTGCAGACAACTCTGAATTTTTTAGTTGGTGTTCATTTGGTAAGGAACTAGTACGAGTGTTATGGAAGCACAGAGAATCAATGACAAGTTAAGCTGAAGCAACACGCACTGAATTTCTACAAAAACATGCATATATTCTTGCACCATTTTCCTTCTTCTAAACAAAGCCCTCTATTCTTCTTCTTCTTCAGCTAAGCTAGTAGAAGATTTGGCACATCATGGAAATTTTAATTGAATTCAGTTAAATTTGTGCTACTGCTGCTGTTATATGCTTTTCTATTTGAGATAACAGTACATAAATCATCAGACCAGATATTGATTATATGCTTTCAATGAATGTAAATACATATATGAAGTTTCACAGAAGAAATCGCTAACAACAAAAATGCATCATTATTCTTAATCCCATATCATCAGTTTGCGCAAGTTGCAGTACCATGCAGCAATTTCCACTCCAATCAAGGAAGAGCACTACTACTTGCAGATAACAAGAGTTCAACAAAGATACACGTATCATCAGTTTGCCAAACATGGCAGTGTTCGGTTCAGAAAGATGCAGTACAAATGGCCAAACTTAGATGCGTTCAGTTTCATAAGAACTGAAAAAGACAGCATTAGTAAGATCATGTAGTACCACAACTGCAACATTTTCTAGATAGATAATCAGTTTGCAAAAGCAACGCGTTCAGTTCTTACATCCAACCAGCTAACAAAGCGTTGGCAATCACTCAGCATACGCACTACGGCTACCACTACTTTCAGATAGAGACAAGCAGAGTCAACAACAACCATATATGCAAATCAACCAGAATTTTACCTGCCCCTGGTGGCGCCGGAGATGGATGCTTCTGCTGTTGGCCGTCACCGCCCCTGACGCTGCTGCTCATGGACGGAAACCGCATCGCGTCAGGGAAGAGGATGGAAGGGAATGCAAGGGAATGCCCCATGGCGTCGGCGTCGAGGCAGCCTTCCCGTCCATGCCATGGCGGCCTGGAGCCCGAGCGACGACGACGTGCTGGATGGATCTGGTAGCAAGAGGAGACGAGGTGAGGAAGAGAGGATCTGGTAGGGATAGGAGACGAGGTGAGGAAGAGAGGGGACCAACCTTAGTGGCCGGAGACACGCCGACGACGCGGTGGACCAAACCCTATCCACGGGAGACGGTTGCGCGTGGCCGCTGGAGCACGCGAGCACCGGATCTAGGTGGAGCGCGAGGCCGCCGCCGCCCCTCCCCTACCACGGGGCCGGGTGCGGGTCACCTCCCACGAAAGGAGAGAGAGACGGAGCCGGCGCGGACATGGATGGGACTCGGATGCGCTCGCGGTCGGTGGTGCCGACCATGTCCACGACGGCCAGTGAAGGTGTGGGTGGCGGCGAGGGGAGGCATCTGAGGTGGGGAGGGGAGAGGTGGGCGGCGGTGGCGAGGATCTGAGGTGGGAAGGAAGGGATGGGTGGCGGCGAGGGGAGGGATCTGGATCGGGAGCGACGATTCTGGCCGGAGGCGAGGGAGGAGTGGAGGGGGGAAGGGGAGGGTGCAGACGAAGGGAGAGGTGGGCAGCGGAAGGAAGGGGAGGACGGGGCGGCAGCGGAGCGATGGTCGACGGGGAGAGCAGTGGGGCGGGTGGTCGACGAAGGTGGCGGCCGCGGTCCAATGGAGGGAAAGGGGAGAGGGGTTAGGGTTTGGGTTGCGGGGAGAGGAGGAGAGAGGGGAGGAGTGGTGTGCCCGCGAGGGGGGAGGAGTGGGTGAGTGGTGGCATTTTGCCAATGACAGGTGGGCCTGCGAGGAATTAGGCCCACATGTCAGTGTCCTTAACGACATGTGGTGTAGGTGAGTGGAGCTGCTTTCGGGTGGGTGTGGGTGGGGAGAGGGTGAGGGGTGTGGGTCGTTGGATCTGGCAGGATCCGACGGTCTCTAATGCTTGATCCGTGTGACATGCCCATTGACCAATCAGAATGAAGTGCAGGCTTTGATGATGTTATGACCATCTAAAATGGTCATAATCAATTTTCCATTTTCCGAGTGCCTAAAATGAGTTTTTTTTGTGAAGGATCTACCATATATTTGTTGCAAAATTGGGCCTAATCAATTTTATAAATACTAGGACATATTTAATGCACAATTGACAAAATGGTTGGGTGTCAAAAGTTTTGATCCACCTCTGGTGAAAAAGACAAATTCCCGTCGATTCAGCTGGAAGCGGGTCAAATTTGAACTGTAGCTACCTCGTAGTTTGCTCTTTATTTTTTCCAAAAATCATTTATAGGTACATAAGGACCTATTTAATCAGAGAAACACCAAAAAAATTCAATTCGAGATTCGACCACTAGCTAGGAACGGTCATTCCCGCCGTTTTGACCGCATTTTGAAACGGGCATAAAAAATTCAAAAAAAATCAAAAAATTGGGAAACCTTCGCATTGTGTCATTATATGTGACCAAGTTCCTAGGAAAAATAACAAACTTGTAATACGGCAATTATTTTAAAAAAGTGTTCTCAGAAACGAGCTATCATGCGTGAAGATTCATGGCTTTCAAGCCAAATGATCAATCTTATGGCCACATTCATGGCATAGTTTGTTCAAATGATCTCATATTGTGCACAAGGGTGCATATTGGAATGTCAAACAATGTTGCCTAAGGAAGTTTTCATTTTCGTTGGACGAAAAAACCATTTTCCATTTTTCGAGTGCCCGAAAGGAGGTTCTTTTGTGAAGGACCTCCCAAATAATTGTTGCAAAATTGTACCAAATAATTTTTCTAAAATATTAGGACATATTTAATGCACAATTGACCAAATGTTTGGGTGCCAAAAGTTTTGATCCACCTCTGGTGAAAAAGACAAATTCCACGATTCAGTTGGAAGCGGGTCAAATTTGAACTGTAGCTACCTCGTAGTTTGCTCTTTATTTTTTCCAAAAATCATTTCTAGGTACATAAGTATCTATTTAATCAGAGAAACACCAAAAAAATTCCAAGATTCAACCACTAGCTAGGAACGGTCATTCCCGCCGTTTTGACCGCATTTTGAAACGGGCATAAAAAATTCAAAAAAAATCAAAAAATTGGGAAACCTTCGCATTGTGTCATTATATGTGGCCAAGTTCCAGGAAAAATAATAAACTTGTAATACGATAATTATTTTAAAAAAGTGTTCTCAGAAATGAGCTATCATGTGTGAAGATTCACGGCTTTCAAGCCAAATGATCAATCTTATGGCCACATTCATGGCATAGTTTGTTCAAATGATCTCATATTGTGCACAAGGGTGCATATTGGAATGGAAAACAATGTTGCCTAAGGAAGTTTTCATTTTCGTTGGACGAAAAAACCATTTTCCATTTTTCGAGTGCCCGAAAGGAGGTTTTTTGTGAAGGAACTACCAAATAATTGTTGCAAAATTGGACCAAATAATTTTTATAAAATACTAGGCCATATTTAATGCACAATTGACAAAATGGTTGGGTGTCAAAAGTTTTGATCCACCTCTCGTGAAAAAGGCAAATTTCCGCTGATTCAGTTGGAAGCGGGTCAAATTTGAACTGCAACTGCCTCATAGTTTGCTATTTATTTTTTCCAAATATAATTTCTAGTTACATAAGGACCTATTTAATCATTCATAAATACATGGTTTGGTGGCGATACGTCGAGGTTTGGGCGGTGGCCGAGGGCCCCAACTCTAGAGCGCGTAAACTCGCATGCCCGTCGCGTGGTCACCGCGTGACCGTAATGTTGCCATGTGTTCTGGGCAGCCTAGGCATGTCTAGTGCGTTAGGCACTCCCCAGGTTGGTGCTAGGAAGAAAATTACAACATAAGATTCTCACAAGGAGACCGATCGATGCTCAAACATGAATTAGCAGCCAAGTGTTTGATTAGCGGTACGGGAAATGCACATGGCCAATGGGGGTGAGTTTTGGCTGAAGAAGATCATCTACTAAGGAGAATGTCTTCACAAATTTTTAGCTCAAAAGGAGGATCCTAGGTGGTACTTGCTTTGCAAAGTACCACGCTGGACAAAAATATGAATGTTGAAGCTGGGCTCAAAATAATGAATGGAGTGAGCTGAAATTTTGTGGAGGATGGTTATTTGGGCATAGGAAAGCATTGTAGAAAATTGATACCATTTGGACATGCCAAAGAAGTACTTCCTTCACAATGCTCTTCTATGGACAGAAACTTGGGAAAACTAGTGAGACAGATTGGATGAATGAAATGATCTCAAAATTGGTGTAGGTAAGTTACTTAGGTATGGTCATATGCTGGTAAATTTTCAGATCATTTGGGTAAGCCTAGCTAGTACTTACTTCACAAAGCTTCTCTCGAGGTAGAAACTTTGGAAATTTCCCGAGAAAGATTTACTAGGAAACTTGAGCTGAATATTATCATGTGGCAATGATTTGGGTATGGAAGAGTGCCCGAAAAGTTTGAGGGTAATAGGAGGGGTCTATATAACACTTGCTTTGCAACGTGCCAATTTGGCCATAAAATATAAATTGAACCTGGGATCACATAGATGATTTGACTGAGCTGCAATTTGGAGGAGGTTGATAATTTGGGCATATGAAGGAACTGTATAAATTTCATGTCACTTAGAGATATAAAAAAGGTACTTCCTTCACAATGCTTCTAGGTGGACAAAAACTTTGGAAATTTGCCGAGGAAGATTTGCTAGGCAAATGGAGCTGAATTTTGTCATGCGGTAATAATTTGGATAGGAAAGAGTGCCCAAAAATCCGAGGGCAATCAAGAATATATAAATAGCACTTCCTTCATAAAGTGTTGTTGTGAACAGAATAGGAAAATGAATATTGTTGAATTAGTTTTGAACTAGGCAAGGAAGGATTTTAACATATTTGATGAAGATATGCCCCAAAGAATTTATGAGATTTTTTTGGGAATTTTGGGAATGATAGAAATATAGGTTGCTTCACAACCTAGGGCAAAAACTGCCACATGGACATGACACATAGGCAAAACTGATGACATGGCGCCTAGTCATCACAACCCACCACAATCTACAAGGCTATGACCATCTATATTGGTCATTAACAACTACAAATAAGGCAGCGGACTAGCACTGTTTGCTTTGTGACCATTTCGTGTAAGGAAATTACGACCTTTTTGACCAAAATGGTCGCAATGGTTTAGGGTTTGGAGCCCCCTGAACAGCTTTTGACCAATTGGTCTAAAATCGTCATAAATTTATGACCAATTCTTCGAGGGTCACTGACAGAAGGTCATAAGTTGACATATTTCTTGTAGTGTCATATATCATCATAATTGCCTTTCACTTGCACGACCGAACGATGTGAATAATAATAAGAGTGCACGTGCATTGGACTAAGCTGGAATCTGCGAGCATTCAATAAATAGGAGAAGACAAAGCAATATGGTTCTGGGTTAAATCTACAATAATGTATACAAGAGCCACTTCAACAATTTAATCATGGTCTTCTCCTATCGACCCCCAAAGAAAAGAAATAATATAAAACTATTTACACGGGAAAACTCCCAACAAGCAAAATAAGAACGGGAAATATTTTTGGGTTTTCATTTTAATTATTACTACTACAGCAAGAAAGTAAACTACTACTAATTTTTTTTTTGGTTTTTCTTAAGGTTTAACAAACACCCAAGAAGAAAGCAGGAAAAAGAAAATAAACTAGCATGGATATTACAGTGAAAGAGTATGAGCACCGACATCTAGCAATGAGTGTGTGTGAACATAAATGTAATGTCAGTGAGAAATACGTACTCCCCCAAGCTTAGGCTTTTGGCCTAAGTTGGTCTATTGCCAGGGATAGCCTGGCTGATATCCGTAGGTGTAGCTGGGGTCGTACTGTGATGAAGAAGACTCTGACTGCCATTGGCTGGCAGCCAACTCCGGATCCCAAGAATAAACAGATTGTCGTGGAGGCTCATCTTGTGGTTCCGGTTCCGGGGCTGGTGCAGGATTCCGGTAAGCTTGAACGGCAGCCCTCGTAACGAGATAGGGTCCTTCAAAATTAAACAAGGAAGGAGCAGGCAAGGTAATAGTTTCAGGATGATGTTTATGAAAGAATAATTTCTATTTGAGCTCTCCTTCCCTGCCCTTAACAATAAAATCATGCGCTAGCATACTCTTATAATCTAAATAAGCACTTGGCAGCAATTTTTCTTCTTTCTCATGAAGCCTAATAGCTATGTTAAAATGTGCAGCGAGGCATGAAGCATAAATGCCTCCAAGATGGGTCCCTTAGTACGGTTCATAATTAACCATCTAGCAATAATTCCGCCCATACTAACAGTGTTATCGCGGTATAAACCATGGAACAAAATAATAATATCAGGAACACTAAGGTTTCCACAGTTTCCATGACCAATCAAGCAACGACTAGCAAATATGGAAAAGTAGCGTAACACAGGAAAATGTATGCTAGTGATTCTTGCATTAGAAGCCCTCCTGGTTTCTCCCACAGTGATAGTGTTAATAAACGCCTCCACCTCATTACGGTGTGGTTCCTCTAAAGTTCCCTCAGGGGGTATGTGGCAAACCTTGGAAAATTCAGCTAATGGCATCTTCTTAACAATGTCATATAAATGAAACTCTACTGTAAGAGGTGATTCCTTAGGGAAAAAGTAGAAGTTTTGCACAAAAGTATTTGTGAGTAAGAGATACTGATGACGTTGGTCGCGGAGGAAGTCAGTGAGGCTGACATTCTCAATTAATGAATAGAAATCCTTATAAATCCCGGCTGTTCTCAAGAAGTCATCGGAAGGCCATTCACATGGCCGGACCTCCGCGGTACAAGGCAAATTATATTTGGGCCTCTGTGCTTCTTCATTTTGTTTTTCCTTCGAGCTTTGGCTCGATGTGCCCCTCAAAAGTATCTTCATTATTTCTGAAATATTCTGAAATTTTTAGTAACTTCACACAAAAGTGAACCAATTTCAATAAAGCTGATAGCAACTACTCCTACAAGTGCGTGGATCCTATATCAAGCATTAGAACTACTTGGAACCATATAAATTTGACATGAATGCTCAAGAACATGGTCACCTATGCAGCACAAATTTGCAATGAATAAAGCACTAGAACAAAAACTAATTGGACCAATGGAGGAGTCACATACCAAGGAACAATCTCCCCAAGCAGTTTTGCGAGAGGTGCTTTGAGCAAGGAGATCGAAAATCACAGCAAAGTGGCCTAGAACTCGTGCTTGAGTTGGTTTTTCGTGTTTGGGGGAGGAAGAAGAAGAGGATGGGTGCAGGAATAAGTGGAGGAGGGCCACCATGGGCCCACGAGGCAGGGGGCGCGCCCAGGGGGATAGGACGCGCCCTCCACCCTTGTGACCAGGTGGCAGCTCCCCCCGCTATGATTTTTGCACTAAAAATCCTCAAATATTCCCGAACAAATCATATTAAATTGGCATGGCATTCTGAGGACTTTTATTTTTGGGATATTTTTATATTGCACGGATAAATCAGGAAACAGACAGAAAAATACTATTTTACTTTATTTCAACTAAATAACAGAAAGTATAAAGAAGGTACAGAAAGTTGTGCTTCTAGTTTCATCCATCTCATGCTCATCAAAAGGAATCCACTAACAAGGTTGATCAAGTGTTGTTAACAAACTCATTCCGATTAACATGAAACCGCAGAAATTTCGAATAACACTAGGTTACCTCAACGAGGATATGCACATCCCCAAAAATAAGAATATCATATTTCTTCTTGACAGTAGGAAGAGGAAATTCAAAACCTCCAAATATAATCGATGGAATTTTGTCAATAGAGTTGATGCTATAAACTTGAGGTTGTTTCCTCGGAAAGTGTACCGTATGCTCATTACCATTAACATGAAAAGTGACACTGCCTTTGGTGCAATCAATAACAGCCCCTGCAGTATTAACAAAAGGTCTTCCAATAATAATAGACATACTATCGTCCTCAGGGATATCAAGAATAACAAAGTCCGTTAAAATAGTAACGTTCGCAACCACAACAGGCACATCCTCACAAATACCGACAGGTATAGCAGTTGATTTATCAGCCATTTGCAAAGAAATTTCAGTAGGTTTCAACTTAGTCAAGTCAAGTCTACGATATAAAGAGAGAGGCATAACACTAACGCCGGCTCCAAGATCACATAAAGCAGTTTTAACGTAATTTATTTTAATGGAGCATGGTATAGTAGGTACTCCTGGATCTCCAAGTTTCGTTGGTATTCCACCCTTAAAAGTATAATTAGAAAGCATGGTGGAAATTTCAGCTTCCGGTATCTTTCTTTTATTAGTAATGATATCTTTCATATATTTAGCATAAGGATTAGTTTTAAGCACATCAGTCAATCGCATACGCAAAAAGATAGGTCTAATCATTTAGGCAAAGCGCTCAGAATCTTCATCATCCTTTTTCTTGGATGGTTTGGGAGGAAAAGGCATGGGTTTCTGAACCCATGATTCTCTTTCTTTACCATGTTTCCTAGCAACAAAGTCTCTTTTATCATAACGTTGATTCTTTGATTGTGGGTTATCAAGATCAACAGCAGGTTCAATTTCTACATCATTATCATTACTAGGTTGAGCATCATCATGATAATCATCATTAACATTTTCATTAGGTTTATGTTCATTACCAGATTGTGTTTCGGCATCAAAAATAGATATATCATTTGGATTCTCAGGTGGTTCAGCAATAGGTTCACTAGAAGTTTGCACAGTTCTATCATATTTCGTTTTCTTCTTTTTAGATGAACTAGGTGCATCAATATTATTTCTCTGAGAATCTTGCTCAATTGTCTTAGGGTGGCCTTCGGGATACAAATGTTCCTTAGTCATTCTACCAGTTCTAGTAGCTACTCTAATAGCATAATCATTTTTCTTACTATTCATTTCATCAAGCAATTCTTTTTGAGCTTTAAGTACTTGTTCCATTTGAGTGGTAACCATAGAAGCATGCTTGCTAACAAATTTAAGTTCACCTCTAATATTAGCCAGATAATCACCCAAGCGTTTAATCATGTAAGCATCTCGTTTTAATTGTCTACCAAAATAAGCATTTAAGTTTTCTTGTTTAACAATAAAATTATCAAACTCATCAAGTCATTACCTAGCAGACTTATAATGAGGAATATCACCTTCATCAAATCTATAGAGATAATTTACCTTTACTACCTGTGTCAGGATATCGAGGTCTGCAGGTTCTTCAATAAATAAAGGATTGAGACCATATGTTTCTTCAATAGGTGGTAAATTAAGACCATGTATTTCTTCAATAGGAGGTAAATTCTTAACATCTTCAGCTTTAATACCTTTTTCTTTCATAGATTTCTTTGCCTCTTTCATATCTTCGGGACTGAGAAATAGAACACCTCTCTTCTTCGGAGTTGGTTTAGAAATAGGCTCGATAATTGGAGTAGGAGCTAGCTAAGGAGGTGCCCAATTATTTTGATTTGTCAACATATTATTCAATAGAATTTCAGCTTCATCCGGTGTTCTTTCCCTAAAAAGACAACCAACACAACTATCCAGGTAATCTCTGGAAGCGTCGGTTAGTCCATTATAAAAGATATCAAGTATTTCATTTTTCTTAAGAGGATGATCAGGCAAAGCATTAAGTAACTTGAGAAGCCTCCCCCAAGCTTGTGGGAGACTCTCTTCTTTAATTTGCACAAAGTTGTATATTTCCTTCAAAGCAGCTTGTTTCTTATGAGCAGGGAAATATTTAGTAGAGAAGTAATAAATCATATCCTGGGGACTACGCACACAACCAGGATCAAGAGAATTAAACCATATCTTAGCATCACCCTTTAATGAGAACGGGAATATTTTAAGGATATAAAAGTAACGAGATCTCTCATCATTAGTAAACAGGGTGGCTATATCGTTTAATTTAGTAAGATGTACCACAACAGTTTCAGATTCATAGCCATGAAAAGGATCAGATTCAACCAAAGTAATTATATCGGGATCAACAGAGAATTCATAATCCTTAACGGGAACACAAATAGGTGAAGTAGCAAAAGCAGGGTCAGGTTTCATTTTATCTTTAAGAGATTCTTTGTTCCATTTAGCTAATAACCACTTGAGCTCATATCTATCTTTGTAGGCTAAAATAGCGGCAGAAGATTCCATATCAAAAACATAACCCTCAGGAATAACAGGCATATCTTCATCATCACTTTCATCATTATAATCAGATTCAATAATTTCTTTCTCTGTAGCCCTAGCAATTTGTTCATCAAGAAATTCACTAAGGGGCATAATAGTATCAGGCATAGAAGCAGTTTCATCATAAGTATCATGCATAGCAGAAGTGGCATCATCAATAACATGCGACATATCGGAACGAATAGCAGAAGCAGGTTTAGGTGTCGCAAGCTTACTCATAACAGAAGGTGAATCAAGTGCAGAGCAAGATGGCAGTTCCTTACCTCCCCTCGTAGTTGAGGGATAAATTGTTGTTTTAGCGTCTTTCAAGTTCTTCATAGTGTCCAGCAGATATAAATCTCAAGTGACTCAAGGAATAGAGCTATGCTCCCCGGCAACGGCGCCAGAAAAAGGTCTTTATAACCCACAAGTATAGGGGATCGCAACAGTTTTTGAGGGTAGAGTATTCAACCCAAATTTATTGATTCGACACAAGGGGAGCCAAACAATATTCTCAAGTATTGGCAGCTGAACTGTCAATTCAACCACACCTGGAAACTTAGTATCTGCAGCAAAGTGTTTAGTAGCACAGTAATATGATAGTAGTGGTAACGGTAACGGAAGAGTAGTGCAAGCAATAGTAAATATTTTTGGTATTTTGTAGTGACTGCAACAATAGCAACGAAAAGTAAGTAAGTAGAAACCAGTATATGGAAAGCTCGTAGGCATTGGATCATTGATGGATATTATGCCAGATGTGGTTCATCATGTAACAGTCATAACATAGGGTGACACAGAACTAGCTCCAATTCATCAATATAATGTAGGCGTGTATTCCGAATATAGTCATACGTGCTTATGGAAAAGAACTTCCATGACATCTTTTGTCCTACCCTCCCGTGGCAGAGGGGTCCTAATGGAAACTAAGGGATATTAAGGCCTCCTTTTAATAGAGAACCAGAACAAAGCATTAGCACATAGTGAATACATGAACTCCTCAAACTATGGTCATCACCGGGAGTGGTCCCGATTATTGTCTCTTCGGGGTTGCCGGATCATAACACATAGTAGGTGACTATAGACTGCTACCTCTTGAGCACTGCATTGGTTTTCCCCGAAGAGGAGAGGATGATGTAGCAAAGTAGCGTAAGTATTTCCCTCAGTTTTTGAGAACCAAGGTATCAATCTAGTAGGAGGCCATGCGCAAGTACCTCGTACCTACACAAAAACAATAGTTCAACGCAACCAAAGTGATTAGGGGTTGTCAATCCCTTCATGGTCACTTATGAGAGTGAGATCTGATAGAGATGATAGATAATATTTTTGGTATTTTTGATACAGAGATGCAAACTAAAAAGTAAAAGACAAAGTAAAAAAGCAAGGCAAGATTAAAGTGATGGAGATTGATATGATGAGAATAGACCCGGGGGCCATAGGTTTCACTAGTGGCTTCTCTCAAGAGCATAAGTATTCTACAGTGGGTGAACAAATTACTGTTGAGCAATTGACAGAATTGAGCATAGTTATGAGAATATCTAGGTATGATCATGTATATAGGCATCACGTCCGAGACAGGTAGACCGACTCCTGCCTACATCTACTACTATTACTCCACTCATCGATCGCTATCCAGCATGCATCTAGAGTATTATGTTAAAAACAGAGTAACACCTTAAGCAAGATGACATGATGTAGAGGGATAGTTTCATGCAATATGATAAAAACCCCATCTTGTTATCCTCGATGGCAACGATGCAATACGTGCCTTGCTGCCCCTTCTGTCACTGGGAAAGGACACCGCAAGATCGAACCCAAAGCTAAGCGCTTCTCCCAGGGCAAGAAAAACCAATCTAGTAGGCTAAACCAAACTGATAATTCGAAGAGACTTGCAAAGATAACCAATCATACATAAAAGAATTCAGAGAAGATTCAAATATTATTCATAGATAGACTTGATCATAAACCCACAATTCATCGGTCTCAACAAACACACCGCAAAAAGAAGATTACATCGAATAGATCTCCACAAGAGAGGGGCAGAACATTGTATTGAGATCCAAAAAGAGAGAAGAAGCCATCTAGCTACTAACTATGGACCCGAAGGTCTGAGGTAAACTACTCACACTTCATCGGAGGGGCTATGATGATGTAGAAGCCCTCCATGATGACGGCCCTCTGCGGCGGAGCTCTGGAACAGGCCCCAAGATGGGATCTCATGGATACAGAAAGTTGCAGCTGTGGAATTAGGTTTTTGGCTCCGTATCTGATAGTTTGGGGCTACGTAGGTATATATAGGAGGAAGGAGTACGTCGGTGGAGCAATAGGGGGACCACGAGGCAGGGGGCGCGCCCTAGGGGGCGCGCCCCCACCCTCGTGACCGCCTCTGTTACTTCTTGGAGTAGGTTCCAAGTCTCTTGGATCACGTTCGGCGAGAAAATCACGTTCCCGAAGGTTTCATTCCGTTTGGACTCTGTTTGATATTCCGTTCTTTCGAAACACTGAATTAGGCAAAAAAAACAACAATTCTGGGCTGGGCCTCCGGTTAATAGGTTAGTCCCAAAAAATAATATAAAAGTGGAAAATAAAGCCCAATATAGTCCAAAACAGTAGATAATATAGCATGGAGCAATCAAAAATTATAGATACGTTGGAGACGTATAAGGCATCCCCAAGCTTAATTCCTGCTCGTCCTCGAGTAGGTAAATGATAAAAAGAGAATTTTTGATGTGGAGTGCTACTTGGCATAATTTCAATGAAAATCTTCTTAATTGTGGTATGAATATTTCAGATTCGAATGATTCAAGACAAAAGTTCATATTGACATAAAAATAATAATACTTCAAGCACACTAACAAAGCAATTATGTCTTCTCAAAATAACATGGCCAAAGAAAGTTATCCCTACAAAATCATATAGTCTGGCTATGCTCTATCTTCACCACAAACACTACTAGGAAAAGGCATGCTAGTGGCGCACCGAATTTGCCTTCTAATGGCGCACTACCGGTGCGCCACTGGCATCACGCCATTAGAATTAAATTCTAATGGCGCACCACCGGTGCGCCATTAGTATCTGGTGTTCTAATGGTGCACCACGTAGTGCGCCATTAGTATAGCCTGCAGTGCGCCATTAGAATGCCTCCCAGGGGGCCATATGTACCCATGTGTTTTGGCATTCTAATGGCGCACCAGCAGATAATGCGCCATTAGTGTGATGATCACAGTGCGCCATTAGTGTCTTGTGTGGTGCGCCATTAGTATGAATATTAGGTTTTTTTTTTTGCTTTTCTGATTTTTGCACAGGTTACAAAATATATTATTGGACAGAATATAGACAGCAGCACACAGCAACATCAGATTCATCGAATACAATAGAAGATTAGTCTCCGAATACAATTCATCATATTAGTCTCCGAATTCAAAAGACCGAACAAAGATAAAACATTACAAGTCTCAAGACCGCGAGTATCGAGTTTGTCGGAAGTAATACTAATCCTAACAAGTCCTACTAATCATCATCATACAGCTTCTACTCGTTATTCATAACAAGTCATACGATCATCATCTTGATAGTCTTCGAACCAACCCTACTTAATTGTTCTTAGCACATGATCATCAGTATTAGGCAGGACCTAAATACCCTATTTAAGCTAAAATAGCATAAAACAATATAGACCCTGACTCTCCATTATGGAGAATGGAGAACATCCTGTCTCCAATTCTTGCGCTTCGCTTCCTTTTGCTTCCAAGAAGCTCCTTACGACTGTCCATACATTTTTTCCATCCTTTGATTTTCATGTCTCCACTTCTTTTAGAAATCTCGTATGGACAGTTGAGATTCATAGGACGACCTGGTTGTATGTTCAAAACATTAACACTACCTTTCAGATACATCATATGAGGCACACAATTCTCTGGGATTATCTGTTGAAAAACATACTAATAACTTCATAGTTAGCAATGATGTACTAGTTTTAGAAGTATGCAAAAGATTCACGGATGTCGTAATAGTAAAAATCTTACCAGGGTATCTCCATGGTAGTTACCGTAGTTGAACACATGCACTAGTGGCACGTATTTACCATAATGTTGAGGAGTTTGATTGTAGATATTGTAATTCTCAATGTCAGTACAAAATCCAACCAAATGATTTTTCTCCTTGTAAGTTGTTAATTCGGAGCCATCGGTGTAGTGGGTTTTGTCTACCATCTCCCGCACATTCTTTGAACAATAAAAATAAGCTGTCAATGGAAATAAGCTGTCAACTATTTTGAAATAAACAATATAAATTAGCTAATAACTATGTTTGAGAAACTCACATAGCGGTAGAACTGGAGGCGTATCAACAAGGACCCAAATGTCCATATTGTCTTGGTTGATGTCAGGATTACCAAGATCCATGGTGATAAGCATACCCTCATCAAAACCATACATCTTGCAAAATGCTTCCCAATTTTTGCAACCAAAATGGGTTACGCTCTCAGAATTATAGAGATTTACTTCAAAGTCCACATCATGATGAGTCCTTAGGTGAATTTTCTTTGTTTCAGAAATTTCATGGTCTTCAAAATCCATCCTCTCCAAGACATAGCGTCTTGCATGGCATGGGATAAGCTATACTCGAATTGTAAAAGATGAAAATTACACGTTGAAATAGTTGAAGTCATGCTTAATTATGAAAATAACACATGTCGTCGTTGTGTACCGTTTCAACTTCGAAGGTCTCCTCGAGCTTAATGCTGAAGCGCCGATCGTCGTCCAGGTGAGGCATGTCGCACAGACCTCGATCGTCATGGCACCAGTCGCACTATGCCGGGAGACTTTTGCCGTCCGATGATGATGACGACATATCCTGGGACAGCTCCCAGAATTGCTTGCCGCCCGAACCACCGGCCTCATCGTTGTGGGCCATGTTTCGCTCTAAATAGTAAAAAAGTTTGGTCAAAAAGTTGGTTATTGTCAAGGAACAAGATCATGGTCTCATCATTTAGGGTTTGTCGACACCGAGGCACCCTAAAAGCCTAAGCTTTCATCATTTAGGGTTTGTCGACGCCGAGGCACCCTAAAAGCCTAAGGTTTTATCATTTAGGTTCTCATCGACACCGAGACATCCGGGGCAGCCAAGTTAAGTTTTCATCATTTAGGGTTTATCGATGCCGAGGCACCCTAGGTTGGGCCTAATCACTTGGCACTAATCACTTGGCTCTATTGCCACCTATGGTTTAATAAAGCAAGAATAAAGGGGCAGTTGATCCTACTTAATTAAGTACTAAGATACCCCGGCCCATGCATTAGTAGCAAGTACCTCATATGTCCGATTTTTAGCAAAGTCATGCTAAAATTCACGGAAAATTTCACCATGACCTTTGCTGAAAATAGGACATATGGAGTACCCGAATTTGCCGAAACGGAAGTTAATCGACATTCCGGCAAACTCAAGGGCCTCTCGGGGTACCTACAAAATCATCACGACACGAAGGGCCTCTCAAGGGCCTCAAGCAGCAGCGGCGTCTCCCAGGACCCCATTTGTTTGCTAAATTTCTTTGAGCAACAATCTGAGCAGAAAATTCAGCATATTTCTATACAACAGCACTGTAAAGATGAAGAACAGTTCTACAGCAGCCCATTTATATACAATAGCATATTTGGTCATACCAATTTCTGAAACAATTCAAATCTGAACTGTATCTTTGGTCATACAAATCTCTGAAATTATACGAATCTGAAATAGAACCGCGCCAAGGCTGACACATCTCTACACCATGGAGTGTTCCTTTTTCTCAATTCCCCAAGCAGCCTGGCGCTGCTCCATGACCTGACCTTTTATACTATGATGAACAAAAGCATCTACCTCAGAAATCTCCAGTACATAGACCACGGGTAGAACAAGTCCATGCATCACAAAGTCACACAAATCAGAGTGACAGCACCAACAATTTCAAGCTCCCTGTGCAACAAAGCAGCCCCGAAATTGCTCAGACGGGCAGTCCGACTGGTGACAGGGTCCAAACCGAAAGCTATATGCTACCACAATCTATCATGAACACGACCCAAACGAAGTCAATTCTACACTACATCTGACAGACCACTCCGTGTTCTCTCAGATTTCCTCCACTCGCCGAGATGGGTTCCCACCCAGCCCAGCCATCACCGCCTCTCCTCTCTTGCACGCACACAGCAACCCAGAAAAACACAAGACAAGCAGTAGAATCTCTGCTCTACCGGGAGGCAACGAAGTGGCCAAGGTCACAGGGGGTGATACCTGAGTGGAAGCCCTAGGCTAGCGCGAGGGGGCGGAGCGCTGCTGCTGCTGCTATTGCTTGGGGACGGCAAGGTCGGAGTAGGCGGCGCGAGAAGGCGGCGGGAGGCGGGGGAGGGGGTTCCGCCGATCCGGCCGAAGGGGCGAGAGGTGGGAGGAGACGAGGCGGCGGCGCGGTCGGGTGGGTGCGTGGGGCACTGCTCCCGGGTCCGGACTGGCCACGCTGCTCAGGGACGGCGAAGGAGGCGAGGGGGGGGGGCGAGGGGGACGGCGAACACGGGGGGCAGTGGGTGAGATCGATGAGGCAGGGGAGAGATTACAGAGATTGGGGATTTAGTGTGGGGGGAAGCTTTCTAATGGCGCACCACCCCCTCGTGCGCCATAAGTACGACTATTCTAATGGCGCACCACCCCTCGGTGCGCGATTAGAATTTAGTGTGGGGGGAAGCTTTCTAATGGCGCACCACCCGCTCGTGCGCCATAAGTACAACTATTCTAATGGCGCACCACCCCTCGGTCCGCCATTAGAATTTTGCTTTAATCATAACAGTAATATTTTTTATAAAAATAGTAATAATTTTTTAAAAAATATGTTCAAATTTGTTACTTGAAAATATCATCGGCGGCGGCGGTGGAGCGGGGGAGGGTGCGGGGGGTGCCCGTTGGCGGCGGTGGAGTGGGGGAGGGTGCGGGGGGCCGGGTGCTCGTCGGCGGCGGTGGAGCGGGGGAGGGTTGCGGTGGGTCGTCGGCGGCGGTGGAGCTAGCGGGGGAGGGTGCGGGTGGGATCGAGATGGAGGGGGAATCGAGATCGAGATGGAGGGGGATCGAGATCAAGTGTCCTCATGAATTCGAAAAGTGCCCATGAAATTTAAAAATATTCATGATATCAAAAAGTGTCCATGAAATACAATCGAGAAATCAAGACTACGATTTAAATACAATCGATCTTAGCTAGCTATCTGTTCACAATCTTCTTGCCCCTCTTTTTCGCAAATGGAGTTCTTCTGTGGAACGGACATCCTTTAGGTAGGGTGGTCCTGCTTCTTCTTGTGGTGTGTGCTGCTACTTCATCGTCGTCGTCATGTTCGATCTTTGGGTCGCCGTACTTGTCGAAGTCTTGCTCATTGGCTACTCCATCCATTCCGATGATCTTCCTTTTGCCTCTCCTCACAACAACACGACTGGGCTTTGACGGGTCGGTAATGAAGAAGCATTGGTCCACTTGGGAAGCCAGTACCCATGGCTCATTGCAATGCGCACCGGGTAATAGTGCGCCATTACTAGTTTAAACTAGTAATGGCGCACTGTGAAACGATGCGCCATTAGTAGTTTTGCAAAAAAAAGAATATTTTTTTTACAATAATGGCGCACTGTCTACTTGGTGCGCCATTACTACTTAGAACTAGTAATGGCGCACTTCGACCTAATGCGCCATTAGTATGTATGGAAAAATGGAAAAAAAATAATTTAATACTAGTGGCGCACCCTGTTTCTGGTGCGCCATTAGTGTCTTGCACACGATTGGCGCATCACCAACCGGTGCGCCATTAGTATATAGTAGTGGCGCACTGCTTCCATGGTGCGCCATTAGTATCAATCCTATCTATAGCCCTTTTCCTAGTAGTGAAAAAGTATTTAAATCATGCACAACCCCGATGGCAAGCCAAGCAATTGTTTCATACTTTACATTTTCAAAACTTTTTCGATCCTCATGCAATACATGAGCGTGAGGCATGGATATAGCACTATATGTGGAATATAATGGTGGTTGTGGAGAAGAGAAAAAGAGTGGAAGATAGTCTCACATCAACTAGGCGTATCAACGGGCTATGGAGATGCCCATCAATAGATATCAATGTGGGTGAGTAGGGATTGCCATGCAACGGATGCACTAGAGCTATAAGTATATGAAAGCTCAACAAAACAAACTAAGTGGGTGTGCATCCAACTCGCTTGCTCACGAAGACCTAGGGCAATTTTGAGGAAGCCCATCATTGGAATATACAAGCCAAGTTCTATAATGAAAAATTCCCACTAGTATATGAAAGTGACAAAATGAGAGACTCTCTATCATGAAGATCATGGTGCTACTTTGAAGCACAAGTGTGGTAAAAGGATAGTAACATTGTCCCTTCTCTCTTTTTCTCTCATTTTTTTATTTGGGCCTTTTCTCCTTTTTTGTGGCCTCTTTTTTTCGTCCGGTGTCTCATCCCGACTTGTGGGGGAATCATAGTCTCCATCATCCTTTCCTCACTTGGGACAATGCTCTAAAAATGATGATCATCACACTTTTGTTTTTCTTACAACTCAACAATTACAACACGATACTTAGAACAAAATATGACTCTATATGAATGCCTCTGGCGGTGTACCGGGATATGCAATGAATCAAGAGTGACATGTATTAAAGAATTATGAACGGTGGCTTTGCCACAAATACGATGTCAACTACATGATCATGCTAGCAATATGACAATGATGGAGCGTGTCATAATAAACGAAACGGTGGAAAGTTGCATGGCAATATATCTCGGAATGGCTATGGAAATGCCATGATAGGTAGGTATGGTGGTTGTTTTGAGGAAGGTATATGGTGGGTGTATGATACCGGTGAAAACTGTGCGGTATTAGAGAGGCTAGCAATGGTGGAAGGATGGGAAAAGTGCGTATAATCCATGGACTCAACATTAGTCATAAAGAACTCATATACTTATTGCAAAAATCTAGAAGTTATCAAAGCAAAGTATTACGCGGATGCTCCTAGGGGGATAGATTGGTAGGAAAAGACCATCGCTCGTCCCCGATCGCTACTCATAAGGAAGACAATCAATAAATAAATCATGCTCCTACTTCATCACATAACGGTTCACCATACGTGCATGCTACGAGAATCACAAACTTGAACACAAGTATTCTTTAAATTCACAACTACTCAACTAGCATGACTCTAATATCACCATCTTCATATCTCAAAACAATTATCAAGCATCAATCTTTTCTTAGTATTCAACGCACTAAAAAGAAAGTTTCACAAATCTTGAATACCAAGCATATTATTATTAAGCAAATTACCATGCTATTAAATACTCTCAAAACAATCTAAGTGAAGCATGAGATATCAATAGTTTCTTTAAAACAAATCCACCACCATGCTCTAAAACATCTAAGTGAAGCACATAGAGCAAAATTATAACGATCAAAAGATATAAGTGAAGCACATAGAGCAAAACTACATAGCTCAAAAGATATAAGTGAAGCACATAGAGTATTCTATCAGATTCCAATTCATGTATGGCTCTCTCAAAAGGTGTGTACAGCAAGGATGATTGTGGCACACTAACAAACAAAGACACAAATAATACAAGACGCTCCAAGAAAAACACATATTATGTGGTGAATAAAAATATAGCTCCAAGTAAAATTACCGATGGAAGTAGACGAAAGAGGAGATGCCCTCCGTGGCATCCCCAAGCTTTGACTTTTTGGTGTCCTTGGATTATCTTGGGGGTTCCATGCGCATCCTCAAGCTTAGGCTCTTGCCACTCCTTGTTCCATAATCCATCAAATGATTTCACCCAAAACTTGAAAACTTCACAACACAAAACTCAATAGAAATCTCGTGAGCTCCGTTAGTGAAAGAAAACAAAAGACCACTTCAAGGTACTGTAGTGAACTCATTCTTTATTTATATTTGTGTTAAACCTACTGTATTCCAACTTCTCTATGGATTATAAACTGTTTTACTAGACATACATTCATCAAAATAAGCAAACAACACACGGAAAACAGAATCTGTCAAAAACAGAACAGTCTGTAGAAATCTGTAACTAACGCAAACATCTGGAACTCCAAAAAACCGACCAAAATAGGACGACCTAGAAAATTTGTTTATTGATCATCAGCAATTGGAATCAGTATTTTATCACATTCTGGTGATTCTTAACAATTGTTTTTGTGAACAGAAAGTTTCTGGAAATTACAGCAAGATCAAATAACTATCATCCAAGAAGATCCTATAGGTCTAACTTTTCACAAACACTGATTAAAATACAAAACCACATACAAACAGAAGGTAGATGGGTTATTTATTACTAAGGAGCAAGGAAAAATATTGGGCTGTCTCCCAACAAGCGGTTTACTTTAAAGCCTTTTTAGCTAGGCATTGAGATTTCAATGATGCTCACAAGAAAGGCAAGAATTGAGGCACAACGAGAGAATCATAAAACATGTGACAAACACACTTAAGTCTAACATACTTCCTATGCATAGGCATATTATAGGCAAACAAATTATCGTAGCAAGCAAAAACTAGCATATGCAAGGAAGCGGAAAGGAACAATAGCAATCTCAACATAACGAGAGGTAATTTAGTAACATGAAAATTTCTATAACCATATTTTCCTCTCACATAATAATTACATGTAGGATCATAAGAAAATTCTACAATATAGCTATCACATAACATATTCTCAACACGATCCACATGCATGCGAAGTTTACACTCATCCAAAATAGTGGGATTATCATTAACTAAAGTCATGATTTCTCCAAGCCCACTTTTATCAAAAATTTCATAAGATTGAATGTCATCCAAATACGTGGGATCTAAATTTGACACTCTTCCAAACCCACTTTCAATATTAGTGCAAACACTATTATCAATCTTATATTTGTCATGGGGCTTAAATAAATTTTCAAGATCATAAGAAGACTCTCCCCAATCATGACTATTGGACATAGCAAAACTAGCATCCCCAAGCTTAGGGTTTTGCATATTATTAGCATAATTTACATCAATAGAACTAATAATAAAATCATTGCAATCATGCTTTTTATTCAAAGATCTATCGTGAAGCACTTCATCACAATTTTCAGATTTACGGATTTCAGGCAAAAGCTTATAAAGATAATCTAGTGCATCCAAATCACTAGGAGTTGGTTCATCATAATTGGATCTCTTAAAAATATTGGCAAGCGGATGAGGATCCATAGATATTAGCTTCTCTGTTTAGGAATAAATACTCAACTATTTCAACCAAGCGAGGAAACGAGCCAAGAAAGACATCAATGCGAACAGAAAAGACAGGGCGAATAAAACGACAAGGGTGAAGTGGGGGAGAGGAAAACGAGAGGCAAATGGCAACTAATGTAATGCGAGAGATAGGGATTGTGATGGGTACTTGGTATATTGACTTTTTGCGTAGACTCCCCGGCAACGGCGCCAGAAATGGCTCGTTGTCGGGAGTCCAAATCTTGACTTCACCTTGCGTAAGCCTCCCCGGCATTGGCGCCAGAAATTCTTCTTGCTACCTCTTGAGCACTGCGTTGGTTTTCCCCGAAGAGGAGAGGATGATGCAGCAAAGTAGCATAAGTATTTCCCTCAGTTTTTGAGAACCAAGGTATCAATCCAGTAGGAGGCCACGCGCAAGTCCCTCGTACCTACACAAAAACAATAGCTCAACGCAACCAACGCGATCAGGGGTTGTCAATCCCTTCATGGTCACTTACGAGAGTGAGATCTGATAGAGATGATAGATAATATTTTTGGTATTTTTGATACAGAGATGCAAACTAAAAAGTAAAAGACAAAGTAAAAAAGCAAGGCAATATTAAAGTGATGGAGATTGATATGATGAGAATAGACCCGGGGGCCATAAGTTTCACTAGTGGCTTCTCTCAAGAGCATAAGTATTCTACGGTGGGTGAACAAATTACTGTTGAGAAATTGACAGAATTGAGCATAGTTATGAGAATATCTAGGTATCATCATGTATATAGGAATCACGTCCGAGACATGTAGACCGACTCCTGCCTGCATCTACTACTATTACACCATTCATCGACCGCTATCCAGCATGCATCTAGAGTATTAAGTTAAAAATAGAGTAACGCCTTAAGCAAGATGACATGATGTAGAGGGATAGTTTCATGCAATATGATAAAAACCCCATCTTGTTATCCTCGATGGCAATGATGCAATACTTGCCTTGCTGCCCCTTCTGTCACTGGGAAAGGACACTGCAAGACTGAACCCAAAGGTAAGCACTTCTCCCATGGCAAGAAAAACCAATCTAGTAGGCCAAACCAAACTGATAATTCGAAGAGACTTGCAAAGATAACCAATCATACATAAAATAATTCAGAGAAGATTCAAATATTATTCATAGATAGACTTGATCATAAACCCACAATTCATCGTTCTCAACAAACACACCGCAAAAAGAAGATTACATCGAATAGATCTCCACGAGAGAGGGGGAGAACATTGTATTGAGATCCAAAAGAAGAGAAGAAGCCATCTAGCTACTAACTATGGACCCGGAGGTCTGAGGTAAACTACTCACACTTCATCGGAGGGGCTATGATGATGTAGAAGCCCTCCGTGATGACGGCTGTCGGTGTCAAAACCGGCGGATCTCGGGTAGGGGGTCCCGAACTGTGCGTCTAGGCAGATGGTAACAGGAGACAAGGGACATGATGTTTTTACCCAGGTTCGGGCCCTCTCCATGGAGGTAAAACCCTACTTTTGCTTGATTAATATTGATGATATGGGTAGTACAAGAGTGGATCTACCATGAGATCAAAGAGGCTAAACCCTAGAAGCTAGCCTATGGTATGATTGTTGTTGTGTCCTACGGACTACACCCTCTGGTTTATATAGACACCGGAGGGGGCTAGGGTTACACAGAGTCGGTTACAAGGAAGGAGATCTACATATCTGTATTGCCAAGCTTGCCTTCCACGCCAAGGAGAGTCCCTTCCGGACACGGGACGAAGTCTTCAATCTTGTATCTTCATAGTCCAACAGTCCAGCCAAAGGTTATAGTCCGGCTGTCCGGATAGCCCCTAATCTAGGACTCCCTCAGTAGCCCCTGAACCAGGCTTCAATGACGATGAGTCCGGCACGCAGATTGTCTTCGGCATTGCAAGGCGGGTTCCTCCTTTGAATACTTCATAGAAGATTTTGAACACGAGGATTGTGTCCGGCTCTGCAAAACAAGTTCCACATACCACCGTAGAGAGAATAAATATTTCCACAAATCTAGTCTGCTGACGTATCCCGTAATGTGACATCACACCATAGCCAAGCCCTTATGCGAATCATTTTTACAACCAACCTCAGCGCGTTTTGCGAGATGGTTTCCTTGGCACGTCTTGTCGAAGCAGAGATCGTGTCCCCTTATTGCAGGATTCTCATTAATACGGATGTGGGTAATCCAACTGCGCCATCAATTATAGCGCTTTGGGGATAAGCGAGTTTTACCAGGCTGGTGGAGATGCATAGTTTTGTCCGCCCATATAAGGGGATAAGGGTTCATCTTTCCCATCCACGCCATCTTCCTCCTTTGCTCATCCATTTTCGCACACTCGAGCTCCAGCGCCCATGTCCGCATTTTCTTCCTCAACCTTCTCCAACCATGTCCGGAGCGGGAGGCAGATGGATGGTTTCCCCTGTCACGGAGGAACACATCAAGAAGCTGAGGGGAGCGGGATACATGCCCGACGATATCGCGCATCGGCTCCCAGATGCGGGGCAGCTCATCCCCACCCCCAGGCCCCACGAGAGGGTAGTGTTCCTTACCAATTTCCTCCGCGGACTAGGATTCCCTCTCCACTCATTCGTCCGGGGGCTCATTTTCTACTATGGCCTGGATTTCCACGATCTGGCCCCGAACTTCATCCTCAACATCTCGGCGTTTATCGTCGTGTTCGAGGCCTTCCTCCGCATCAAGCCCCACTTCGGCTTATGACTGAAGACCTTCAATGTAAAACCAATGGTAGTGAGCGGCCGGCAGGCGAAGTGCGGAGGCGCCATGGTGGGCAAGATGCCCAACGTCACATGGCTCGAGGGCTCCTACGTGGAGACAATAAAGGGGTGGCAATCGGGGTGGTTCTACATCACCGAGCCGTGTGACCCCAAATGGGCAACGGTCCCCGAGTTCCGATCCGGAATCCCCACACGGCTCACTTCCTAGCAAGAGAAGGGCCTGTCCTGGGGTAGTTCGGGAGAGCTGACCGGACTCGAAACCTGTATCCAAAACATGGTGAGCAAGAAGCTCAAGCTTGTCAATATAGTCCAGGTCATGCTCATCCGCCGGATCCTCCCGTGTCAACAACGGGCGTTCAACTTGTGGGAGTTCGACCCGGCCCAACACCAAACTCTGAGCGAGCTTTTCGACACAACAAACGAGGATGCTTGGAAGGTGCTATTTAATGGCGCTGAGGTTCCCCCTCCCCTTACCGAGGATCGCGGATTTAGCACAAAGCGCCAAGCCAGTGCAGTAAGCTGTTTTACCTCTTATAGGGTATTCATTTTTCATAGTTTAGCTATGTGAAAGATTTGTGCTTTCCACACCTTTGACAGGATTGGGTGGAGACATCGGGGAAGATTGATTGTCCGGCCCCTCTGCCCGAAGGCCCAACAGACGCCCGCTTAGTGGAGCTGCTGGTTCTGGCACCTTACGTGGTGCTGGAGAAGAAGGTCAAGAAGAAGGCCACGGGAACCCGAAAGAGTTCCCGGCGCCTGGTGGTATCAGACTCATCGTCTGATGACTCCGAGGCGCACTCCTCCCACGAAGATGGGGAGGAGGAAAAATAAGCTTCCTCCCCTCCAGCGGGGGGAGAAAAGAAAAGGAAGGCCGCCCCAACTAGGGAGGCCGGAGGGTCCAAGAATGGAAGGACTCTCGCTCCGGACTACTCCGCCACCGCCGCCAACAGCGAAGATGAGTGGCCACCCAGGGCCAAGCCCCTGGCAAGATCGTAAGTGTTCGGACATCAGAGTAACTCGTGGCTCCGTTTAATTGCACAGTTTCTTCTAACGCCGGACACGGTTATGAAGTCCATCCCGGGCCCACATCGACGTATCTTCGTCGAGCGGCTCTTTGGACCCGTCGGCCATGAGCAGCGAAGGATCTCTTCCGACTGCCTCCACCCCTCGCACTACGAACAACGCCGAGGTGTTGTCTCAAAGGGCACCAAGCCGAGGGGAGGTAGTCCTGGAGGCGCCACGAGGCAACCTTCCGGACTGCAGGCACAAAGGGAGCAAGGCTCCCAAGGGCTCCAAGATCGGCCCCGGGCCGAACAGCGCACCGGAACCTCCAGTGGTTCCGGACTCCGGCAAGCGCCCCCCCCCCCCGCCAAGAGGGGCAAGCCTGCCATGCCGGTGACCTCCGTCCAACCAGAGGCACCGGATAATTTGCTAGAGGTGCTTAATGGCGCCTCCATCGACGAGGAACACCGCACTATTATGAGTGCGGTGGTCCAGAAGGTTCGGTCCGCCGAGAGCGGACTACTGAAGCCTGTGCCAGCCTTCTAACAGGCTTTGAGGTATGTATTTAAAATATATGAAAATATTACTGCATAGACAGTAGCCCCTGATGCTCTGTTCGGTGTTCACAAAGAAAAGCCGAATTGAGGATCTAAGAACATCCACAGGAGTCTTACATAAGTATGTCGATATGGGTATGCAGGCTGCGCTGCTGACCTCTGCTGCAGTGACTGCGAAGGTCGATGCGTTGAAGCAGAGCCTCGAGCGGTCCGAGGAAGAGCTCAGCCTTGCCAAGAAGCAGCTCGAGGAGAAAGAAGGTAAGTAATACCTTGTGTAAGTATATAAAAAAGATGTGGTTGCAAAAAATGACAGGATCATCATGGCTATGGTAGGGGCCACGACCAAGGTGGCGACCTTGAAGCAAGCGCTTTCTGAGGCCGAAAACAAAGCGGCCACGAAGCGCACCGAGCGAGGGAAACAGGAGGCGCGGGTGGAGGAGGTTCAGCAAGAGCTCCAGGCTCTCGTGAAAAAACACGAGGGTTTGGAGCTTGACTCGAAGACGCGAGAGTCCGAGCTTGCCTCGGCCCTCAAGAGAGACAACCATGCCAAGGCCAAAGCCCAAAAGGCCCTCTAGGAAATTGAGGCGATAAAGAAGATAGTGGCTGTTAAGGCATTCATTATGCAAAGCAAGCACGTAAAAGTGAATTACTTGTTACTTACCCGAGTCCGGAGCTCTCCAGGTGTGTTCGCAGATTTGCCCCATAGTGTGTCAGATGCCGCAAGGCACTACCGAGCCGAGGAGGGGAGCTCGACGGAGAAGGTGTTCTGGTCTCAGTATACTAAGGCCGAACATCTGGTGCCCCTAAGCGACCAGCTGAAGCAGTTGGTCGAGCTGCATAAGGAGGCCGAACAGGCCATGAAGGGTCTGATAGTCCGGTTGTGGCCTGGAGAGGCCATGCCAGGGAGCTACTTCGGGCTGGTGAAGCGGCTTGCGGATGCCTGCCCTTGGCTTGAGGTCATCAAGCGCTCCGTCTGCATCGAAGGTTCCTGCAGGGGCTTGCCCTTGTTAAAGTACACTGGGGCAAGATGGACGCTGAGAAGCTGGTGAAGGATGGACCACCGCAGGGCAAGGAGCATCGTCGCCCTGAAATGTACTATGAGGGTGTCCTGAAGGGTGCCTGCCTTGTGGCGGATGAATGTGCCAAAGATGTAATTTCTGAGTGAACACGCATTTGTGATCCTGTACGCTGAAAACTTGTTCATATGCGCTATGCAACGCTTGTTTGAATTTAAAATATTACCTTCTGTGCGGCCGTTTATTAAATATGGGAGATGGCGAGTTGTCGGCTTCTGCCCCCAAGCCACGAGTGCTGGGGTGTTCGGGATAAACCTGCGTACTCTTTTTCCCATTATTGGGTCCTTCGAGGGAGGTGCTCAGCACAACGAACAAGGAAATCGGACTATAATGCTTTATCACTATCACTTAGCCATAGAATTCTAGAATTTTAAATTTTGGCGAAGCCCCCAGTATTCGGAAGACCGTGTTCAGGGCGCTATCCACGCCTAAGCCGGACAAAGCCGACTCCTCGCCCTAAGAGGCTTAAGTCTTTAGGGACTCGAAACCTCTCGAACAGCAACCAACTCTCGCCTTATCATGACAGTCAGTTTTAGCTTTCTCTACTAAGGTGCTTAGCCCAGCTGAATCGGGGCACAATCACAGTAGTTCTCCCAGTGCTACCTTAGCCGATATAACGGAACGTAAGGTACCAAAACGTGGGAGCCGGGCAAACCCAACTATTGACCCAAGACAGGATTCGGAGCCGATGCATTTAATGCTACAAGTTCAGGGTGCCGCACTTGTGAAAGTGTTCGGACTTCTCACACCATATTGTGGGGTACTTAAGCCCCTGGTGTATTGGCCGTACCAAAGTGTACGGGTGCAAAATGTCATTAATGAACATATATACATAAAAAGAGAATGCAATAATAGACTGAAGCTATGCCTTGTTTATTCGAAAAGGTGCATTGAAGCAGAACGATACAAGTAGTGCGGTAAGGAGAAAATGGGACTATTTGACATGTCTCCTCTAAGGGTAAGCTATGGAATGGTATTTAAAGCAGGTATTTTTCTCGTTATAGGGACCACCTGGGAGTTCCCTGATGCGACGTAGCTTTCGGCCCCCGTGGTCCTTGCATCGTGTGTTCGGCAATTATACTGCCGGACAGTGCTTCCAAAGAGTAAAGTCCTGAAAGCGAGAAAAACCATAAAGTAGGAAGCCCCTAGTGCGGTTGAGCCGCATTTTGGGGCGTGCCTTGGTTGTGCCCCTTCCCCCGACGCCCATGGTATTTCCAGAGCGTAGTTATGTACACGTGGCACGGATTTCGCTGTTTGGCTGGGGCTAGGGTTGGGGCCGCATTGCTATGCTTGCTCGGAACGTGCCAGGCGGTCTTGTTGCAGATTACTCCAAGCGCGCTTGACGGCGTCCAGACGTTTGAACGCCGGGCTGGAGAATTGCCTTGAGAGGCTGCTTTGTACTTCTGCTGCGAGGGCCGCCATGTGCTCCTCCATTCGGAGAGAGCGCTCTGTGTTTCCATTGACTGTGATGACCCCCCGAGGTCCTGGCGTGTTGAGCTTGAGGTATGCATAGTGCGGCACCGCATTGAACTTTGTAAATGCGGTTCGCCCGAGCAGTGCATGATAGCCACTACGGAACGGGACTATATCGAAGATTAACTCCTCGCTTCGGAAATTATCTGGGGATCCGAAGACCACTTCTAGTGTGACTGCACATGTGCAATGGGCCTCTACACCTGGTATGACGCCCTTAAAGGTCGTTTTTGTGGGTTTAATCCTTCAGGGACCTATGCCCATTTTGCGCACTGTGTCCTGATAAAGCAGGTTCAGGCTGCTGCCGCCATCCATAAGGACTCGAGTGAGGTGAAATCCGTCGCTGATTGGGTCTAGAACCGATGCGGCGAATCCTCCATGACGGATGCTAGTGGGATGGTCCCTGCGATCGAAAGTGATCGGACAGGAGGACCTTGGGTTGAACTTTGGGGCGACTGGCTCCAAAGCGTATACGTCCCTTAACGCATGCTTCCGCTCCCTCTTGGGGGTGTGGGTTGCGTATATCATGTTCACCATCCGCACTTGTGGGGGGAATCCCTTCTGTCCTCCTTTGTTCGGCGGCTGGGGCTCCTCCTCGTCGTCGCTATGTAGCCCCTTGTCTTTGTGTTCGGCATTTAATTTGCCAGCCTGCTTGAACACCCAACAATACCTGTGGGTTTGATTGGCTGGCTTGTCGGGGGTGCCATGTATCTGACCCGAGCGATCGAGTATACGGTCCGAATTGGACGGGCCCGGAGTGCTTCTTTTGAATCGCTTTTTTCCGCAGACCGGGCTTAGAGCCTCTGAATCCGGCATTAACTGTCGTGTCCTCAGTGTTATCGTTGTTAATGCGGCGTTTGTGTTTATTGCGACGTGACCTGCCATTGTTGTCCTTGGTATCCGAAGTACCAGGGCTCTTTGATATGTTATTGCTGCGAGCCAGCCAGCTGTCTTCTCCCCCACAAAAGCGGGTCATGGGTGTCATGAGGGTACCATAGATTTCGGCTTTTCCTGTCCAAGGTGCCGGGCAAGCCACTCGTCGCGGACGTTATGCTTGAAAGTTGCTAGGGCCTCTACATCCGGACAGTCGATGATTTGATTTTTCTTGGTTAGCAACCGTGTCCAGAATTGCCTGGCCGATTCCTCTGGCTGTTGAATTATGTGGCTCAAGTCATCGGCATCTGGTGGTCGCATGTAAGTGCCCTGTAAGTTTTTTTTTAATGTTAAGTGCCCAGTAAGTTGTCGAGGAATGCGGCTTCCAGATCTTCCCAACACCCAATGGATTCTGCTGGCAAGCTGTTGAGCCAATGCCGAGCTGGTCCCTTAAGCTTGAGTGG
Source organism: Triticum urartu (assembly GCF_003073215.2). Lineage (NCBI taxonomy): Eukaryota > Viridiplantae > Streptophyta > Magnoliopsida > Poales > Poaceae > Triticum > Triticum urartu. Next base: position 641,426,358 of record NC_053023.1, on the reverse strand, counting down.
GAGGTATTTGATGGCGTGTAGATCGTCGCCACGGGCCACGTGAATATGAAGGAGATAGTGCTTAATCCATACCACGGGATCTGTCGTACCATCATATGATTCAATATTCACGGGTTTGAAACCCTCTGGGATTTGATGATCCATTACTTCATCTGTGAAGCATAACGGGTGTTTGGTGCCTCTGTACTGGGCTATATCACAACGCAGCTCAAATGAGTTTTGTCTGCTGTGTTCGGCCCGGCCGGACTTACTTTTACTGTATCAGGCGTGACGGTTATCATTTTGTGTAGTGGGGCGCCCTCGTGATCCGTAGATCGATCTTGCTTGCTTTGCTTTCTCCTCCAACATGTCTCTCAAATCTGGTGCATTTCCCCGTGCCTTGGTGTTTTTTGAGTGACGCCGGGGTGCGGCTTGAGTTGTGGGCCGAGAGGCCTCTCTGTCGCGGCCACAAGGTGGCCGATCAGCCGCGTCATAGACTGGAGATGAAGGTTTTAATGCTTCCTCCTCTAATCGGGGTAGCAACCTGCGCTTCGGTTAGTTCTTGGAGGGGCGTTCGAGTTCGTATTCCTCGGCCGCAAGGACTTCAGTCCATCTGTCAGCTAGCAAGTCCTGATCAGCTCAAAGCTGCTGCTTCTTTTTCTTAAGGCTCTTCGCCGTGGCCATAAGCCGGCACTTGAAGCGCTCCTGCTCGACGGGATCCTCGGGCACGACGAATTCGTCGTCGTCGAGGCTTCCCTCGTCTTCAGAGGGAGGCATGTAATTATCATCCTCTACCTCTCTATCTGCCGCTCTCTCATGAGGGCTGGCTTCTCCATCCTCCTGCGCTGAATCTTGCTGTAGGGGGTTGTCTTCGGCACTGTCCGGGGTGTTATTATTCCCTGTGCCGGAATCACCGTTTTTGCTTTGGCAAGACTTAGAGCGGCACTGCTGACACCGGTGCTTACGTTGCTTCTTGGAGGGGTCATCCTCCGTTGTTCCATCGCCATTGCCTTCTTTGGGTGTGTCCACCATATATATGCCATATGACGAGGTGGCTGTCTAGTGCCCTATGGGCAGTGGTTCCTGTTCGTCTCCTACATCATCGTCCATGCCATCGATGTCTTCGGAATCGAAGTCGAGCATGTCGGTCAAATCATCGATAGTGGATATGAATTGGGTGGTGGGTGGGCGTTGAATTTCTTTATCGTCCGCATCCCAACCCTGCCAGTCATAATCCGGCCAGGACTCTCCTGACAAGGAGAGAGTCCTCAGTGAATTCAGTATATCGCCAAAGGGCGAGTGCTGAAAGATATCCATGGCGGTGAACTCCATGATCGGCGCCCAATCGGATTCGATTGGTAGGGGCGCGGGAAGTTTGGAGTCCGGATGACAGTCCGGCAACTTGGAGTCACGGGCCTCGGGAAGGGTAAGGCTGGTGTTCGGCTCGATCGCCGTTGAGGATGCGACCTCCGTGGCGGGGTCTAACCACCCGTCCATGGATGGCACAACTGGCTCTGGATTGAAGGTCGGAGCGGTTGCCGGTGCGGTCTCCTGAACACTGTTCGGTGGCAGAGCTAAATCATGCTCATCATGACAGTGCGACGCACTCGCCCGGGGCTCGAATCCGTCGAAGATCAAGTCTCCGCGGATGTCGGTCATGTAGTTCAAGCATCCAAACCTGACCTGATGGCCAGGGGCGTAACTTTCAATCTGCTCCAGATGGCCAAGCGAATTGGCCCGCAGTGCAAACCCGCCAAATACAAAAATCTGTCCCGGGAGGAAAGTCTCACCCTGGACCGCATCACTATCGATGATCGAAGGAGCCATCAAGCCTGCTGATGACGACACAGAGGAACTCTCAATGAAAGCACCAATGTCGGTGTCAAAACCGGTGGATGTCGGGTAGGGGGTCCCGAACTGTGCGTCTAGGCAGATGGTAACAGGAGACAAGGGACACGATGTGTTTTACCCAGGTGCAGGCCCTCTCGATGCAGGTAAAACCCTACTCATTCTTGATTAATATTTATGATATGGGTAGTACAAGAGTGGATCTACCACGAGATTAGAGAGGCTAAACCCTAGAAGCTAGCCTATGGTATGATTGTTGTTGTGTCCTATGGACTAAACCCTCCGGTTTATATAGACACCGGAGGGGGCTTGGGTTACACTGAGTCGGTTACAAGGAAGGAGATCTAAATATCCGTATTACCAAGCTTGCCTTCCACGCCAAGGAGAGTCCCATCTGGACATGGGACGAAGTCTTCAATCTTGTATCTTCATAGTCCAACAGTCCGGCCAAAGGTTATAGTCCGGCTATCCGGATACCCCCTAATCCAGGACTCCCTCAATGGCCCTCTTCGGCGGAGCTCCGGAACAGGCCCCAAGATGGGATCTCGTGGATGCAGAAAGTTGCGGCGGTGGAATTAGGTTTTTGGCTCCATATTTGATCGTTTGGGGGTACGTAGGTATATATAGGAGGAAGGAGTACGTCGGTGGAGCAACAGGGGGCCCACGAGGCAGGGGGCGCGCCATAGCGGGGGGTGCCCCCACCCTCATGACCGCCTCTGTTACTTCTTGGAGTAGGGTCCAAGTCTCCTGGATCACGTTCGGTGAGAAAGTCACATTCCCGAAGGTTTCATTCCGTTTGGACTATGTTTGATATTTTGTTTCTTCGAAACACTGAAATAGGCAAAAAAAACAGCAATTCTGGGCTGGGCCTCCGATTAATAGGTTAGTCCCAAAAAATAATATAAAAGTGGAAAATAAAGCCCAATATAGTCCAAAATAGTAGATAATATAGCATGGAGCAATCAAAAATTATAGATATGTTGGAGACGTATCATAGACTTGCAAGATAGGATCTAGAACACTCATATATTCATGAAAACATAATAGGTTCGGATCTGAAATCATGGCACTCAGGCCCTAGTGACAAGCATTAAGCATAGCAAAGTCATAGCAACATCAATCTTAGAACATAATGGATACTAGGGATCAAACCCTAACAAAACTAACTCGATTACATGATAAATCTCATCCAACCCATCACCGTCCAGCAAGCCTACGATGGAATTACTCATGCACGACGGTGAGCATCATGAAATTGGTGATGGAGGATGGTTGTTGACGACGACAACGACGAATCCCCCTCTCCGGAGCCCCTAACGGACTCCAGATCAGCCCTCCCGAGAGGTTTTAGGGCTTGGCGGCGGCTCCGTATCATAAAACGCGATGATTTCTTCTCTCTTACATTTTTCTCCCCGATAGCAAATATATAGAGTTGGAGTTGCCGTCGGAAGGTCTCCAGGGGGCCCACGAGGTAGGGGGACGCGCCCTAGGGGGGGCCACTCTCGTGGACAGGGTGTGGGCCCCTTGGACTTCATCTTTGGCGAGGATTTTTTATTATTTATTGTAAAGTATTCCGTGGAGTTTCAGGTCATTCCGAAAATATTTGTTTTCTGCACATAAAACAACATCATGGCAATTCTGCTGAAAACAGCATCAGTCCGGGTTAGTTCCATTCAAATCATACAAGTTAGAGTCCAAAATAAGGGCAAAAGTGTTTGGAAAGGTAGATACGACGGAGACGTATCAATCATAAACCCACAATTCATCGGATCTCGACAAACATACCGCAAAATGAGTTACATCAAATAGATCTCCACAAGAGAGGGGGAGAACATTGTATTGAGATCCAAAAAGAGAGAATAAGCCATCTAGATAATAACTATAGACCCGAAGGTCTGTGGTAAACTACTCACAACTCATCGGGGGGGATATGGTGTTGATGTAGAAGCCCTCAGTCATTGATTGCCCCTTCGGCGGAGCGCCGGCGAAGGCTCCAAGATGGGATCTCGCAGATACAGAAGGTTACTATGGTGGAAATTGTGTTTCGTTGGCTCCCTGGCTGTTTTCAGGGTACGTAGGTATATATAGGACGAAGAAGTACGTCGGTGGCCGCTCGTGGGGCCCAAGAGATAGGGGGCACGCCCTCTTATCTCCTGGCCGCCTCGTTTGCTTCTTGACTTGCACTCCAAGTTCTCTGGATCACGTTCATTCCAAAAGTCATGCTCCCGAAGGTTTCATTCCATTTGGACTCTGTTTGATATTCCTTTTCTTCGAAATACTGAAATAGGCAAAAACAGCAATACGAGCTGGGCCTCCGGTTAGTAGGTTAGTCCCAAAAATGATATAAATGTGTAAAATAAAGCCCATAAACATCCAAAAGGGGTAATATAATAGCATGGCACAATAAAAAATTATAGATACGTTGGAGATGTACCAGGTTAATGCAGAACTATTTGTGTGTCAAATATATGTTGATGATATTATATTTGGTTCAACTAACCCTCACTTTAGTGAAATGTTTGGAAAGCTAATGTCGGAGAAGTTTGAGATGTCGATGATGAGTGAACTCAAATTCTTTCTCGGTTCGCAAATCAAGCAAACTAAAGAAGGTACCTTTGTCTCTCAAACAAAGTACACCAAGGACTTATTCAAGAAGTTCAATATGCAAGAATGCAAAGGTATGACTACACCCATGCCTACTAGTGGACATCTTGATTTGACAAAAGATGGTGAACCGGTTGATCAAAAGGTTTATCTCTCTATGATTGGTTCATTGTTATATCTATGTGCTTCACATCCTGATATTATGCTAAGTGTGTGCATGTGTGCACGATATCATGCGGCCCCTAAAGAATGTCATCTTAAGGCCTTGAAAAGGATAGTGAGATACTTAATTCACACACCAAAATTTGGCATTTGGTATCCAAAGAGGGCCTCTTTTAATCTTGTTGGCTACTCCAACTCAGACTATGCCGGTGACAAGGTTGATAGAATGTCTACTTCGAGTACTTGTCAATTTCTTGGTAGATCTCTTGTGTCTTGGTCTTCCAAGAAACAAAACTCGGTATCCTTATCCACCACTGAAGCGGAATACATTGCCACTGGTTCATGTTGTGCTCAATTACTTTGGATGACCCAAACTCTTAAAGATTATGGGATATATGTGAAACATGTTCCATTGCTGTGTGACAATGAAGGTGCTATCAAGATTGCTCACAATCCCGTGCAACACTCTCGAACTAAGCATATTGAAGTTCGTCATCATTTCATTCAAGATCATGTTGCTAAGGGTGACATTAACCTTAAGCATGTTCACACCGATAAGCAATTAGCAGATATATTTACTGAACCACTTGATGAGAAAGTGTTTTGCTGGTTAAGAGGTGAATTGAACATCATTGATGCTTCAAACTTGGAGTAGGAACTCCATTTGGATACATGCAAGACATGAGTCTATGACGAATCCTTGATATTTCTCTTATGATGATAATCTTTTTGTCTTGGATATATTTGTACCTTGCATGTAATCTAACTCGTGTAGGTACTTGGATGAATCTAAATCTATGAGATTGCAACTCACTCACATCTTGAGCGATCTCTACACGATGGTGGTTGAAGACAAGGAAGCACGAAACCATTCAAACATATCCTTTGACAAATTTATTATTGAGATTAATGATTGTCATTTTGGATACACAAGTGCTCTTCCTTGCAAAACTAACCCATGTAGGTATGCGAACTCAAATTCCAAAGTGGTTCTCCCAACTCTTGATGAGCTGGATCAACCTTGAGCAACCCACATAAGTTCGACTACATGATCACGATCAACACCACCACCCAAGGTATGTTATTCCATCTTAGAGAATCTTTACTCCAAGTCATGAGTCAAAGCAACTCGACAAGATGTGAATACATCAAGATACTTAGACGAAAAATGGTAACCCCATTTTGAGCATAAACGATGAGTATGACCCATAATCAAGTGATCTCACTAGACTCCTAAGTCAATATACTCTAACATAGGTGACTTTATCGCCGACCAACTCCAGATGGAGTTTTCTTGTGTTCTTTTCTGAGCTCTTGCATTTGTCTCATGCATATTTGTTTCCCCTTTCAAATAACAAAAAAACTTCATCTAGATTTATTTTATGTTTCTATTTGTTCTGCATTCCCTGCATCCAATTCATTGCAAATCTTTCAGATAATTCCTTGCAAATCCTTGTGAGCTCTTACTTGTCTAGTGAGCTGAGTTGACAAGTGTTTTCTCTGCGATGAACTCGGTCTCACCGGCCTGTCTCCTTCAGTTCAACCGAATTACTCTGGTACAACCGAAGCACACAACTCGGTGCCACCAATTTCATAGCAGGAAAGACAGTTTGCCACTTGTTTCTGCATTCTTCTTGATCCAGCTCCACTCAATGAATCTTGTCCTCTACCAGCATATTCAACTTGCTGCTTTGTTCTGTGACTCTAGGACCAAACCCATTCATGACAAAAATCTAGAAGAACCCTTCTTGGAAATTGATGTCAAAGGGGGAGAGAGAGATCACATCAAAGCTTAATCATATCTATAGGGTGAGAGAATACTCAAGGGGACAAAGAGTAATCATCAAGGACCCCAGATGCTTGGTGTTCAAGAGGAGAGAAGTCACATGTCATCAAGAGGGGAAAGACATGTTCATATTTGTTTGTTTGCATTAGCTCTGTTTATTTTCCTTGAGCTCTGATTTTCTATTCCCTATCTTCTCCCAGCATCCTATGCTAGATTCAGGGGGAGCAAGACATCTAAGGGAAGGAAATCCTTAAATTCATTTGCACATCTTCACCTGTGGGGACATGTCTATGATTCAATATGGTACTTAGCACTCACTCTACATGTCATCCCAGTCTTGGTTCCCTTGTGGTTTCGTTTGTTTGCTCTGGCTAGTAAGTGCATCTGTGTTATCTAACCTTGTTTACGTAGGTTCATTCCATCCTAAGCCAACTCAAGACCACAAGGTAAGTATATTCATCATAGTCATGTTTATGAGGATCTCTTGCTGATGTACATATTGTTTGCAAGAAGGACTCATGAGCATGAAGGTACATTTCCCATTTTCACATCTTTTGCTCTAATGCATATAGCCAAGATACATGTAACACATTGCTTACTATGTCATGCTTATGCATTCACACGCTCCTATATTCCATATTTACATGATTGCATACATGTAGGGGGAGCATATGCATGTTACATGTCTTTCCAAAGCTTTACTTGTTATTCTCTATATCTTTATCTAAATCTTTGATGTATGTTGTCATCAATTACCAAAAAGGGGGAGCCTGAAAGCACAAGTGCTCCCTTGGTGGTTTTGGTAATTAATGTCAACATATCTCCTGTTGGACTAACACTTTTACCTAGTATGTTTCAAATAGGTTCAACAATGAAGTGGCATGGACTAGAGGATTTGGAACCCCTTCAAGATGCTAAGGACAAAGGATTGGCTCAAGCTCCAAGCACAAGACTCTACATTTTCTATTTTAGTGATCCAAGATCACATTGAGTCTATAGGAAAAGCCAATACTATCAAGAGGGGATGAAGTGTTGCTTAATGGCTTGCTTGCTCAAAGTGCTTAGTGATATGCTCCAAAGCCCTCAACTACTTTCTCATATCCACATATGACCCAAACCAAAAGTCTAACTCGGCCCTATCGGTTCTTTCTATACGGCGCCACCGAGTTCAGATGTCATAGCCACTACCACAAACCCTAGTCAAATCGGTCTCACCGATAGGGATCTCGGTCTCACCGAGATGGGATTGTAATCTCTCTGTATGTATCCATTACCAAAATCGGCTACACCGAGTTTGCGTAATCGGTCCTACCAAGATTACAATGCAAACTCTCTGTTCCTCTTCGTAACATTTTTGTCCAACCGAGATGAGCGAATCGGTCCCACCGAGTTTGCCTTACCAACTCTATGGTTAGCTTATTACAAAAATTGGTCCCACCGAGTTTGTGTAATCGGTCTCACCGAGATGACATTATGCCCTAACCCTAACCATATTGGTCCCATCGAGTTGACATGTCGGTCCCATCGACAATCCTAACGGTCACATTATTTGCTAAATCGGTCCGACCGAGTTTAACGATTCGGTCCCACCGAGATTGGTAAGTTGTGTGTAACGGTTAGATTTTGTGTGGAGGCTATATATACCCGTCCACCCACTCTTCATTCGTGGAGAGAGTCATCAGAACATGCCTACACTTCCAACATACATTTTCTGAGACAGAACCACCTACACTTGTGTTGAGGTCAAGATATTCCATTCCTACCATATGAATCTTGATCTCTAGCCTCCCCCAAGTTGCTTTCCGCTCAAATCTTCTTTCCACCAAATCCATATCCTGTGAGAGAGAGTTGAGTGTTGGGAGACTATCATTTGAAGCACAAGAGCAACGAATTCATCATCAACACACCATTTGTTACTTCTTGGAGAGTGGTGTCTCCTAGATTGGCTAGGTGTCACTTGGGAGCCTCCGACAAGATTGTGGAGTTGAACCAAGGAGTTTGTAAGGGCGAGGAGATCGCCTACTTCATGAAGATCTACCCTAGTGAGGCAAGTCCTTTGTGGGCGACGGCTATGGTGGAATAGACTAGGTTGCTTCTTCGTGGACCCTTCGTGGGTGGAGCCCCCCGTGGACTCGCACAGCCGTTACCCTTCGTGGGTTGAAGTCTCCATCAACGTGGATGTACGATAGCACCACCTATGGGAACCACGACAAAAACATCCATGTCTCCAATTGCGTTTGCACACTCCAATCCCATCCCTTTACATTCTTGCAAGTTGCTTTACTTTCGGCTGCTCATATACTCTTTGCATGCTTGCTTGTTATGTATTGTGATTGTTAAACTTGTGCTAAAACTCCACTTAAAATTAAAGAGATTAAAAACTACAACTTTTTCACTTAGTGTCTAATCACCCCCCTCTAGACACCTCTTCTTGATCCTTTCAGGCCCACACCCCTAACTACTATTGTTAGTCAAATTAATCCACTGTTAGTGCCACAGTAGCTGACATGTGGGACCCACTGGACCCACTAGTCAGGCTTGACCTGGTCAGCCATTCTGTTTACTGTTGACATCATCAACATGTCATGCTGACGTCATATTCCATTTCTGTTAATATAAATAATTTCATAAAATGTTTAAACTTTAGAAATTCGTAGAAAATAAACCGTAACTCGGATGAAAATGCTTTATACATGAAAGTTGCTCAGAGCAACGAGACGAACCCGAATACACTAACCACATACCTGTCAGATGCTTCTAAATATCTAAACATGGAACATTCCCCTCCGGTCATCTGTTCGACACAGGTCCTGAACTGGGAATATATTCCCGGTTGAATTCCCCCTTCACCTATATCGTGTAGCCATACGTTAGGTCACATCCGGCACAACATATTGCCACGTTATGCTTTGTGATGCTATGTTTGCTTTATATTTACTGTTTCTTCCCCCTCTTCTCTCCGGTAGACTCCAAGACCGATGCGGCCCCTGTGATCGACTATGTCGATGACGACCCTTGTTCCCTTTTCAGCGGAGCTTCCAGGCAAGCCCCCCTTTGATCATCCCGATATCGCCCATTACATTCTTTGATCCTTGCATTAGATTTTGCTACTGTAATTGGTTGCTCCTATTCTGATGCATAGCCTGCTTTTGTAACCTGCTTATTGTTACCTACCTTCTTATCCTAAACTACTTAGTATAGGTTGGTTAGTGATCCATCAGTGACCCCCACCTGGTCCTTGTTGCCCCTGCTTCATCATGGATGACTCGATCAACATGATCGATGACCAGAGCCCGATAACTCACATCACATCATGCCCCTTTTGTTGCTCGACTCTGCAGAGTTACCATCGAGTGCCGAGGGTGGAACCTCATACATCACTCCTGATGAGATATCTGTAGTGTAGCTATTCGGTCGTGGTCATCGAGGGTGATTTCCTCCTTAACCACTTCCGATACAACTCTGTCTTGCAACCCCTCAAGTGTGACCCTTGACGGTGGTTCCTCTTATGTTCACCTTGATGATTACACTGAGTGGAATCCACAGAGGGTGGTTCCTCAGGGTTCCCCTTGGCGTTAGGCACACAGTTACTATGGTTACTATGACTTTACACTAAACCATGTTACTAAAGACGAGTCGGCCCTGAGGGTTACCCGCGCGAGCTTAATTGCGAGTGATGTGGAGTCGGGTTGACCTGGAAGGTGCCCTCGAGATAAATACGATGCGTGGCCGGGCATTCTTAGCCCTTGCCGCAAGTCCTCGAGACGGGGCGACGGGGTCACATCTTTCGTGAGTCTCTGCTTGTTACCGCGCGTTCCTAATCCACTATGAGTTGGATATTTGATCCCAGGGGCCTCTGGCCTGATAGCCCTAACCATCACGTGGGCATAGTATGGGCGTTTTGCGTCGTATGCATCCGCCGAAGCTTAATAGACGTCAGTGACTGAGCGGCGCGTGCCGGGTTGGACTGCGTAAGCACCTACCTTTTAAGGAGGTAGCTAGGTCTGCTCACCAGCCGCCCACGCAATGTGCAAGAGTTCCCGGGGCGATGACCCATGACCCCTGGGGGATAGGTTTAGTCCGGCGTGTTAACCTCTCTATTAAGCCTAGGTCGGGTTGCAGCGTATTGTTTGGCCGAGGCCGGGCATGACCCAGGAAAGTGTGTCCCGCCAGAGTTAATCGAGCGTGGTGGGTAAGTTGGTGCACCCCTGCAGGGAAGAAAACATCTATCGATATCCTGTCATACGGTAACGGACACTCATAGTTGTATCCCGATCGATACAACTAGAACTAGATGCTGAGGCATGATTTGGATATGTTGCTTCGGGAGTCAAGAAAGGATCCCGGAGCGTTGATACAACAACATAATATGACTTATGTTATGCTACTCTACTCCCTCATGTTGCTGCAAGATGGTGGATTCCAGAAGATGCTAGTCTTTGATAGGACTAGTTTTTTCCCTTCTCTTCTGGCATTCTGAAGTTCAGTCCACAGATACAGCCCATTTCAATTGACACCGATGCATATGTAGTGTATATCCTTGCTTGCGAGTACTTTCGATGAGTACTCACGGTCGCTTTGCTCCCTCTTTTCCCCCTTTTCCATTTTTCTCGGATGACGCAACCAGATGACGGAGTCCAGCATCCAGATGCCACATTCGACGATGACTACTACAAACCCGAGGGTGCCTACTACTACGTGGAGGCCGCCGATGACCAGGAGTAGTTAGGAGGCTCCCAGGCAGGAGGCCTTGCCTTTTCGATCATTTTGCTTTTGTGCTAGCCTTCTTAAAGCAAACTTGTTTAACTTATGTCTGTACTTAGATATTGTTGCTTCCACTGACTTGTTTGTATTCGAGCTTACATATTCGAGCCCTCGAGGCCCCTGGCTTGTAATATAAAGCTTGTATTATTTTTATTTGTGTCTAGAGTTGTGTTGTGATATCTTTCCATGAGTCCCTGATCTTGATCGTACACATTTGCGTGTATGATTAGTGTACGATTGAATCGGGGGCGTCAGACACTCCACGTATAGTCGTCTTTCGATGGATGTCATTCGTTGACCATGTTGACCACGCCGCCAAGAGAACCAGGGCGGTGGACGATGGCGAGGCCCCTGACTGGAATGACCCGGAGAAGCCCCACTGTTTTCGCGTAATAAGGAGGCACTTGCTTGTGTGGGTCCCTACTGTCAGCCTCTCCACTTATATCCCTCTTCCAATGGCTGTTGTTCGTTGACCATGTTGACCACACCGCGCCGAGAGCACAAACACGGTGGATGAGGGCAAGGCCCAGGAAGGGAATGACTAGAAGCCGGCGAAGCCACAACAGCAGATGCCCACACTGAGCAGAGTACGAGGGCTGACTGGTCGGCTGCGTGGTGAGGCCGGCGTCACAGGAAAATAACAAGATTTTTTGACTATAAACAGTAGGGTAAAACCCCACTGCAATTTTTATTAATAAATAACACAAAGAAACAAAGAAGTCTGAAAGGCTTGAGGTAAGCCCAAGAAACAAGAAGACTAAAAACCTAAAACCTAGGAAACAAAGGAAGAAAGAAAAAAGAAAAAACTAAACAACCAACTATCCTAAGAACAAAGTAATTACAACATGCTGTCAAGCCAAACTGAAAATTGTCTCTCATGCTTCTTCCTCATTCTATATTTGAGTAGCTTCAGTTCCTCCAGAAATATGAACTTCCACCCTTGGAATGAAGGAGCAATATTTTCAAAAATCTTATTGTTTCTGGTGATCCAAATGGCCCATGCTCCAAGAATGATTATCTCCATGTAAAATGGATACCTTAGCTTTTCTTTGAGGTCTTGGAATGCTTCTAACACAGACAGGTTTGGAGCTCTTATTGGACAAATGAAGTCCCAGCATTGATGAACAAATGGACAGCCCCAAAAGAGATGGTGTAGTGTTTCTTCTTGTTGACAGCCTCCAACAACACAGTTGTAATCCTCCAACACAAAATTCTTCCTTCTAAGTAAGTTTCTGGTGTTGACTCGATCATGAAGAAGTTGCCAGAAGAAAACTTTATGCTTTGGTTGGCATGAACTCTGCCAGATCCAGGTGAAGTGTGGGGGTGTCTGTTTGTGACCAATTAAGACTTTATATGTTTTGATGGAGGAATAGTGCTCAGTCCCCCAAATGTAACTCCATGTGTCTAAAGAGTCTAAATGCTCAGATTGTCTCATGGCTATACAAATGTATTCCAATTGTAAGAATTCCTCATAGGCCTCAGTTGTCAAGGGGAGGAAGAATAAATCCTGCAGGTATTCAGTCTGCAATACTTGTTGAATATTCAGCTGGGGGTTTCTGACAAAAGAGAACAAGTGAGGAAATTGGAGTTTAAGTATTGCTTGGCTCCATAGATCATCCCAAAAGAAAGCACTGACACCATCTCCCACATTACATCTAGCAATAGCTTTGTACTGATCAATGAGAGCTAAGTTGGACTTCCACCAGAATGATCCAATCATGTTGTCCCCTGGTATTTTTCCATCATTATAGTATGTTTCCCAAATCAAGTTGACCCAGGGAATATCATGTTTGTTGAAGAATTTGTGAAGATTTTTCATGAGCAGGGTTTTATTATGTGTAAAGATATCTAGAACACCTAAGCCTCCCTGGTCTTTTGGTCTACACACTGTAGTCCATGCCACCAAGGCAGGCCTTTTGTCCTCCATATCAGGTCCTCTCCAAAGACAGTGTCTCAAGTATTTAATGATCTTCTTTTTTTATTGTAACAGGTATGTCCAAACAGCACATGAAGAAGACTGATAAAGATGTCATCACTGACTTGACGAACAGTAATTTTCCAGCTTGGGTCATGAAGATAGAGATACCAGCCAATCTTTTTGCAATCCTGTTAACTAGGGGGAGATATTGCTCAACACTTGGTTTGTATATTCCCAAGGGCCTACCAAGGTAGGTAAATGGGAATTGTCCTCTAGCACACTGCAAGGTGTTTGTATAAATTTCTACCCTGTCTTCAGCAATATTCAAGGGTACCATGATGGACTTCCCATAATTAACTTTTAGCCCAGTTGTCGGTGGGAACGACACCTATGGGATCACAAGAATCCCTACTACGGTTAGCGGGGCGCGGGGTCGTGAGAAGAGCGGATCAAACAGATAGCACACAGTTTGTTTATCCAGGTTCGGGCCGCGAGGATGCGTAAAACCCAACTCCTGCTTTGGTGGATTGTATATCTGCGTTCTTGAGCTAGCTATGGGGCGTGAGGAGCTCCAAAAAAGCCAAATCCTTCTCCTGGTCGCCTCGGGCCTCCTTTTATAGAGAAAGGGGTCGCCAAAGTGGCACACAGGAGGTGGAAAGGGTACAGGGATGCGAGGTTATCCCTCGCATTACACGATAAGGCGCATTTAATGCGTCTTTCTTAGGTGTCCTTGCTTTATCGGGGACGGGGGAGAGACCTGTCTTGTCCATCACCGCTCCTTCGTGTGTCGACACGCGCCCTGGCCAGCAATGCCTGAGATGCCATGTAGGTAGGCAGGCAGCTGAGGTGGCGCGGTGGTGGGTCTCCATGAAGATCTGCATGCCGCCATGCAGGTGCCCGCCCAGCTGGTTGGGTCGGCAGCTGCATGCATGCGGTGGTGGAGGTTTGGTCGGCGTGGGCCTGATGGCGGCCCTGCGGGTGTTCTCGGCAAGGGCCTTGCCTGGGCCCCGACAAGGGTCTTGCCGAGGCGCCTGCTGTCATCCCTGGCAAGCCGCTTGTCGGGGGCCTTGTTGTCCTCCTTGGCTGGGATACCGCCAAGTGTCGTCATTTCCTTAGTGTGTATCTGATCTTGAATATCTTCACAAAGATCTGCATGCCACCACGGGGATGTCTCCCGAATCCTTGCCCCATGGGGGCAATGGACTCAAGGGCGATTTCCTCCGTAGGCGTGGGGCGAGTTGCCACGGCAAGAACCTTGCCGGGGTTGCTAGAACCGTCCCCTGGCAAGGATCTTGCCGGGGAGTCTGCTTTGCCCCCTTTGCTCTTTGTGGTCTTGGCCTTGGCGTCGTTCTAGTTCTCCTGAGTTTTGGCCTTACCTTGGCTCACCTCCCTTGCCTTGCTTGGTGTGGTGGTGCCCGTGGCTCAGACTGCCCGTGCACAGTTATAGGGGTACAAAAAGTGTACCCCTCTTTTTGTACACCGACAGGAGCCCCCGGGCCTGGGCCACACATAAGCGCAACGCGTTGTTGGGCCAGGCCCAAAAATGGTGCGCGGGGAGGCGGGGCGGTTTTTACCGCGGTAAGTTTCTTCGCGCGCTACGCTTCCCACGACTCCCACGCATGGCGCGGCATGGGGAGGTGGGCGTGACGTGGGCTGCATGCATGGGGTTGAGCCCCGCACGTATGCGTCATGTCGTAGTAAAGGGACGGTTCGCGCCTTCCCCATAAACGGAGGGAGGCGTGGAGGCGCGGCCCATTTACTGAATGGGGCCGAGCCGCGTTCTTCAAGGCGTCCACTCCCCACAATCATGGGGTGGGGAGAGGTCGTCTCACCCGTCCCCTCGGCTCTGCACGTCCGCCACACGTATCCCATGCGCCTGGGGTGGCAAACGGTGGAGGCGGGAAACCGGGCCATCGCTGGCTAGGGCAGCGGGTCGGCCCCGGTTCCCTGCGCCTTCCGCATCTTGATTGGTCGAGCGGGGCAGCCGAACTCCAACCCCGCTCCTTTATAAAGAGCGGGAGGGGGGGATGGCGTCCCGCATTCTCTCATCTTCTTCTTCCTTCAGCTTCTGCTCCTCCCTTCCATTCGTCATGGAGAGAGGGAATCCTGGTCCTTCGACGGTGGCGGCGAGGGTCGTCGCTCGACAACGCGTCCCTCCTTCTCCTGCGCCAGCGGTGGCAGAGCCAGCCGCGAGGGGAAGGGGGAGGGGCGAGGCCATGGGCGAGGCCGGGGCACTCGGGGGAGAGGAGGACGGGGCAGCGCGCCGGCCTCGCCTCCGCCAGTAGCTCCTCCTCCAGTGGAGGGCCACGTTGGGGATGACCCTTGTGAGTTCTTTGTCAGGCTGCGCCGCCACCGCACCGTCGCCTTCGTCTCCCGACTCCATTTGCGTGGGAGATGGAGCTGGATCCGCTGGAGTCGTTGCGGCTGCACATGAGGGGCTGCGGGATTAGTGGCACGCGGGTCCACGTCGACTTCCCCGCCCCTCACGTGATGTATCTTCGTCGGGGATGGAAGACGTTTGCTCATATCCACCGCTTGACGGAGGGGATCACTCTCCATTTTAAGCTGATGGAGGGTGGCCTTCTCTCCGTCAAGGTCTTCGGGCTCTTTGGGACCCGTGCAAGGTGCTGCGTGGAGTGCTCTTCTGATAGCGAAGACTCCTCCTCGGGCGGGAGTGATGAGGAGGACAGCGGCAGCGATGACGAGGGCGGTAGGCCGCAGGATGACGGGTCCGACTAGGTGTCGGGTGCCGCTCCGTGCGGCACCGGCGACCCCATCATCCGTGTCGCCGGCTCCTCGAACTTATCAGGGTCGTCTCCTTGGGCGGCTGGCGTTGGGAGGCTGCGGAAGAGGAAGAGGGCGGGCAGCAAGGCCGTCAAATCGGAGTACACGGGCACCGACGCCTTCGACGCGTGCTGACGTCCTGCCGCCTCCTCTTCGAGCTCTGCTTCCGGCGCCGCCATCACCATCCAGCCTTCGACGGCCACCGAGATGTTCTCTTGGTGTCTTCTGCCACCCGTAGCTCGCCTAGGTGCTCCTTTTGTCCTTTTCGCCTCCTTGACCTGCCTCCTGAGGAGAGGGACAAGAAAGGGATTACGGGCACCTTATCTCTTTTTAGTTTGTAAGCCTTCGGGCCTTTGTTGAATTTAAAACTTGTAATCCCATCATTCATGTTTTTCATTCCCTATGGACTGTACCTGAGTGGAATGTTTTTAATGAAAAAGGGATGCTTGCTAGGTCATTTGTTTGTGGGTGGAACCCACGACAAGGAGTAAATCCTTGATATCTCCAAGATAAACATTTCCTTGCCCGACAACAGGCCTTGCCGTCTTCCCACTTCGCTCGACCTTTCTCACGCTTTTGGCGGAGGCAGGGATGAGGCGGGTTCAGGCTCCTTGTTTCATCCTTTCGCTGCCGCCACTACGGCCAAACTTGGCCCCAGGAACGAGCCCTAGGGCCTATAGTTAGGGGAGCACGGTAGCTTTAGGGAAAAATGAGGTTTCACATACCTCAGTCCATAAGGGAATGCATGATAAGGGATGAAGAACTTATCTGAAGCTGCAGTCCCCGAAAACCCTGGTTTGCCATGGGTGAATCTTTGCTCTTGCAGCCCCCGGCAATACTGGCTTGCCGGGGCCTAGATGCTGGTCCGTTCCTTTGAGCTTTTCAAGTGGTTTGGCAAGGATATCTGTTTGTCTTGCGAACCAAATAAGACAAAGAGAAAGAGAAAGAGACGCACACTCGACCTCTAAGCTAGGGGTTAGTCGCCGCTAAGCACCATCAACCCTAACTAAGGATGAGACTCGACCTAGCATGCATGCTATAACTTAGGGCGCCAGCGCTTCATTTATTTATGCTAAGGGTCTGCGCCTGGCTTTGCACAAAGGGTTACATGCATCACCGGCAAGGCTTGTACAAAAGGTGGCTTGCCGGGGGGCCCGGCAAGCCACGCCTCACGGGTTAAACTTGCGAAGATACTCAATGTTCCAGGAGTTACTCACCGGAACGGCATCTTCGGTCTCCACGTGGACTGCGCCGGGCCTGGTGACTCGTATTACCCGATAAGGTCCTTCCCACTTCGGCGTCAACTTTTTGGAATTCTTGGCCGATTGAACGCGCCGAAGAACAAGGTCGCCTTCCTCAAGGCTTTGGGCATGAACCTTGTGGCTATGGTAGCGGCGCAAGGCTTGCTGGTAGCGCGCTGCTCTCACAGCCGCCCGAAGACGGTCTTCCTCAAGGAGCGTTGCATCATCTTGCCGCAGTTGCTCTTGCTCAAGCTCATCATAAGCGAGCACTCGTGGTGACCTGTATATATGAGTTCAGTGGGGAGAACTGCTTCTGCCCCGTATACTAGGGCAAAGGGCGTCTGGCCGGTGGCTCGATTTGGTGTCGTTCGGATCGACCAAAGAACCATCGGCAACTCATCAATCCAGCGCGTTCCGCTCTTGTGCAGCCTGTCAAAGGTCTTTGTCCTTAAGCCCCGCAGTACTTCAGCATTTGCCCTTTCAGCTCGGCCATTGCTTCGTGGGTGAGCAATGGAAGCGAAACAGACTTTTCTGCCGAGGTCTTGGGTATATTGCAAGAAGGTGCGGCTTGTAAACTGTGTGCCATTGTCGGTGATGACCCTGTTGGGTACACCAAAACGGCACACTAGTCCCTTGAAGAATTTGACGGCTGACTGAGCTGTGACCTTCCTCACTGCCTCCACCTCTAGCCAGTTTGTGAACTTGTCGATTGCAACGTACAAGTACTCAAAGCCCCCGACAGCGCGGGGGAAGGGGCCCAGTATGTTGAGCCCCCAGACCGAGAGAGGCCAGGAGAGAGGAATGGTTTGAAGGGCTTGAGCTGGCTGATGAAGCTTCTTTGAATGGAACTGACACGCTTCACACCTGGTGACTAGTGTCGTCGCATCCTGGAGGGTGGTGGGCCAGAAGAAGCCTTGCCGAAATGCCTTGCCGGTAAGGGCTCTTGACCCTATGTGGGATCCACATATGCCTCCATGTATTTCTGCCAACAGCCCCAGTCCTTGCTCTCGAGGGATACACTTCAATTTCACGCCGTTCGGTCTCTTTCTGTACAGGACGTCATCGACGAACTGGTACATAGCAGATCGATGGGCTACTTTTTCCGCTTCTTCCTGCTCCTCAGGAAGTTCCCCAGTTTGGAGGAACCGGACGGTATGTTGTGCCCAGGCTGGAGCCTGGGGCTCGACGGCGAGGACCAAAGGCATTTCCTCCGCTATAGGAGCGGCTGTCTCGACGGCAAGAGCTTGACGCTCCGCCGGAGCTAGCCGTCCTGTGGCGGGCTCAGTGTCCCCGGCAACATCCTTGCCGGCGGCTCCGAGAAGCTCGGCGGGGAAGTACTTGTCGGGCCCTGATTTCCTCCTCTTGTTTTGCTTTGTTGACGGACCAACGGATGGCTGAGTTAGCTGAAGCACAAAGGTACTTGGTTCCACAGGTAGCTTGAGGGCAGCGCGCTTTGACAGGTAATCGGCGATGTCGTTCTCCGCTCGGGGAACGTGTTCTGCCTATATACCGTCAAAACGCTCTTCCAGCTTTCTCACTTCATCGACGTAGGCCTTCATCAACGGGCTCTGGTAATCCTTGTTGACTTGCCTGATGACAAGTTGCAAGTCACCTCTGACGACGAGTTTCTTGATTCTGAGGTCTGCCGCGATCCTAAGACCGGCAAGCAGTCCTTCATACTCAGCCGTATTGTTTGTTGACACCTCCCTGGGGATGTGCATCTGGATCACGTACTTGAGGTGCTCTCCGGTGGGCGCGGCAAGCAGTACGCCAGCCCCGGCGCCCTATATGGAGAAAGCTCCATCAAAGTACATGATCTAGTCGCAACTTGCCTCCTTGCCGGGGAGAGCAGTCTCCTGGGCTTCTTCGTCAGGCGTCGCGGTCCATTCTGCAATGAACTCCGCCAGGACTCGGCTTTGAATCGTCGAGGTACTCTCAAACTTGAGGCCAAAGCTGGACAGTTCCAGTGCCCACTCTACGATCCTTCCCGTTGCGTCTGGATTGTGCAATATCCGTTGCAGAGGGAGGCGAGTGACGACAGTGATTTCATGTGCCTGGAAGTAGCGACGCAGCTTCCTCGAGGCCATAAGAAGGCCGAAGAGCAGTTTCTGCACACCGGAGTACCTTGATCTAGACCCATGCAGGAGGGAACTAACAAAGTAGACCGGGCGCTGCATCATTTTCTTCTTTGGCGGCACTCCAACTGGCTATGTCGTCTCTGCATCGGTGGCATCGGGCTCCGTCGCTGTTATTGCCTCGTCATCAATTTCTCTCTGTGCCACTAGTGCGGCACTGACCACCTGGTTCGTTGCCGCCATGTAGAGCAGCAATGGTTCATGTGGCCTAGGCGCAACTAGTATTGGCGCGGAGGAGAGGTACCTCTTCAAATCTTGCAATGCCGCTTCGGCTTCTGGTGTCCACTCCATTGGGCCTACCTTTTTCAAAATCTTGAAAAAGGGAAGGGCGCGCTCGGCGGACTTGGAAATGAACTTGCCCAGGGCGGCAACGCAACCACCAAGCCGGCGCACATCCTTGACTCGCTTGGGTGCTTCAATCTGCTCTATAGCTTTGATCTTGTCCGGATTGGCCTCTATCCCACGCTGTGACACAAGGAACCCGAGAAGCTTGCCGGACGGGACGCCGAAGACGCACTTCTCAGGGTTCAGCTTGAGATTGATCTTTTGTAGGTTTGCAAATGTTTCTTGTAAATCCGATATGAGGGTTGCCCTGTCCTTGGTTTTGACCACTATATCATCCATATAAGCTTCCATATTTCTATGGAGCTGGGGTTCAAAACCAATCTGGACCGCCCTTGCAAACGTTGAACCAACACTCTTCAACCCGAAAGGCATCCGTATAAAACAATACATACCACATGGGGTGATGAATGCCGTTTTCTCTTCGTCTTCTCTTCTCATGAAGATCTGGTGGTAGCCGGAGTAGGCATCGAGGAATGACAATAGATCACACCCAGCTGTGGAATGAACAATCTGGTCGATGCGCGGCAACGGGAAGGGGTCTTTGGGACAAGCCTTATTGATATCTGTGTAATCAATACACAGCCTCCACTTCCTATTCGCCTTGCGCACTACCACCGGATTGGCCAACCACGTTGGATGGAGCACACCTCTTACCAAACCCGCTGCTTCCAGTTTCCGGATCTCCTCTGTGATGAACTCTTGTCGTTCCAAAGATTGCTTTCTGACCTTCTGCTTGACGGGCCGCGCATGAGGACAGACAGCAAGGTGGTGCTCAATCACCTCCCTGGGAACACCGGGGATGTCGGATGCTTGCCATGCAAACACATCGACATTCGCCCGCAGGAAGGTGACGAGCGCGTCTTCCTATTTGTCGTCAAGGGTGGAGCTTATAGTGAAAGCTCCTCCCATGCCGTCCTCCTTGACAGAAACCTTCTTGGTTCTCGGCGGTGTGGCCCTGGACTTCTTGTTTCTGCCGGTGGAGCTCTCTGGCACATCCTCGATGGGAGCGCTACACTCCGAAGAGGTGCGCTTGCCGGAGTGGGTGCATGAGGTCTCACCAGTCTTCTTCTTTTGCCTTTCCTGGGCTCCAGCGGCAGGAGCAGGCGCCTTAGCAGAGGCGGCTGCTGCAACTCTTAGTAGAGCAGGCGCCTTAGTAGAGTTGGTCAGCGCAAATTAGCGCATCCTTCTTGTCTGATGGGACGGTGATGACTGTCACAGGCCCCGGCATCTTCAGGGTGTTGTAGGCATAGTGTGACGCCTCCATGAACTTGGCCAGCACTGGGCGGCCAAGGATCCCGTTGTAAGGCACGGGGATCTTGGCAACGTCGAACACAGCCCTTTCTGTCCTGTAGTTCAGATCACTCCCAAACGTCACGGGCAACGTGACCTTTCCCTTCGGTTGACTTCTTCCCGGGTTGACCCCCTGAAACGTACCCGTTTCTTCGAGGTCTCCATCAGGAATCTGCAATTTATCGATCACGGCAGGCGAGATTAAGTTCAGACCGGCCCCGCCATCGACTAGCATCTTTGTCACCTTGAGGTTGCGTATTGTTGGTGAAACCAACAATGGTAAACACCCGACCACAGTAGTGCGATCAGGGTTATCCTCAGTGTCAAAAATGATAGGTGTGCTGGACCACTTCAGCGGCCTTTGGGCATCAAATGACGGCTCTGCCGCTGTAATTTCACACGCCCACTGTTTAAGCCGGCGGTGAGAGGTATGCAGCGAGGCGCCGCCATCGATGCACATGGCCTCTGTAGCTTTCTGAAACTCTTGGTCGCCGGACTCGTCGTCCTCTTCGTGATCGTTGTCTTCTGGCTTTCTGTCACGGCCCCGGGCGGGCCTCTCCTGTTGTTTATCCTTGCCGCGACGACCCTCCTGGCCGTCACGCTTCTTGTCGGACCCCTCAGCACCGCCCTGGCCTTTCTCCTTGTCTCACCTCTCATATTCAGCCCTCTGCTTCTCAGCAAGGAGCTCAACCTGTCGGCAGCCCTGGAGAGCATGGCCTTTGGTGCGATGGATCTTGCAGTATTTCTTGTCGGAGTTTCCTGGTTTCGCGGCAGCCGCCAAGGCCCGGCAGGCGACACATCCGGCAATTTTCTTGCCAGGGTCATCTACCTTAGCTTTCTTGGCGGAGCCGGTGTCATCAGATCCCTCGACGGCAAGCACGGCTTTACCCTTGTGCTTCCTGTTGCGGCGCCGACCTTTCTTCGTCGGGGCGGCAGTATCCTCATCTAAGGAGTCGGTTTCCATGCCGGCATCTTCGCCGGGGTACTTCCTTCCCTCTTCAGCTCGGGCACATCTGTCAGCAAGAACATAGAGTTCTGCCACATCTTTCACTTTGTTCATTGCTAGCTCTTTGCACATCTTGCGATTACGCACGTTCTGATGGAACGCACTGATGATGGCGGCAGGCTGAACGTCAGGGATATTGTACTGTATCCGGCTGAACCTCTGTATATACTTGTGCAGACTCTCGCCTCCCTTCTGGGGAATGACGTGCAGGTCGCTTGCCTGGCCATGGGCTTGGTGGCCTCCAGTAAAGGCGCCCACAAACTCATGGCACAAATTCGACCAGGAGGAAATATAGTCTACCAGCAAGTGCATCAACCATGACATGGTGTTGGGTTTAAGAGCCAATGGAAAGTAATTCACAAGAACCTTATCATCGCGGGCTCCGGCAGCTTGCAGCGCGATGGTGTAGATGCTGAGGAACTCAGACGGGTGGGTCTTGCCGCTGTACTTTTCGCCAACGTCAGGTTTGAAGGTGCGGTGAGTGGGCCACTTGAACTGCCGCAGCTCACGAGTAAAATCCGGACAGCCTACCTCGTAAGGTAGGCCTCCAGGGCTCTCCAGTGCTGGGTGGTTCGCAGCAGGCCCTGCTTGCCTGTCTGACTCGTGGCGCGCTCCGAGCCGACGCTCGATAGTGGTTCGAGCGTCTTCATGGGCTCGTTCCCGAAGAACTTGGCGCTGGTCACAACGGGTCCGCGGGTCAGACGACGCTATGGAGATTTCGTCGCACGTAAAGTCGCGACGGGCTGGCGTCCATGGTACCGGGCGAGGAGGAGGCGAATGCACAGTGGTCGCGGCGCCGCCAACTTTCCTGCCACTGGTGCGTGGGACTCCATCGGAGCGTCGACCCGGGGGCTCCACCGGACTTGGTTCGTCTTTGTTGGCCACCGCAACAAAGCTTCGGATAGTGGCTCTCCATTCGTCGAGTTTCCCCGTAGTGGGATGAAAGTCGAGGAGCAACTGCGTGCGCGCCAGGGCCTCTGCTGGCGTCGGCGGCGGCAAAACCTGCACGGATCGTGACGCGCTTCGACTTCTGGCCATGTCAGAAGGAGCTCTATCACGACCCCGCGGTCGCACGCTGCTTTCACCAGCTCCTCGGTGAGCGGGCAGGTCTTCTGCGTCCCGGGAGTGGCGTTCGGGGCTCTTCCTGCGGCGATGCCCGAGATCTTCGACGTGATTACACCGTTCATCACGCGCTTCCTGAGAGGAGCGCGCTGTTGGCGTCAGCGTGGGGGTCTTGGAGGCCCTCGCGTCGCCTTCGGGCCGGGCGGCGATGACCTTTGAAGGCCCTGCTCTGCCCGCGGAGGGCCTGGCTCCGCCTTTGGATTTGGTGATGTGTGGCCCATTTCCAGGTGCACAAACATCGCCGCCTCCCAAACTCCGACTGCTGGGACGGTGTTGGTGTTCATGAGCAATGCCCTGGGTCGTTTCTGCGACCGGTACGCTACTCGCCCGCACAGGGACGTGCTGTCCGGCCTCTGACTGGCCAACCGCCACCGTCGTCTTCTTCTTGGGCGCCATGATGATGAAGAGGCGCTGGACTAACTGCTAGAGCCGATTCTCACAACTGCGCCCGCCTACCTGGCGCGCAAAGATGTCGGTGGGAACGACACCTATGGGATCACAAGAATCCCTACTACGGTTAGCGGGGCGCGGAGTCGTGAGAAGAGCGGATCAAACAGATAGCACACGGTTCGTTTATCCAGGTTCAGGCCGCGAGGATGCGTAAAACCCTACTCCTGTTTTGGTGGATTGTATATCTGCGTTCTTGAGCTAGCTATGGGGCGTGAGGAGCTCCAAAAAAGCCGAATCCTTCTCCTGGTCGCCTCGGGCCTCCTTTTATAGAGAAAGGGGTCGCCACAGTGGCACACAGGAGGTGGAAAGGGTACAGGGATGCGAGGTTATCCCTCGCATTACAAGACAAGGCGCATTTAATGCGTCTTGCTTAGGTGTCCTTGCTTTATCGGGGACGGGGGAGAGACCTGTCTTGTCTATCGCCGCTCCTTCGTGTGTCGACACGCGCCCTAGCCAGCGATGCCTGAGATGCCATGTAGGTAGGCAGGCAGCTAAGGTGGCGCAGTGGTGGGTCTCCATGAAGATCTGCATGCCGCCACGCAGGTGCCTGCCCAACTGGTGGGTCGGCAGCTGCATGCATGCGGTGGTGGAGGTTTGGTCGGCGTGGGCCGAATGGTGGCCCTGCGGGTGTTCTCGGCAAGGGCCTTGCCGAGGCGCCTGCTGTCATCCCCGGCAAGGCGCTTGCCAGGGGCCTTGTGGTCCTCCTTGGCTGGGATCCCGCCAAGGGTCGTCATTTCCTTAGTGTGTATCTGATCTTGAATATCTTCACAAAGATCTGCATGCCACCACGGGGATGTCTCCCGAATCCTTGCCCCATGGGGGTAGTGGACTCAAGGGCGATTTCCTCCGTAGGCGTGGGGCGAGTTGCCATGGCAAGAACCTTGCCAGGGTTGCTAGAACCGTCCCCCGACAAGGATCTTGCCGGGGGAGTCTGCTTCGCCCCCTTTGCTCTTTGTGGTCTTGGCCTTGGCGTCGTTCTAGTTTTCCTGAGTTTTGGCCTTACCTTGGCTCACCTCCCTTGCCTTGCTTGGTGTGGTGTTGCCCGTGGCTCAGACTGCCCATGCACAGTTATAGGGGTACAAAAAGTGTACCCCTCTTTTTGTACACCGACACCAGTTGATGTGGCAAAAGTATTCAGAAGTGCTTTTAAGCAGAATAACTACCTAGAATCAGCTTGCATAACCACTAAGGTGTCATCTGCATATTGCACAATTGGGAAGTGAGGGCATGAGTTTACTTGCAGTGGAGCAGTGATCAGGTTTAATCTCATGGCTTTATTAAGAATGGATTGTAGCAAATCAGCAGCCAGCGGAAAAATTAAAGGAGAATAAGGGTCTCCTTGTCTTACTCCCCTCGTTATGTAAATTCTTTTCCCAGGAACTCCATTGAGTAATACAGAAGAGGAAGCAGTTATGAACAGAGCTTCCATCCAGGAAATCCACTTCTCTACAAATCCTTTAGCTCTAAAAATATCAATGATTGCATCATGCTCAATTGTATCAAAAGCCTTCTCAAAATCCATCTTTATTACTAAGATTTCTTCCTTAGATTGATGACACTAGTGAATGTACTCATATGCCCAACCAAGGTAGTCCTGGATCACTCTATCTTTGAGAAAGCCATATTGATTAATATGCACCAACTGTAGTATAAGTCTTTGTAGTCTATTGGCCAACAGTTTTGTAATGATTTTCAGAACTCCATTTAGTAAAGAAATTGGCCTGAAGTCATTAGGAGAAAGTGGCACCTCTTTTTTTGGCACTAGAGTGATGAAAGAGGAGTTAATGCTTTCAAGATTTACATTCCCAGCATGAAATGCCAATATAAGCTCAAAGACATCAGTCTTAATAATATCCCAACAACTTTTAATAAACTCATTATTGAATCCATCTGGCCCTGGTGATTTATCAGTAGGAAGGTTTTTGACCACTTCCTCAACTTCCTCTTGGGTAAAAGGCTTTTCTAGATCAATGAAGATTTGGGGGTCCACTGTGTTTTCATAAAGATCATTAAGGTCAAAGTGCATTGACTGTCCATTAGATTGTCCCAATCTATTTTTAAAAGCCTCCCAGAGGATTGCAACCTTTCCATCATGATCTGTTACTTCAACTTGATCTTTGTTCAATAGCATAGCAATCTTATTGTGCCTACGATTAATAGAGGCTTTAGTGTGGAACAATTTTGTGTTTTCATCTCCAAACTTTACTCCTTTAATTTTTCCTCTCTGTTTCCAATATATCTTCGGATCATTGATCACGGTTAATAGATACTCCTTGAGCAAGGTCCTGCAATTATTTTCAAATAGAGTAAGGTCCCTGAATTCCTCAATCATATCCCAGAGAAATATACAGTCATTTAGAGCTGCAATTTGCTTCTTATGGCATGCAAGGTTTTTGGCCCACAGCTTTAGAGCTCTTCTGACATTCTTGAATTTTGCAGTAATCTTCTTAGCACAGTCTGAATGACCTACTGGAATAGTCCAAGCAGTCTGAACCACCTATTTAAAAGAACTATGATTAAGACAATAGTTTTCAAATCTAAACACTCTAGACTGGGATATTTGTGCCAATTTTAATCATGCAAGGGAGGTGATCAGAAATTGGTTTAGCCATGGGAAGAGCCAAGGTATCGGGATAGCTGGTCATCCAAGCTGCAGAGGTAAAAAACCAATCTAATTTCTCCAATAGTGGGTTGTCTTGCATGTTGCTCCAGCTAAACTGCCTCCCTTTTAGGGGTAATTCAATCAGGCCAAGTTCGCTTATTGCCTCATTAAACATGAGCATTTCATTTACATCCCCTCCAGGTCTGTTTTTGTCTTCCGGAGTTCTGATGAAATAAAAATCCCCCATAATAATCCAATCTATATCATTAGGCCTTTGAATATTACCAAACCAGTCAATGAACTCAATTTTATCCTCATGATTGCAAGGACCATAGATGTTTGTGAGGACCCAACTTTTGGAGGATGTCCTGCATGTGAACTGAATAGATAATGAGAATTTGTTTTGAAACATTAGCTCCCCAGAGAATAGAGCTCCATTCCAAGCAGTGAGTATGCCACCTGATGCCCCAATGGAAGGTAAGTACTCAAATTTATTAAACCTTTGAGGACATTCTTTATGAATGTAGGCCAGATCAAAGTTTTCTCTCTTAGTTTCCTGTATACAAACAATTCCAGCAGCACTTTCTTCCACTTTTTGCCTAATAGCCAAGCACTTATCTGAGGAATTAATGCCCCTCACATTCTAGTTTAAGATATTCCATGTTGTATTGTTATTCATTAACAATCAAATTGATGTTACTGTAGTCAGCAAGGTCCACCCCATGATGACAATCCCAGGCCATAAAATTATTGGGATCCACAAAAAGGACAAAACACTGAAAGCAATTTGAAACATTCCAGCAGGAGACATAAGCAGAAGAGCAGGTGAACCAAAGCAACCACATATGATGGCCAGAAGCTTCCATAGCATCAGATAGTATAGTAGTCTCTACCACAAGGAGATACTAGAGCTGACACAGCAACAAAGTGCATATAACATACAAAAGGTGCCTACCAGGGCAAACAAGCATTGTGCAGCAGTTGCAAGCATTACATTTGACTACATACATAAGACAAGTAATTCCCAAAAGAGAATAGCAGGCCATCCTGCTATCTATCATAGACTGATGTTGTAGACACATCATCACACAGGCCTGGATTTTGCTGCTTCTGTTGTGTCCTTGGACACCTTAGCCACATCTTCCTGCCCCTTCTTCTTGGGTTTCTTGGTCAACTTCTCCTGTATCTTTTCCTCAGCAACCTTGCAGAAAGATTTAGACAGGTTTTTAACCACTAAATTGTGAATAATTGGAGGTATGACATTACATGGTAAACAAGACTGAGTGGCACAAGACTTCCTTCTATAGCCATTGTTATCCTTTTTAATCCTATCACTTCCTCTTACCTCAGTTTCTACCATAGGTTCTTTCTCCCTCCTTTTCCTGGATATGGCCTCTCCAAGGGGCAGGACTTTATTTGGGGACACCTGCTGAAGAGGACTGCTGGCCCCAGTGGAAGAGTGGGCAGCAGGGGTAATACCCTCATTTTCTTTGCCTAGCCCTCGGATGAAATCCTTACATGCAGGTGCTGGTATTTCTATTTTAAAAGTTGGTGTAGCTCCTTGTGTTGCTGGTCCAAAGTGCTGAGGATGTGATGGTGGGTAGAGGGATGGCCTGGCGGTAGCATAGCTGGCCACGGGAGGAGGGAGCAGGCAGTCCCGCCAGCACTAGTTTGGGCGGCTAGAGCAGGAAGATCAGAGATTGAAGAAGCACGACGGCTGTTGGATGGACATCCAACAGTCACTGCTCTGTCTTGACTAAGTTGACAAAGCCTTTTGTAAGCGTCAATTTTTTTTAGGACAGCGTCATCGTCAACAAAGTAGGCCCAGAAATCAGCCTCCAAATCTGTGGAAAACAACATACAACCCATTAGCCATTATTTTCAATAATTTACAACCCATTTGCTAATTCTTAAAGATATTTTGAAGCCCATATTCTTTTTATTAGCTTTACAAACCATATTTTGGGCACTACTAAAAAATTCAACGAAATTTTGCATATTTCGGTGGGGTCCAAACTCTTTTAATCTTGAAATTTCAAGTCATGTTAAAAATAATTTTTTAAAACTTATATGAAAATAAAATTCAAAAAAATCTCCACAAAAAATGATTGAAATTTAAAATCCTAAAAGTCTGTGAAAAACAGCATCCAACCCATTAGCCATTATTTTCAACAATTTACAACCCATTTGCTAATTCTTAAGGATATTTGAAGACCATATTCTTTTTATTAGCATTACAGACCATAGTTTGGGTACTGCTAAAAAAATTCAACAAAATTTTGCATATTTCAGTGGGGTCCGAACTCTTTTAATCACAAAATTTTGAGTCACGTTAAAAATAATTCTTAGAAACTTATATCAAAATAAAATTCAAAAAAATGTCCACCAAAAATGATTGAAATTTAAAATCTTGACTAGCCAGATGCCCATGCATTGCATGGAACATCAAGATGCATTTGTATAAGTAGTTTATCTTGTGGGAGAAAAAGGATGAATGAGGGAAGGCCTTATCTGCAAATGTGGATAGGAGTGCGGTTAAATTGTCATAGTTTCCTTCCTATCCATTAGATATAGATCAGACGGCCTATATTGCAGGATGGCAGGCACACCATCATCACCAACTCTGTTTTTTATAATAGTATATAAGACAGTAGAGATAGAGATAGAGAAACCCGCATGGAATGCAAGAAACCCACTCCGGCCACACACGTCCGTTTAGGAGCAGGACACCGGCCAATCTCCTCCTTCCACCATTTTCAGCTTTTTTATAAGAGTAGAGAAATCCAGAAAAAACAATATCTGAATGTAATTGCCGGTTGGATTAGGTTTAAAAATTTACAGCCCATTTATTACTAGCTTATAGCCCATTTTCTGTGGAAGCCCATTTCTTACTACTTACATCCCTCCTCGTCTTGAAAGATTTGCAGCCCAGTAGGGCTGAGAAAAGCAAGTAGGCCTCGGTTGGGTATTCTCGAAAAAACCCCGAGCTAGCCATTTTCAGAAATAAAAAAGATATCAACTGGGCTTGTCTTGTTTTTTTAGCAAAGGAACTGGGCTTGTCATGTGCTTAAATAAAAGCGTAATCGTGGGCTAGATGGGCCACAGCCCCCGCACAGCCCGCAGTTTATTGAGCTCCATCTCTAAAACTAAAAAACAGCTGATAGAGCTGCTGGGTCCCTGGTGTTATTTGCTCGTTGTGTAATTTTCTCGTTAATGACTACATTGACAATGGCATGGGACCTAGTTGTCAAACAATTAGGAGGAAGTTTTTTGTCTTGTAATAATGCAATGACCCTGGTGGGTCCCTACTATTAGCCTCTCCGCATACAGTCATCGCCTGATTCCTCTCGGTTGTTGACCATGTTGACAACGCCAGACAGTGGCGGGCACCTCGAGCGAACCAAGGCGGAGAATGATGGCGAGGCCTCAGACGAGAACGAATAGGAGCCATGGAAGATGCAGCAGTGTATTGGCAGGCGGAGGGGAGTACGAGCAATAGCAGAGCTAGGTTCAACATATGTCCCAGGTAAGCAATGCAACTACAGTGAGCTACAGTGTTATTTCTGCTACAGTACGCTACAGTTAACAAAGAACAAATCCACCACGCCAGTGTCAAGATCATCAAGATATGATACGCCATGTTTGCACTATGCAACGAGAAAAGAAGCTACGCATTGCTGTGCTCCTCTGGGACTGGTGGATGTCGAGGAACAAAGCCAATGCATGTGTAGTACAGAAGACGGCAGCATAAATCAGTTCTTTCATCACAAAACACTTGACTGATCTCACTTCGATGAACATTCAGAAAATGCCCCAGCTGCAACAACCCCAGGTTTGGATCCCTCTAGCTACAAACTTGATCAAGATCAATATGGATGCTGCTTTTCATGTGGAGTTTGAGACTGGTGCGTGGGGTTTCATTGCGAGAGATGAAACTGGCGATTTCCTGGCGGCTGCTGCTGGCAAGATGAACCATGTAAGATCTGCACTGCACGCGGAAGTGATCGCTTGTATGCGAGCTATTGAAGGGGCAGCTGACTTGGGTGCACAACGTATCAGTTTTGAGCTGCACGCCCACCGCTTGTAAGAAAAACCTTCTCCTCGTGCTGCGAGGCACCATGCACATGTTGGCGAGGGAGAAGACGTAGTAAGCAAGCTTGTCGTTGAGTTGACGGGACACATCAAAGTTATTTAGTACTCTCGAGTAGATCTACCACGAGATCAGAGAGGCTAAACCCTAGAAGCTAGCCTATGGCTAAAACCCTCCGGTTTATATAGACACCGGAGAGGGCTAGGGTTACACCGAGTCGGTTACAATGGGAGGAGATCTACATATCCGTATTGCCAAGCTTGCCTTCCACGCCAAGGAAAGTCCCATCCGAACACGGGACTAAGTCTTCAATCTTGTATCTTCATAGTCCAAGAGTCCGGCCAAAGGTTATAGTCCGGCTACCCGGAGACCCCCTAATCCAGGACTCCCTCAGTAGCCCCCGAACCAGGCTTCAATGACAGCGAGTCCGGCGCGCAGATTGTCTTCGGCATTGCAAGGCGGGTTCTTCTCCAAATTCCGTGTACCTGTTGAATAGTGTCTGGCTTCTTGTGAATATTGCGCTCCTTGGCTTCCACTCCCAATAATGGCCATCTTCCATGTGTCAAACGAATGCGAAAAGACAGGGTGTTTTTACATTTACCCCCCTAGTTGCATAAATGAGCTGCCTATTAAAGAGACGAGGATTTAGATCCAAATCACACCATCTTCCCTTCGCGAGCTTTCATCGGAGCGCATCCGACAGAGATCCATTCCATCATGGCCGGTCGTCGTAGCTCCTCCTCTCGCCCTCCCAGTCCCCAGCCTGGAGATTGGGAGAGATGTTCCATCGCGCACAGCGATCTAGTGACGCTCCAAACCAAGGGATTTCTTCCCCCAGCCTACATGGTCTCGGTTCGAGCCGGGCTTGCAACCTATAATGGCGGAGAGAAGCGGTGAGCGTCCCTAATCCCTCCAAAGGAGAGCGGGTATGCCTTGTCCCTTATTTGATAAGAGGGCTCGGATTTCCAATTCATCTGTTTCTCCGGGCGATGCTGGAGTTCTATGGCCTCCAGCTGCACAATCTTACGCCAGCCTCCATATTGCATATCGCGGGCTTCGTAGCCCTTTGCGAGCTGTTTTTGGGCTGTGAGGCTCATTTCGCGCTGTGGAAGAAGCTGTTCTGCCTCGTGCCCCGTTCTCAGAAGGGGTCGGTATATCAAGTGGGCGGAGCCGAAGTATGGCGCATCGCCGGGACCGGATATCTATCCGGAACCCCAAAGAAGGCGTCCGAAGACTGGCCTTCAGAATGGTTTTATATAAAAGATGTCCCCCTGCCGGATCCTATTCGGATCGGCCTCCCTGAGTTCGATAATGCTCCCTTGAAGAAGCGCCTAAGCTGGCATCCACGAAGCCCTCAGAAGGAAAATGACAAGGATGTTCTTTACCTGGTGAGCCAGATAAGGTTGTTAGCTCATTCCGGACTGACCATGATCGAGGTCATGGCCACATGCATTATGCGGGGGGTGCAGCCACTTCAGTATAGAGGCCACCCCATGTGGGATTTCAACGGGGAGGATGATGCCACCCGCTGGGACCGTAAGGGGCCGGAATCGGTTGCCGCTCTGATGAAGATCTTGTCTGCTTTGTACAAGGGAGAAGAGGAGGAATTTCTCTGTGTCAATCCACAGGGCAGATTTTCTATGTACAATCCTCCAAGCTCGGTAAGCGAACACTTATTTTTGCCCATCTGTCGGGGATATACCCCGTGGTATGACCCGGCCGGAAGTATGACCTGGCCGGACTTGGCGCTTCAACGATGACCCGCTGGAGGACTGGCGATTCACGGGTCTAGCGGCTCATGGATGGCCCTAACGGCGGGTCAGATAGAAGAATAGGCCCAATGCCTAGAAGGCCAACTCATATTATGGTGGGCCGGCTTAAGAGGAAAGGGATGACGAATATTTCCTTTACGAGGAAGCAAGACCCGGACTTGTAATCAACTTGTAAGAGAAGATAGATTAGTCCTAGTCCTACTAGGACTCCACATGTAACCCGCCCCTCTAACTTATATAAGGAGGGGCAGGGCTCCCCAAAGGGGGGAGAAAAAACAATCTCTAGGGCTAGACACAAAGAGCCGACTTACCGGCGACTCTCTCGTGATCATAATGAGACCTAGCCGCAAACAGCATGTAGGGTTATTACTGGACGATGTTTCCCGGGGCCCGAAGCTGTCTAAATCCTCGTCTTGTGTGATGATCCGCCTTGCGTCTCTCGATTCCGACCAACCCCTTCAAGCTACCGCATAGATGCGTTGGCCTCGCGACTAAGTCCTCACACTAAGGACATCTGCCGTGATAATTCCACGACGGTTGGCGCCCACCGTGGGGCCTGCGCACGGTGGTCATGAGTTCTTGGAGGGATCTCTCCTAGGGTTCGAGAAGCTCACGATTTCATCAGATAAGGAAGAGCCGACAAGTTCATTGTTTTGTGATTTGAACATGATTAACTATGGAGCCAGCGTATACAAGATGGAGAAGGATCAAGAGGATTAGGGTTGCGTTGGTTGTCGGTTGAGCCGCCCTAAGATGTCGACACCTGTTGGATTTTTCGCTACCGCCGTTACGGCAAGCCACGTGAGACTAACAAAAATTTCTATCTCTACCCGTGGCCGTGTCCGTTCCCAGTTGTTCTTCGGTCGCAACAACCAAAGGCAGACAGCCAGTGTACGCATAATCTGCGGTTTAATCAAAGCAAGTCCAAAGACTACTCATGTTCTGACATCTCCAAATCAGTATTTTTTAATCTCTATTTGCTACACGGAGGAGCAAACATCTCAAAGGCACAAGTTTCTAGGTCAATCATGAAAAAAGAATTAATCTTACATGAAGCTTCGTCAAGTGGTCTAGTCACGTCAGGTTTCAGTCTACAGTTACCGTGTCTACACACAGTGGATTAAATTTTCTGTTGGGGATGATCAGCGCAGAACTACGGACTGGACAACTCCGACCATGCACGCGCCTGGTGCAGAACAGGAAATCATCAGCATACTTGATACGGAGGCTGTCGGCCGCACCGGAATATGTCCAATGTTATCCAGTACTGGTATCTGCGTTCATCTGAAAAACAAATCACGTGCTATCTGTTCTCAGTATTTTTAGCACATAATTCTTTTGATAACAATTACTCTGTCTTTCAATATATTTTATGCAGGACAAAGTCCACTACAAAAGTGATGTCATGCCATAGACATGAGGCTCGCACCGGTTTAAACATTGTGGCCGATTCTCGCGCCTGCGCCGGCTTAAATGTCCTGGCCAACTCTCGCGCTTGCGCCGGTTTAAATGATCACTGCCGCGGCCGACTCGTTAGTCCACGCCCACGCGTGCTGGTCTCCAACACCACGGCTAACTCCCTCGCCAATGGATGCACACGACACCACTCCCACAGTCCGGTCTACATCAGCACGCCGGTGCCGCACCCACACTCATAAGTCGCCCGATGGATACGCGAGCAAGTCGCCGCCCCCGTTGTTGGGTTTACATCAATATGTGGCCAACTCATTTGTCCGCCTACGATTGACTCACCCATCCGCGCCGGCTTACAACGCCGTGGTCGACACACCTGCGATTCGCCCGTGATTAAATTTCAATTTCACCGTGGTGATCATCAACTCAGCGGTGGATAATTTTTGGCCTAACATATCAGGTGAAATCCATCCAGTTTATTTTATTAAACATATTGTTTTCATCAAAGAACAATTACTTTGGTCTGTATATTTTTATGTGCAGCAAAGGTTGTTGGAAATATGCCCTAGAGGCAATAATAAAAGCATTATTATTATATTTCCTTGTTCATGATAATTGTCTTTATTCATGCTATAATTGTGTTATCCGGAAATCGTAATACATGTGTGAATAATAGACACCAACATGTCCCTAGTAAGCCTCTAGTTGACTAGCACGTTGATCAACAGATAGTCATGGTTTCCTGACTATGGACATTGGATGTCATTGATAACGAGATCACATCATTAGGAGAATGATGTGATGGATAAGACCCAATCCTAAACATAGCATAAGATCGTATAGTTCGTCTGCTAG
This sequence comes from Triticum urartu, assembly GCF_003073215.2. NCBI lineage: Eukaryota > Viridiplantae > Streptophyta > Magnoliopsida > Poales > Poaceae > Triticum > Triticum urartu. The sequence goes on along the minus strand of NC_053023.1, from coordinate 641,392,192 downwards.
AGTTTTCCAATGTCAAGTATCTTTTCCTTAGACCATGAGATCGTGTAACTCCCGGATACCGTAGGAGTGCTTTGGGTGTGCCAAACGTCACAACGTAACTGGGTGACTATAAAGGTATACTACGGGTATCTCCGAAAGTGTCTGTTGGGTTGACACGGATCAAGACTGGGATTTGTCACTCCGTATGACGGAGAGGTATCACTGGGCCCACTCGGTAATGCATCATCATAATGAGCTCAAAGTGACCAAGTGTCTGGTCACGGGATCATGCATTACGGTACGAGTAAAGTGACTTGCCGGTAACGAGATTGAACGAGGTATTGGGATACCGACGATCGAATCTTGGACAAGTAACATACCGATTGACAAAGGGAATTGTATACGGGGTTGCTTGAATCCTCGACATCGTGGTTCATCCGATGAGATCATCGAGGAGCATGTGGGAGCCAACATGGGTATCCAGATCCCGCTATTGGTTATTGACCGGAGAGCGATCTCGGTCATGTCTACATGTCTCCCGAACCCGTAGGGTCTACACACTTAAGGTTCGGTGACGCTAGGGTTGTAGGGATATGTATATGCAGTAACCCGAATGTTGTTCGGAGTCCCGGATGAGATCCGGGACGTCACGAGGAGTTCTGGAATGGTCCGGAGGTAAAGAATTATATATAGTAAGTACTATTTCAGGCATCGGGACAAGTTTCGGGGTCACCGGTATTGTACCGGGACCATCGGAAGGGTCCGGGGGTCCACCGGGTGGGGCCACCTGCTCCGGGGGGCCACATGGGCTGTAGGGGGTGCGCCTTGGCCTATATGGGCCAAGGGCACCAGCCCCAAGAGGCCCATGCACCTAGGGTTTCAAGGAGGGAAGAGTCCCAAAGGGGGAAGGCACCCCTATGTGCCTTGGGGGGAGGGACTCCTCCCTTGGCCGCACCACCCTAGGAGATTGGATCTCCTAGGGCCGGCGCCCCCCCCCCCTTGGCCGTCCTATATATAGTGGGGAGATGGAGGACTTCTTACCCCACGCCTTTGGTGCCTCCCTCTCCCTCTCCAACACACCCTCCTCCTCCGTATAGCTCGGCGAAGCCCTGTCGGAGTACTGCAGCTCCATCACCACCACGTCGTCGTGCTGCTGCTGGAGCCCTCTTCCTCAACCTCTCCTCTCCCCTTGCTGGATCAAGAAGGAGGAGACGTTACGCTGACCTTACATGTGTTGAACACGGAGGTGCCGTCCGTTCGGCGCTAGGATCTCCGGTGATTTGGATCACGTCGTGTACGGCTTCCTCATCCCCGTTCTTTGAACGCTTCCGCGCGTGATCTACAAAGGTATGTAGATGCAATCCAATCACTCGTTGCTAGATGAACTCATAGATGGATCTTGGTGAAACCGTAGGAAAATTTTTGTTTTCTGCTACGTTCCCCAACAGTGGCATCATGAGCTAGGTCTATGCGTAGTTCTTCTTGCGCGAGTAGAACACAATTTGTTGTGGGCGTAGATGTTGTCAACTTTCTTGCCGCTACTAGTCTTATCTTGCTTCAACAGTATTGTGGGATGAAGCGGCCTGGACCAACCTTACACGTACGCTTACGTGAGACCGGTTCCACCGACTAACATGCACAAGTTGCATAAGGTGGCTGGCGGGTGTCTGTCTCTCCTACTTTAGTTGGAGCGGATTCGATGAAAAACGTCCTTATGAAGGGTAAATAGAAGTTGACAAATCACGTTGTGGCTTTCACGTAGGTAAGAAAACGGTCTTGCTAGAACCCTACTTCAGCCACGTAAAACTTGCAACAACAATTAGACGACGTCTAACTTGTTTTTGCAGCAAGTGCTTTGTGATATGATATGGCCAAAGTTGTGATGAATGATGAACGATCCATATGTGATGTATGGGATGTTCATGCTATTGTAATAGGAATCACGACTTGCATGTCGATGAGTATGACAACCGGCAGGAGCCATAGGAGTTGTCTATATTTTTGTATGACCTGCGTGTCATTGAGAAACGCCATGTAAATTACTTTACTTTATTGCTAAACGCGTTAGCCATAGTAGTAGAAGTAATAGTTGGTGAGCAACTTCATGGAGACACGATGATGGAGATCATGGTGTCATGCCGGTGACAAGATGATCATGGAGCCCCAAGATGGAGATCAAAGGAGCTATGTGATATTGGCCATATCATGTCACTATTATTATTTGATTGCATGCGATGTTTATCATGTTTTGCATCTTGTTTGCTTAGAACGACGGTAGTAAATAAGATGATCCCTCATAATAATTTCAAGAAAGTGTTCCCCCTAACTGTGCACCGTTGCGACAGTACGTTGTTTCGAAGCACCACGTGATGATCGGGTGTTAGATTCTAACGTTCACATACAACGGGTGTAAGACAGATTTACACATGCAAACATTTAGGTTGACTTGATGAGCCTAGCATGTACAGACATGGCCTCAGAACACAGAAGACCGAAAGGTCGAGCATGAGTCGTATAGAAGATACGATCAACATGAAGATGTTCATCGATGTGGACTGGTCCGTCTCACGTGATGATCGGACACGGCCTAGTTGACTCGGATCATGTTATACTTAGATGACTAGAAGAAGGGATGTCTATCTAAGTGGGAGTTCATTGAATAAATTGATTAGATGAACTTAATTATCATGAACTTAGTCTAAAATGTTTACAATATGTCTTGTAGATCAAATGGCCAACGTAGTCCTCAATTTCAACGCGTTCCTAGAGAAAACCAAGCTGAAAGACGATGGCAGCAACTATACGGACTGGGTCCGGAACCTGAGGATCATCCTCATAGCTGCCAAGAAAGATTATGTCCAACAAGCACCGCTAGGTGACCCACCTGTCCCACAGAACCAAGATGTTATGAACGCTTGGCAGACACGTGCTGATGACTACTCCCTCGTTCAGTGCGGCATGCTTTACAGCTTAGAGCCGGGGCTCCAAAAGCGTTTTGAGAGACATGGAGCATATGAGATGTTCGAAGAGCTGAAAATGGTTTTTCAAGCTCATGCCCGGGTCAAGAGATATGAAGTGTCCGACAAATTCTTCAGCTGTAAGATGGAGGAAAATAGTTCTGTCAGTGAGCACATACTCACAATGTCTGGGTTACATAACCGCTTGACTCAGCTGGGAGTTAATCTCCCGGATGACGCGGTCATTGACAGAATCCTCCAGTCGCTTCCACCAAGCTACAGGGGCTTTGTGATGAACTTCAATATGCAGGGGATGGAAAAGACCATTCTTGAGGTATTTGCAATGCTGAAATCAGCAGAGGTAGAAGTCAAAAAGGAACATCAAGTGTTGATGGTGAATAAAACCACTAAGTTCAAGAAAGGCAAGGGTAAGAAGAACTTCAAGAAGGACGGCAAGGGAGTTGCCGCGCCCGGTAAGCAAGCTGCCGGGAAGAAGCCAAAGAATGGACCCAAGCCCGAGACTGAGTGCTTTTATTGCAAGGGAAGTGGTCACTGGAAACGGAACTACCCCAAATACTTAGCGGATAAGAAGGCCGGCAAAACGAAAGGTATATGTGATATACATGTGATTGATGTGTACCTTACCAGTATTCGTAGTAGCTCCTGGGTATTTGATACCGGTGCAGTTGCTCACATTTGTAACTCAAAGCAGGAGCTGCGGAATAAGCGGAGACTGGCAAAGGACGAAGTGACGATGCGCGTCGGGAATGGTTCCAAGGTCAATGTGATCGCCGTCGGTACGCTACCTCTACATTTACCTTCGGGATTAGTTTTAAACCTTAATAATTGTGATTTAGTGCCAGCTTTGAGCATGAACATTGTATCAGGATCTCGTTTAATTCGAGATGGCTACTCATTTAAATCCGAGAATAATGGTTGTTCTATTTATATGAGAGATACGTTTTATGGTCATGCTCCGATGGTGAATGGTTTATTCTTAATGAATCTCGAGCGTAATGCTACACATGTTCATAGTGTGAGTACCAAAAGATGTAAGATTGATAATGATAGTCCCACGTACTTGTGGCACTGCCGCCTTGGTCACATAGGTGTCAAACGCATGAAGAGGCTCCATGTAGATGGACTTTTAGAGTCGCTTGATTACGAATCATTTGACATGTGCGAACCATGCCTCCGTTCTCAGGAACAATGGAGCGAGCAACCAACTTATTGGAAATCATACATACTGATGTATGCGGTCCAATGAGCGTTGAGGCTCGCGGTGGCTATCATTATGTTCTCACCCTCACTGATGACTTGAGTAGATATGGGTATGTCTACTTAATGAAACACAAGTCTGAGACCTTTGAAAAGTTCAAGGAATTTCAGAGTGAGGTTGAGAGTCAACGTGACAGGAAAATCAAGTTCCTGCGATCAGATCGTGGAGGAGAATACTTGAGTCACGAGTTTGGCACATACTTAAGAAAATGTGGAATAGTTTCACAATTCACGCCGCCTGGAACACCTCAGCGTAATGGTGTGTCCGAACGTCGTAATCGCACTCTATTAGATATGGTGCGATCTATGATGTCTCTTGCCGATTTACCGCTATCATTTTGGGGCTATGCTTTAGAGACTGCCGCATTCACTTTAAATAGGGCTCCATCGAAATCCGTTGAGACGACACCACATGAATTATGGTTTGGGAAGAAACCTAAGCTGTCGTTTCTAAAAGTTTGGGGATGCGATGCTTATGTCAAGAAACTTCAACCTGAAAAGCTCAAACCCAAGTCGGAAAAATGCGTCTTCATAGGATACCCTAAAGAAACTATTGGGTATACCTTCTACCTCAGATCCGAAGGCAAGATCTTTGTTGCCAAGAATGGGTCCTTTCTAGAGAAAGAGTTTCTCACGAAAGAAGTAAGTGGGAGGAAAGTAGAACTTGATGAAGTATTGCCTCTTGAACCGGAAAATGGTGCAACTCAAGAAAATGTTCCTGAGGTGCCTGCACCGACTAGAGAGGAAGTTAATGATGATGATCAGGATACTTCTGATCAATCTCCTACTGAAATTCGAAGGTCCACAAGTACACGTTCCGCACCAGATTGGTACGGCAACCCTGTCTTGGAAATCATGTTGTTAGACAACGGTGAACCTTCGAACTATGAAGAAGCGATGGCGGGCCCGGATTCCGACAAATGGCTAGAAGCCATGAAATCCGAGATAGGATCCATGTATGAAAACGAAGTATGGACTTTGACTGACTTGCCCGTTGAGCGGCGAGCCATAGAAAATAAATGGATCTTTAAGAAGAAGACACACGCGGATGGTAATGTGACCATCTATAAAGCTCGGCTTGTCGCTAAGGGTTATCGCCAAGTTCAAGGGGTTGACTACGATGAGACTTTCTCACCGGTAGCGAAGCTGAAGTCCGTCCGAATCATGTTAGCAATTGCCGCATTTTATGATTATGAAATATGGCAAATGGACGTCAAAACGGCATTTCTTAATGGTTTCCTTAAGGAAGAATTGTATATGATGCAGCCGGAAGGTTTTGTCGATCCTAAGAATGCTGACAAGGTGTGCAAGCTCCAACGCTCGATTTATGGGCTGGTGCAAGCGTCTTGGAGTTGGAACATTCGCTTTGATGAGATGATCAAAGCGTTTGGGTTTACGCAGACTTATGGAGAAGCCTGCGTTTACAAGAAAGTGAGTGGGAGCTCTGTAGCATTTCTCATATTATATGTAGATGACATACTTTTGATGGGAAATGATATAGAACTCTTGGACAGCATTAAGGCCTACTTGAATAAAAGTTTTTCAATGAAGGACCTTGGAGAAGCTGCTTATATATTAGGCATCAAGATCTACAGAGATAGATCAAGACGCCTCATAGGTCTTTCACAAAGCACATACCTTGATAAGATATTGAAGAAGTTCAATATGGATCAGTCTAAGAAGGGGTTCTTGCCTGTGTTGCATGGTGTGAAATTGAGCTCAGCTCAATGTCCGACCACGGCAGAAGATATAGAAGAGATGAGTGTCATCCCCTATGCCTCAGCCATAGGTTCTATTATGTATGCCATGCTGTGTACCAGACCTGATGTAAACCTTGCTGTAAGTTTGGTAGGAAGGTACCAAAGTAATCCCGGCAAGGAACACTGGACAGCGGTCAAGAATATCCTGAAGTACCTGAAAAGGACTAAGGAAATGTTTCTCGTTTATGGAGGTGACGAAGAGCTCGTCGTAAAGGGTTACGTCGACGCTAGCTTCGACACAGATCTGGATGACTCAAAGTCACAAACCGGATACGTGTATATTTTGAATGGTGGGGCAGTAAGCTGGTGCAGATGCAAGCAGAGCATCGTGGCGGGATCTACATCTGAAGCGGAGTACATGGAAGCCTCGGAGGGAGCACATGAAGCAATTTGGGTGAAGGAGTTCATCACCGACCTAGGAGTCATACCCAATGCGTCGGGGCCGATCAAGCTCTTCTGTGACAACACTGGAGCTATTGCTCTTGCCAAGGAGCCCAGGTTTCACAAGAAGACAAGGCACATCAAGCGTCGCTTCAACTCCATTCGTGAAAATGTTCAAGCTGGAGACATAGATATTTGTAAAGTACACACAGACCTGAATGTAGCAGATCCGTTGACTAAACCTCTCCCTAGAGCAAAACATGATCAACACCAGAATTCCGTGGGTGTTCGATTCATCACAATGTAACTAGATTATTGACTCCAGTGCAAGTGGGAGACTGTTGGAAATATGCCCTAGAGGAAATAATAAAAGCATTATTATTATATTTCCTTGTTCATGATAATTGTCTTTATTCATGCTATAATTGTGTTATCCGGGAATCGTAATACATGTGTGAATAATAGACACCAACATGTCCCTAGTAAGCCTCTAGTTGACTAGCTCGTTGATCAACAGATAGTCATGGTTTCCTGACTATGGACATTGGATGTCATTGATAATGAGATCGCATCATTAGGAGAATGATGTGATGGACAAGACCCAATCCTAAACATAGCATAAGATCGTATAGTTCGTTTGCTAGAGTTTTCCAATGTCAAGTATCTTTTCCTTAGACCATGAGATCGTGTAACTCCCGGATACCGTAGGAGTGCTTTGGGTGTGCCAAACGTCACAACGTAACTGGGTGACTATAAAGGTATACTACGGGTATCTCCGAAAGTGTCTGTTGGGTTGACACGGATCAAGACTGGGATTTGTCAATCCGTATGATGGAGAGGTATCACTGGGCCCACTCGGTAATGCATCATCATAATGAGCTCAAAGTGACCAAGTGTCTGGTCACGGGATCATGCATTACGGTACGAGTAAAGTGACTTGCCGGTAACGAGATTGAACGAGGTATTGGGATACCGATGATCGAATCTTGGGCAAGTAACATACCGATTGACAAAGGGAATTGTATACGGGGTTGCTTGAATCCTCGACATCGTGGTTCATCCGATGAGATCATCGAGGAGCATGTGGGAGCCAACATGGGTATCCAGATCCCGCTGTTGGTTATTGACCGGAGAGCGATCTCGGTCATGTCTACATGTCTCCCGAACCCGTAGGGTCTACACACTTAAGGTTCGATGACGCTAGGGTTGTAGGGATGTGTATACGCAGTAACCAGAATGTTGTTCGGAGTCCCGGATGAGATCCCGGACGTCACGAGGAGTTCCGGAGTGGTCCGGAGGTAAAGAATTATATATAGGAAGTACTATTTCGGGCATCGGGACAAGTTTCGGGGTCACCGGTATTGTACCGGGACCACCGGAAGGGTCCCGGGGGTCCATCGGGTGGGGCTACCTGCTCCGGGGGGCCAGATGGGCTGTAGGGGGTGCGCCTTGGCCTATATGGTCCAAGGGCACCAGCCCCAAGAGGCCCATGCGCCTAGGGTTTCAAGGAGGGAGGAGTCCCAAAGGGGGAAGGCACCCCTAGGTGCCTTGGGGGGAGGGACTCCTCCCTTGGCCGCACCACCCTAGGAGATTGGATCTCCTAGGGCCGGCGCCCCCCCCCCCTTGGCCCTCCAATATATAGTGGGGAGATGGAGGACTTCTTACCCTACGCCTTTGGTGCCTCCCTCTCCCTCTCCAACACCCCCTCCTCCTCCGTAGAGCTCGGCGAAGCCCTGTCGGAGTACTGCAGCTCCATCACCACCACGCCGTCGTGCTACTGCTGGAGCCATCTTCCTCAACCTGTCCTCTCCCCTTGCTGGATCAAGAAGGAGGAGACGTTACACTGACCGTACGTGTGTTGAACACGGATGTGCCGTCCGTTCGGCGCTAGGATCTCCGGTGATTTGGATCACGTCGTGTATGACTTCCTCATCCCCGTTCTTTGAACGCTTCCGTGCGTGATCTACAAAGGTATGTATATGCAATCCAATCACTCGTTGCTAGATGAACTCATAGATGGATCTTGGTGAAACCGTAGGAAATTTTTTGTTTTCTGCTACGTTCCCCAACAAAGGTGGTGCCATGTTGTGCCTATGAAGTGTTCGTCAGCACCATTACGCACCGGCGTCTGCGCCCGCTACTGATGGAACAGGTGTGCGCTAGTCGCCGCTCATGCAGTTTAATCTACATCAACCTGCCGGAGCCGCGTTGAGCCGCCGGGGTTATATTAAGTCACCAGTCTGCCTGAGCCGCCGAAACTATGTTGAGTCGCTGGTCTGCCTGAGCCACCTCTGTCACGATAAATGGATCATCTGTCGTCCAAACAAATTAGGTGATATCCATCCAAGTTTGTTTTATTAGCACATGTTGTTTTTGTCAAAGAACAAGTTTATCTTTGCCTTGGTCTGCAATATTGTTTATACAAAGCAGTTATTTATGACAAAAAGTGATATTATACCGTGGAGATGGAGGCACACGAACATCTTTTCGCACAGGTGGTCATCGTTATTCAACGGACTCCCGCACCGGCTTACAATGTTGTGGCCGTCTCTCGCGACCGCGCCGGCTTACAACGTCATGGCCGTCTCTCGCAACCGCGCCAGCTTACAACGTCGTGGCCGTCTCTCGCGACCACACCGGCTTACAACAAGGAGGACAACTTGCCCGTCCGCACCGGCTTAGAACGCCACGGCCGGTTCATCTGTCTATGCCGTCTCTGATGTTATGGTCGTCTCTGTCGTCCATCTCTCGCGGCCTGGTCTACATCAACACACTGGGCCGCACCTGCCTGCATGAGCTGTTTATTGAGTATGAGCAAGTCACCGCTTGGGAAGCCGGTTTTCTCTTCCAACAAAATGGAGGCAAATTATAATATATTATCAGCCGCCGTCTGCACTGGATGGTTCAATGGGCAGGCGCATAAGTCGCCGCTACTACGGTTTGGTTAACTTCAAATAGCCAGTTGGAAGGAACCATTGGCCGAGTTGCTGACATGGCTCATACGGGATCATTTATAACCCGCCGCAGTCACCTCAACCTTTCATGGATTCACATCGCGTTATCAACGCCAATGATATACACCTTCTGCTATGGTCAAATATGGAGAATCTCAAGCCTACTCTTCGAGTCATCTTGAGACTCGGGGGCTACAATGGTATGGCTCGGCAAAATTAGCCGGTTTCAAGGAATTCAAAAACTCCGGGTCATTGAAGGGAAGATAACCCGGCCCTGGAGGCTACTGCTTTATTGGCAAATATTTAAAGGCCGTCAGGAAATTTCTGGCTCAAAATGAAGATTCCGGTTTAAAATACAACTGAAGAGACATCTCTCTACCGCAAAGCTTTGAAGCTCTCAAAACCGGTTCAACATCCGGCTCAAGTTCGAGTTCTTAGACAAATTAATGGTTACCAAAGAGGACTTGCTGCCATGATGCATGGTTCAAACTTGGATATCCTGCCTTATGGCTTATCTTATTATGATCACTTGGAGGCTTCCTGCTCATCGAGCATAGCTATTAGTACCCTCTTGATCGGCGCAATGCCAAAACTTATATGGTCTCTTGGGGGCTTCCTGTTCAAACATAAGTCGTATTCGAACCAAAGAGAACATAGCTGTCGAAACCCTTTTGATTGGCATACTGCCAAACCCACTAGGGGGCTTCTTGATCGTATCCGAATCATAGCTCAACCCCTTTGGGTCCGAGTGGGTCATATTCGAATCAGCGTCGTTAAACAACTCTCAAGGTCATTTGGGGGCTTCCTATTCAAACATAGGTCGTATTCGAACCAAAGAGAACATAGCTATCGATACCCTCTTGATCGGCATCGCCAAAGCCACTAGGGGCTATATGATCGTATTCGAATCTTAGCTCAACCCCTTTGGAACGGTTTCCTGATCGTATCCGAATCAGAAGCCTCAAAATGTTTTATTCTGTCTCTGGTAAAGTTTATTGCAACCACAATTACTTAACTTGAGACCTTTTTGGGATTATATCTCAAATATATATAAGTGTTTTATGCTTAACCCGGCTTGACGTTTGACTATAACTCACCATTTTATAACAATCATCATCTATGTGGAAGCATTGGCTTCTAAGGATTGGGTTATCACCCTTACTGCACAGGTTATGTAAGCCGGCAGTACAAATTCAATATCACAGTGGTTATATGTGAGATATTATGACCTGTCCTGGTTTTGACGCTAAGTCGCCGGGGCATATATTGTTTAAACTCTCTGCAGGATTTGCAGAAATATGACAAATAAATGATTAAGTTCAAAGCTCATTACCAAAGTTGATGCTTCAAAATGATTATCCGTTCTGGATTTTTCTCAAAAGGTTATAAGCCGCTGGGTTATAAAAATTCCGGCTTACAATGGAGGCGTATTAAATCACCGTCGGCCAAGAGCGGCCGAGTATTTAAACTCCGGATTTACTTATCAACAGATGAGGTATTCAAAGTCGCTTTGGCGCAATGGCTATTATTTTTATCAATGGATATGATTTATTCTACAATGGAAGGAATAGTGCCGAGTCGTTGTAGGCTTATGACCCGGCACTTGGGGGCTACATTATTTGAATTGGGATTATATGAAATATGCAAGTCCCATGTCACTGCCAGCATGCACCATGGCACTTGGGGGCTAATGCAAAGTCATTTTTATTGGCCTTATTGAAGACCCGACTCACCCCATTGTAATGAGCCGACCCTTGGGGGCTACCAATTGCTCCTGTTAAAATTCAAGATACACAAGACTTATTCCATTATATATTGAAGGATCCACTGCTCAGTTGGTAAAGCAAAAAGATCTCAACCTTATGGACGTGGGTTCAAGCCCCATGGTGGAATTACATCATATGATGTTATTTTAAATGAAGCATGATCATATTTATAAAGTCCCTGCTCATTATTGCATAATGACCCGGCCCTTGGGGGCTACACTGGTTGAAGTTTTTTGAGCATCAGGCAATTACAAGTCCCAGGTTGCTGCAAGCATGACAACCCGACACTTGGGGGATACATAATATGGAGTGTTCAGTTTTTACTCGTGACTGGGATGAACAACATGGATTTCTTCAAAAGTGGCAGTATTCATATTGAAGAAAGTCTTAAACCATCACTTTGTTCTGCTCAAGACTTGGGGGCTACAGGTAATATACATATAGGGAGAAATATCTTCCAATTTTCAGTTTTGAGCTAACCAGATTGACCCGGTGTCTGCAAAATTCATAAACCAGCGTCGACGACAATTATGACTCGGCATCACCTATTTATAACCCGGCAATTTTGGTAATCATAAGCGGCAAGTTTTATATCTTCAAGCTGGCTAAATATAAGTTGAATATTTGAAGACCAATATTTTTGTCAAGTCAGAGCATTGAAAGCCGACTCAAGTGGATTATCTCTTACAATATTTCTCAACAAGAGACCAATGTCAGCAAATTGACTCTGAAGCTGGCATGTTGACCCGGATTTTTCAAAGAAAGTATCTGGATTTTTTGCATTGGCAAAATTTGAACATATCTGCTAAAGAGATTTGCTATGAGATTATGGATACATATCAAGAACGAGATGACAAAGACTTAAGGATGATCAAGTGCCGGCTTATAAAGAATATTTAACCCGGAGCACAACCTCTCAAAGTCGTTCTTGAGTTGTTTTGCAGGATCAAGTTTAACATGGATAAATCCAAATTAAACTGGGGCTAATGTCGGGGATATACCCCGCGGTATGACCCGGCCGGAAGTATGACCCGGCCGGACTTGGCGCTTCACCGATGACCCGCTGGAGGACTGGCGATTCACGGGTCTGGCGGCTCACGGATGGCCCTAACGGCGGGTTAGATAGAAGAATAGGCCCAAGGCCTAGAAGGCTGGCTCATATTATGGTGGGCCGGCTTAAGAGGAAAGGGATGACGAATATTTCCTTTACGAGGAAGCAAGACCCGGACTTGTAATCAACTTGTAAGAGAAGATAGATTAGTCCTAGTCCTACTAGGACTCCACATGTAACCCACCCCTCTAACTTATATAAGGAGGGGTAGGGCTCCCCAAAGGGGGGAGAAAAAACAATCTCTAGGGCTAGACACAAAGAGCCGGCTTACTGGCGACTCTCTTGTGATCATAATGAGACCTAGCCTCAAACAGCATGTAGGGTTATTACTGGACGATGTTTCCCGGGGCCCGAAGCTGTCTAAATCCTCATCTTGTGTGATGATCCGCCTTGCGTCTCTCGATTCCGACCAACCCCTTCAAGCTACCGCATAGATGCGTTGGCCTCGCGACTAAGTCCTCACACTAAGGACATCTGCCGTGACAATTCCACGACACCATCCGTTCCATATTTCCATAGTTAAGTATCCTATCTTATGATTTCGACGCAGGAACTACGTCAGGCCGTAAAGGAGATAAACAACCCTCCTCCACAACCCGAGGATCCAGAATGGTCCCTCGACCCGGCCTCCCAAGAGGATCCGGACATATCTGTGGAGCTGATCGATGGGGTATTTTACCAATTGAGCAATGACAACGCCTTGGTTGCCATTATGGCCGATTATCCTGGACTACTCCCAGCCTCACAGGTAACTGAGACCGAAGTCCCAATACTTCAAAAATGATCCGTCCGTGCTTATTTTGATCACCTTATACCAATGGTGTTTTGCAGGGGAGTATCTCGAGGCGGAATGCCGAGCCTGCGGCGACTAGCCAACAAGGGACCGCGAGGGCAGGCAGGCTAAAAAGACACGCAGTCCGGATTGAGACACCGGCGCAGTAGTAAGGCGCGCTGTCTTATTCCAAGGTATTATTCTTACGAGGCATACTAACGCCCGTGCTCTTTTTAGGAAAAAGAGCGCTCGCCGGACTATATCCGGAGAGGTTGCCAATCGCGCATCCACCAGCCAGGCTCCAAAGTCAGGTCCAGAAGCAGAGGCGAACACGAGGCGTGCGTCGGACGCTCCTCCAACAAAACATGCGGACAGACTGTCCGCCACCAATTCCGAGGTGGAGAGTGCCATAAACCACAGGCGCCGCCAGACAGTTCATTGCGGCGCTTGTTTCTCCCAAGAGGCATTGGATGCCTTCAACTCGGGAGATGCGTACCTCCGTGCCGCTCAAAATGGTCTAACGAGGGCCATGGAGCAGTATGTAAAAGACATACGGGTGAGAAAATTTGATGATTATATATACATCAGTAGCCCCCGAGACTTGAAATAGTTAGAATAACTGATTTAAGGATCATTTGTTATGCAGGTTCTTACAGAAAAGAATACCCAACTGTCCCGGGAGATGGAAGAGTGCAAAGCCCAACTTCAGGCCACACTAGCCGCAACAGGGGAGCCCAAGAAGACCCCCTCTGGTATTATATGCCTCAATTGATAAGTATCATGTAGAGTGCGGCGTGTATGCAAGTCTGACAATAAAATTGCAGATGGCGCCGGATTAGATCCGGATAAGCAGCAACTCCTACGCCAGCTAAAGGCTGGTGAGAGCGTGCTTACAAAGGTGAGGCAGGAGAAGAATGATCTCCAAGATGCCAACAACCAGCTGGGCGTGGAACTAAAGGATGTTCGCGCCCAACTGTCGGACTCCGTTAAGGAGAATCGGCGGCTTCGACGCGGCATATTTAGTAAGTGCTTGAACGAACTTTGAAAAAGAGTTTGGCGAGGAAGTCGACTAACACAGTTATGTCTGTAGGTATGCTAACATGTCGTCCTGCAGAGGAAATGCCCGGTTCTACAGGTGACCTTCTTCCCGAGCTCTCCCAACTGCACGAACGAGTTCGGCAGGTGATGCAAGGCGTCGCCCAGGCCTTGTGGCCATCCGTCTGCATGCCCGAAGGCCTTGGAGAGCTTGCAGAGAAGCTGAAGGGAGCACGGCGGCTCTTCCGATTATGGAAGATATCGGCCTGCCATCAAGGCGCCAGGGAGGCCTGGGCCATGGTGAAGACGCGGTACACGAAGGCTGACCCAAACCACATGGCCGAGGTCGGACCTATGGGGCCTGATGGGAAGGAGATCCCTGTGAGCTTAGTGTACGGCCAAGTAGAATTGCCGCAAAATATTCCCAATAGGACTGTAAACTAGACAGCCTGTTGGATGGTATTGAAGAGGAATTTACCCAGTCAAATTGACTATGTAATTTAAGATGACATGTAAAATGCCTTCTAGCCGGATTGTAGATCGTTTGTCATGGCGGACCTTTTCGCTTCAGCCTTGGGACCCGATAGTCCGGATTGTGTCCGAATACCCTCTCGGTTATGTAAGAACCGGGGCATGCATGGAGACCAGGCGTAGGGGTCATTAGTGCTTGAACAGACAAGTGCCCAACTAGTTATGTTATATTACATGGTTAGTAAGAAACATCTTCCAGGGAGAATAGTTCCGTTAGGGGTTCCTTTCCCTGAGAGGCATGCCCTAAAGTGCATGTCCGGACTGCGAAAAAAGCAGAAAAACATCTGGGGGTGGATAAATAAACAAGTGAGAAATCATCTTTAGTTCACTAACCGGATACTCCCTCACTACTAGGAAAAGGGCTATAGATAGGATTGATACTAATGGCGCACCATGGAAGCAGTGCGCCACTACTATATACTAATGGCGCACCGGTTGGTGATGCGCCATTAGTGTGGAAGACACTAATGGCGCACCAGAAACAGGGTGAGCCACTAGTATTAATTTTTTTTCCATTTTTCCATACAAACTAATGGCGCATCAGGTCGAAGTGCGCCATTACTTGTTCTAACTAGTAATGGCGCACCAGGCAGACAGTGCGCCATTACTGTAAAAAAAATTATTCTTTTTTTTGCAAAACTACTAATGGCGCACCGTTTCACAGTGCGCCATTACTAGTTTAAACTAGTAATGGTGCACTATTACCCGGTGCGCCATTAGTATATATATTTATTTTTTTACCTTTTTGCAAAACTACTAATGGCGCACCACCTGCAGGTGCGCCATTAGTAACCAGGGTTACTAATGGCGCATTTGCTGGTGGTGCGCCATTAGTAACCTAGGACCCCGACAAGATATTTTGGACAGCCCCACACCTACCCACTCACTTTCCCCACTTCATTCCCTCCACCTCCTTCTCCAAGATTTTGGCTACCTCCTCCTCCTCACCTCATTTCCACCATAGATTCATCAAAATTAAGTGGTGAAATTACCTTTTTTTTTGAAAGGTAAGTAAGGGGAAAGCTATCTTCATGATGTAGATCTACTTTTTTTCTCCCTAGCTCGCTCCAACAACGTGCACATGCACTTTTTGTGGCCTAGCTAGATCTATGTATGTTTGTGGTGTTGCATGTGTTTGTGGTGTTGCATATATGTTTGTGTTTGAAGATACCGGTATTTGAAATGCGATAGTTGCCAATATTTTGCCGGAATGTTTTGATTCATTTCCGTTTCGGCGAGAATTTTGGCACTATGCATTCTTTTTGGTCCTATTTTTAGGGAAGGTCATGCCAATTTTTTTCTTGGTTCTAAAATATCGTTTTGCTCTACCCCGCAAGCGACCATGGTCTGCTAGATGACAGAAGGCATCGTGAATAGGTTTTTGAGCTCCGTGAAGGCCGAGATGCTTCAAAAGAACGAGACGGAGATAAGATGTCCGTGTCGAAGATGCAAGCTGAAGAGCCTTATTGCGGACCCGGATTCCGGGCAGGTGCGGGACCACCTGCTCTTGCGTGGTTTCATGGATGGCTATCGGTGGCAAGGTGATGAAGATGACTATGAAGTCGTCCATGGGGGCCGGGCAAGAAATGAGGAAGGGCAACAAGACAAGTACCACCGCGGCGAGGGCGCGCGAGAGGACGAAGAATCTCCAGGACATGATCACGACGGTGATGCTGTACACAGTCATCATGTAGAAGATGTCGTACATGATGATGAGGAAGATCAAGACGAAGGGCATGATCATGAAGATGAAGATGCCGGAGTAGACGACGATGGAGGCTGGGTGCAGGACCCTCATATTCAAGAGCTGCTTCTCAAGCAGACGGATAACGCAAGAGCTGCCGCCCGAGAGAAAGCCAAGATGGATCAACTGGAGATAGACGCGGTTACTCCATTGTATGAAGGATGCAGGCCCGAGGATACCCGACTGAAAGTAACGCTCATGGCTCTAGAGATGAAGGTAAAGCACAAAATGACCGACGCATGCTTCGACGAGAACATGTCATTCTGGCACGAACGTCTTCCCAAGGGGAACAAGTGCCCGACCAGTTTCGAGTAGGCGAAGAAAATCGTGTGTCCTCTGGATTTACCGCACGTGAAATACCATGCGTGCATGAACAATTGTATCATTTATCGGGATGAGCACGCGGAGTCTACCATATGTCCGGTGTGCGGCGTCACTCGATACAAGTAGAGGAAGAAAGCTCCTCGAAAAACGGTGTGGTACTTTCCGATCACTCCTCGTCTGCAGCGGTATTTCGCGGACCCTAAGGTAGCAAACCTCCTGCGTTGGCACGCGAATAGGGAGGAGAAGAAGCGGGAAGATGACGGAAATGATCCGGAGATAAATAAAAAAGACAAGATGCTGAGTAACCCTAAGGATGCGAGCCAGTGGCAAGCGTTGAACTTCGAATACCCAGAATTCATACTGATGGCGCACCACACAAGACACTAATGTGGTGCTGTTGTCTATATTCTGTCCAATAATATATTTTGTAACCTGTGCAAAAATCAGAAAAGCAAAAAAAAATAAAACCTAATATTCATACTAATGGCGCACCACACAAGACACTAATGGCGCACTGTGATCATCACACTAATGGCGCATTAACTGCTGGTGCGCCATTATAATGCCAAAGCACATGGGTACATATGGCCCCATGGGAGGCATTCTAATGGCGCACTGCAGGCTATACTAATGGCGCACTACGTGGTGCGCCATTAGAATACCAGATACTAATGGCGCACCAGTGGTGCGCCATTAGAATTTAATTCTAATGGCGTGATGCCAGGGGCGCACCGGTAGTGCGCCATTAGAAGGCAAATTCGGTGCGCCACTAGCATGCCTTTTCCCAGTAGTGCCTTAAGAACGCTAGCTTTCTGCTTCACCCTGTCTAAGGTACACATCCGGCTGACCCGGCAGTAACAATCGCAGAGGTGCTCCCCTTATGCCCTAGCCGAATTAACGGGAACGTAGGGCATAAATACAAGAGCCAGGCAACCCAGCTTGGCCAAAAATTAAGTCATATCGATGCATATAATGGTGAATAAGAGGTACATGCGGAAGTATGACACATGTGTTGGGCATGAAGCCCGTATAAATAAGCTTCTGTTAAAGAAGCCCCCAGGTATAAGGAACGCGGATAGCGCATCCGTTGTGTGCAAACAAGACACACATGGGCCCCTAAAGGCTGTGAGAAAAAAGAAAGGGAGAAAAATCTAGGACAGATAGTGTATAAAAAATGGACGGAGGAAGGAGACGAACTCAGAGTCCGGCGCTAGGCGTAGAATCTTTGGAGTCGGGCTACGTTCCATGGGTTCGGCTCAAGTCGATTATCCGATGCATCCCGCAGATGGTATGGTCCACCAGTCAAGACTTGGTCAATAATGAAGGGACCTTCCCATTTGGGCTTCAGTTTGTCCTTTTTCTTATCTAGCAGGCGTAGAAGTAACTCTCCAACATTGTAAGTTTTGGCCCGTACTTCTCTGCTCTGGTATCTTCGAGCCTGCTGTTGATAGAATGCGGAACAGGCTTTTGCCACGTCACGCTCCTCCTCCAAGGCGTCCAAACTGTCCTGCCGATCGAGCTCAGCTTCTCTTTCTTCATACATGCGCATTCGAGGTGAGTCATGAATTATGTCGCAGGGTAGAACCGCCTCTGTGCCGTATACCATGAAGAATGGTGTGTATCCGGTGGTGCGATTCGGCGTGGTCCGCAGCCCCCAGAGTACGGAGTCGAGCTCCTCTACCCAGTGCGTGTTAGATTCCTTGAGGGACCGCACTAATCTGGGTTTGATGCCGCTCATGATAAGACCATTTGCTCGCTCGACCTGACCGTTAGTTTGAGGGTGATAGACTGAAGCGTAATCGAGCTTGATGCCCATATTTTTGCACCAGAGTTTTACCTCATCGGCCGTAAAGTTCATGCCGTTATCAGTGATGATGCTGTGGGGGATGCCGTAACGGTGTACGACCCGGGATATGAAGTCTATCACCGGTCCGGATTCGGCCGTCTTAATAGGCTTGGCTTCTATCCATTTGGTGAACTTGTCCACCATGACCAGCAAGTATTTTTTCTTATGGGTTCCTCCTTTAAGGGGTCCAACCATGTCAAGCCCCCAGACCGCGAAGGGCCAGGTGATGGGGATAGTATGGAGGGCGGTGGGTGGCATATGGCTTTCGTTTGCAAAAAGCTGGCAACCAACGCATCGTTGGACTAAGTCCTGAGCGTCCGCCCGGGCCGTCGGCCAATAAAAGCCTGTACGGAAGGCCTTGCTTACAAGGGCCTGAGCTGTAGCATGGTGACCACCGAGTCTGGCATGAATTTCAGCCAGAAGATTCCGCCCTTCCTCTTTGGAGATGCACCTTTGAAGGACTCCGGTGGTGCTTTTCTTATAAAGCTCTCCCTCATGGACTTTATAGGCTTTAGATCGCCGCACTATGCAGCGTGCCTCGTTTTGGTCCTCGGGAAGTTCCTGCCTAGTAAGGTAGGCTAGGAATGGTTCTGTCCATGGGGCGATGATGGCCATTATTTCGTGGGCTGAAGATGTTATTTCGTTGGCAGATCCTCCAATTATGTCAGAGTGTTCGGTGTCGTGTAGTGCGGTTGGGTCCGGGCTGTTACTGCCGAGTTCCCCTTCCCATACTACGGATGGCTTGAACAGCCTCTCCAAGAAGATGTTGGGGGGGGGGACTGCATCTCGTTTTGTGACAATGCGTGCCAAGACATCTGCCGCCTGGTTGTTTTCCCGGGCTGTATGATGAAATTCGAGCGCCTCGAACCCAGCTGACATTTTTAGGACGGTGTTGCGGTAAGCAGCCATTTTGGATCCTTGGCATGAAAGTCTCCATTTATTTGGGATATCGCGAGGTTCGAATCCCCGCGCACCTCTAGGAGTTGAATGCCCATGGATACTGCCATCCGGAGACCATGTAGAAGGGCCTCATATTCGGCTGCGTTTTTGGAGTCCGTATACATTATCTGGAGTACGTATTGAACTGTATCTCCTGTCGGGGATGTCAGAACGACGCCAGCCCCCAGACCAGCCAACATTTTGGAGCTGTCGAAGTGCATGATCCAATTGGAATATGTGCCATACTCTTTAGGGAGTTCGCCTTCCGTCCATTCGGCAACGAAGTTGGCCAAGACTTGTGACTTGATAGCTCGCCGTGGCTTGTAAGTTATGTCGAACAGGAGGAGCTCAATGGCCCATTTGCCAATCCGGCCCGTTGCGTCGCGGTTGTTTATAATATCGTTAAGTGGTACTTCCGAGGCTACCGTGATGGAACACTCTTGAAAGTAGTGTCGTGGCTTCCGAGATTCCATAAATACCGCGTACGCTATCTTTTGATAATGCGGGTACCATGACTTGCATGGAGTAAGGAAAGTGGACACATAGTACACCGGCTTTTGAAGGGGGAATTTGTGTCCGTCCGTTTCTTGTTCGAGGACGAGCACTGCGCTTACAACTTGATGAGTTGCCGCAATGTATAATAGCATAGGTTCGCCAGTGTTTGGCGCGACCAGGACTGGGTTTGTTGCCAATATGGCTTTTATTTCGTCGAGTCCGGCCGTGGCGGCATCTGTCCACTCGAAGTGTTCGGTGCGTCGGAGGAGGCGATAAAGGGGTAATGCCTTTTCTCCCAAGCGGGAGATAAAGCGGCTTAGAGCGGCCACACATCCGGTCAATTTTTGTATTTGTTTGAGGTCCTTTGGGATATCCAATTGTGACAGAGCTCGGATCTTGGCTAGGTTTGCTTCAGTTCCTCTACCGGATACAATGAAGCCCAAGGGCTTTCCGGCTGGTACGCCGAAAACGCATTTTTCCGGGTTGAGCTTGATGTCATATGTTCGAAGGTTATCGAATGTGAGCCTCAAGTCGTCTAATAGAGATTCGACATGCTTGGTTTTGACGACCACGTCATCTACGTATGCCTCCACTGTTTTGCCGATCTGGTTTGCCAGACATGTCTGAATCATGCGCTGATATGTTGCGCCGGCGTTTTTGAGCCCGAAGGGCATTGTGTTCAAGCAGAATGGGCTGTATGGGGTGATGAATGCCGTTGCGGCTTGGTCTGGCTCTGCCATCTTAATTTGATGGTATCCGGAGTACGCATCGAGGAAACACAATGAATCGTGTCCTGTGGTCGCGTCGATAATTTGATAGATACGGGGGAGGGGGAAGGGATCCTTTGGGCAAGCCTTGTTAAGGTCCTTAAAATCGACACACAAGCGCCAGGATTTGTCCTTGTTTGGTACCATCACCAGGTTTGCTAGCCAGTCCGGATGTTTTATATATCTGATGAATCCGCCCTCCAATAGCTTGGCTAGCTCCTCTCCCATGGCTTGTCTCTTAGGTTCGGAGAAACGCTGAAGAGCCTGCTTGACTGGCTTGAATCCTTTTAGGATATTTAGGCTGTGCTCGGCCAGCATGCATGGGATTCCTGGCATGTCTGAAGGGTGCCAGGCAAAAATGTCCCAGTTCTCACGTAGGAACTCTCGTAGTGTGGCGTCTACATCAGGTTTTAATTGTGCCATGATGGAAGCTATTTTTGTAGGGTCCGTTGGATGGACTTGGAATTTGACTATTCCGTCCACCGGTTTAAAGGAGGTGGACTTGGATCTTTTGTCGAGTATCACATCGTCCCTATTCACCATGGAGCGCAGCGCAGTCAGTTCCTCGGCCGCTAGGGCTTCGGATAATGCCTCGAGGGCCAGTGCGGCTGTCTTATTTTCGGCGCGGAGTGCTATGTCCGGATCACTAGCAAGAGTGATGATTCTGTTGGGCCCGGGCATTTTGAGTTTCATGTACCCGCAACGGGGTATAGCTTGGAAGATTGTAAACGCCTCCCGCCCTAATAGAGCGTGGTATCCGCTACTGAACGGGGCCCCTTGGAACGTGACTTCGTCGGACCTGTAATTATTCGGCGTGCCGAACACCACATCTAGTGTGATTTTTCCTGTACAGCGCGCTTCCCGACTGGGGATTATTCCTCTAAAGGTTGTACTGCTTCGCTCAATGTGGTTCCGGTATATTTCCATTTTTCGAAGGGTTTCCTCATAAATGAGGTTCAATCCGCTGCCACCGTCCATGAGTACTTTGGTGAGTCGAAAGCCGTCCACTATTGGACTGAGGACCAATGCGGCTGGTGCTCGGGCTGTTCGGAATTTAGGTTCATCACTGGCATTAAAAGTGATGGCAGTGTTACTCCATGGGTTTATTGTTGCCACGTGGTAGACTTCGGCAAGGCTATGGAGTGTTCGTTTTCGCATATTATTTGATGTGAAAGTCTCAAAGACTGTTAGTACCATACTGGTATCCCTGGGCTCGCGCTCCGTGACTTCTGGTTTAGAAGATCTTCGCCACTTTTGGCCACCTGCCGGAGTATCCAACATGCTCTAAGGCTATGAGTTGGTGTGGCGCCCTCTGTACTGTGAATTTTACAGGGTCCATTGAGCCATCCCTCCAGTATGGTTCCATGCCCTGTAGAGGGTTTTTGCTTTTTGGTGTTTAACCCGGGTGTCTGGCGATAATGCACCCTTTTATTTCGGACTGGGTTTGTATTCGGGGCCGGATTGTCCCAAAAATTTATTTCGGTTTTCCAAGCGCTTTCCATCGCACAGTACTTTCATACTATGGACACCATGTCGGCGAAGCGTGTAATTTCACGGCGACTTATGGCATTGAGGATACCCTTATCTGGGATAGATCGCATATGTTTGGGTGGGTGGGTGGAATTGAATCCGAAACCTCGCCCAATCTGAGACTCGGAGGCCAAGGAGTTCCCGAACTCGAAAGTTTGGATTCTTGGATGTTGTCCAATGAATCTGGCCCGCTGCCTGACTTTAGGTTCAGGTCTTGAGTGACGTCCTCCCCTCCGCGGATATCCGGCTTGGAGGGATCGGGAATCTGGACATAACTAGTCCTTAGGATAGATGAAGGGTCGCCGCATTGTTCCTCCACTACTGCAACGTGATGGGTGACCTGGGGAGAGTTGATCTCTCTCAGATCGGGTTTAGGCCCAATATGATCGTAGTCTGTAGCGACTCCCAGGGCGGCGATGTGATCCAAGAGCTCGTTTAAGGAAGAGAGCTCCATTGGATCTAACTGCTCGGGGAGTTCCGAGTTGGTGTGGAGATTGCTTTCGATGACCCGAGAAGTCATCGTCGGCGCAGCGGCCGAACAGGCGGTCATAAGAAAACCACCTAGTCGGAGAGTTTGGCCGATAGCCAAAGCTCCTTTAGCAACGGTGCCGTCTTTAAAGACAGGATGAGGCATCCTTCCTGACGGCGACGACACAGCGGAACCCTCAATGAAAGCACCAATGTCGGTGTCAAAACCGGCGGATCTCGGGTAGGGGGTCCCGAACTATGCGTCTAGGCGGATGGTAACAGGAGACAAGGGACACGATGTTTTTACCCAGGTTCGGGCCCTCTCGATGGAGGTAAAACCCTACTCCTACTTGATTAATATTGATGATATGGGTAGTACAAGAGTAGATCTACCACGAGATCAGAGAGGCTAAACCCTAGAAGCTAGCCTATGGTATGATTGTTGTTCATCCTACAGAACTAAACCCTCCGGTTTATATAGAAACCGGAGAGGGCTAGGGTTACACCGAGTCGGTTACAATGGGAGGAGATCTACATATCCGTATTGCCAAGCTTGCCTTCCACGCCACGGAAAGTCCCATCCGTACACGGGACGAAGTCTTCAATCTTGTATCTTCATAGTCCAAGAGTCTGGCCAAAGGTTATAGTCCGGCTACCCGGACACCCCCTAATCCAGGACTCCCTCAGCGGCCGTCGGGCTAAACCCTTTCGACCACCCGGTCGACCTCAACGAGCAGCGACTTCCTGACCTGGTCTCCTTCTCCACCTATATCTCCGAGGAGCTGAGCCGTCTCCGCGCGATGGTGGGGGCTGAGCTGGACAAGGAGGGGTTGCGGGCTGCCATCGCCCTTGCCGTGCGAATCCTTTCAGGGCTCCGTCCCCGGAATTCATTTGTGCCATTGGACGCCGTCTTTGATCTGGCTCCCGTCGACCGGGAGCGGGCTCTGCGGGTGGTTGTACCCTGCATCACCAACGTTGTGCGCCTTGAGAAGCAGAGGGACTTCAGTGATATTTAGGCGCCCTCTGCATGGGCATGTCCATGTCTAGGCGCAACATGACCGTTGGATCAAACTCAGATGGTGCAGATCAGTCACTGTAGCACAAAGCATGTGGGTGTGTTTGGTTGCATTCTC
Source organism: Triticum urartu (assembly GCF_003073215.2). Lineage (NCBI taxonomy): Eukaryota > Viridiplantae > Streptophyta > Magnoliopsida > Poales > Poaceae > Triticum > Triticum urartu. The sequence continues at coordinate 641,368,422 of NC_053023.1, read as the reverse complement.
ATCTCAATATAGTTGTTTCCTCTTCGTGTATTTTTGTTAACCTACTAGTGTGGACTCATGCATCCTTCATGCACTCTGCCAAACACCCAAAAGTGGGTCGAGAAGGGAACTTTTGCTCCCATCCCGTGCACACTTCATACACCCTGCCTAACACTATTCGTGCTTCATATGGTTCATGTTTCATGGAGTACTATAGCACCGTACTCTCCGTGCGCTGTAGACCTACTTCTGTTAACATTGATCTCACCGTTCATTCTCGACCGGACAGTCGAAAAAGCGGTAGTATGTTACATATAGGAGTAGTTGACATGCGCACAACATCATTTGTTATCGTCATATCTTACTACACTAGCAACAAGATTGTGTAGTATTGACGTATGAACCACTGCACATGCCTAGTAGTAGGAGCACTGTGTATGTTCAAGTGGCTGCCGTGTTTCGCACTCCTCCGTTGTAAGAGTGGAAACGCTTGTTGTAATCATTTTTTTCTTGAGAAAAACAGTGGACATGCTCTACCATGCGGATCCTCCTCCAGCCATGCACTAAATTACTCACTTTCACTGACGTGTGGGATAGCCAGCACCTGGGTCTACCAGCCATGCACTAAATTACTCCATAGTAGAGTGACGGTAGACTACCCTGATTGAAGTGCCGCAATAATGCCCAATGAGCCGTCAAATCACAAAACCCCCTCCTTTCCAGCAGTAAGTTGGACGGACGAAGCAACCATCATTTCACGCTTCTCTCTCAGCTTCCTCTCTTGAAGAAAACCCCCACTCGCTTCACTTCTCCCTGATCTCGTTCCTCCTTTCACTCTTCTCTCTCAGCTTCCTCTCTTGGATGGACCCCGGAGCACCGGCCGATGTGATGTCTGTGGCTCTGGCCAAAACCGTCGAGGCTCATGGTACGAAGAAGCGCAAGCACCCCGCCGAGACTACCGCAGACAAGCTCAAAGCCATCGCCTTGTCCAAGCCCCCCTCTCCGGGATCCCTCATTAAGCAAGTCCAGGTAATGTCTCTTGTTGACGATCTTTTTCTCGATCTTGATCGTGTTTTTTCATCTAACACGTAGTACTAGTACTGGTAGTACAACTTTCTGGGTGATCTTGCATGTGATTTTAGTGTGCCAAATGACGGTTCTAAATTCCTCTTTTGACCAAAACATGCGAGAGGTTGACACTGATTTCTTATAGATTACTTTCAACTACTCCCTCTGTCCCAAATTTCTTGTCTTAGATTTGTCTAGATACGGATGTATATAATACTAAAATGTGACTTGATACATCCGTATCTAGACAAATCTAAGACAATAATTTTGGGACGGAGGGAGTACTTTATGAACATCAATGCTACCTTTGAAGAGGGTATATTTGCCTCAGTAACTTGTGTTATGGATATTGCAAGTAATCCCTCTGCTCTCGTGCCTTTGAAGACATGTTCTAGACTTCTAGTGTCTTTGTTCACTCATTTGTGTGCGTATATGTAGTCATATATGGAGTATAATATCGAAAATTATCTTATATTTCTGAACGGAGGTAGTAATAAAATATTGTTTCTGTTTGAATTAGAACCAGGTCCGCGGTGGAGATGAAGTTCTCAAAGTCATGCCGTGTGAATTGGAAGACCTGATGATGAGTTGTACTGCTGAACTATCTAGCTGTTGTGCCCTTGTCGCCACGTGTCCTGAACTATTTTTTTTCCTGTAGGTTTGTTGTCAGGCGTGTTCTCGAGGCTGTACTTGACCACAAAAATTTCCTGGCTGTGCCTTCCATTATGAAGGGTGTGGTTCTTGTAAAGCTTCCCAACAAATCTGATGCGGCCTGTCTTCATCATCATGTTTATGAGTGGAAAGACCACTCTGTTAGGTTTTCCAAGGTGGACAAGATGGTGATGGTGCATGTAGACATCTCTCACGAAGTCCATGGCCTAGTCAGTTATGCGGGGTTCATCCCGTAGGTCGGTGGCGATAAATAGTCTGCAGAGTTTAGTTAGTGCAACTTTGCTTGTCTGTAGTAAGTACTATTGTTTAGTACTTGATTTGTGTTTGTGAACCCTGTATTGTTTATTAGTACTGCCGCTTTTGGTGTGTGGTCAGTCCTGAGAACGGTCTATGTTAATGTCTGTCCACTTAATTCAGTCTGTATATTTTGAAGTATCTAGATCATATTTTTGTGAGGACGGTTTATATATTATGGTTACACTCCAATATCTGTATACATTGCTGGGTTTTTCGCACCCACCAGGATTTCCAGTCCCATGGATGTTCGGTCCATACAATTTGTCACGACCTTTGGATTGTCCTGCTTGTGGGAGTAGGCGGGGCCCCTGCATGCCACCCGTAGTTGGACGATCAATCTTCTGTTTAGTAATTAAACATAGTGATTTCCTAGTAAGGATTCACTCGTGTCACATCAAGTAAATCTTATTGATTTACTGTCTTAATCTTATTGATTTAATGTCATGTTTTATTTCTTTTCCTGCAATTTTACGATGCAGGTTTTGCCATGTGACATTCATCACAGAATAAACCGTTTGGTTTGCTCTACGATGACTATTTTTGCAGGTTTCACTTCTTATGTCGTGTTAGTAACGAAGGCACTGTCCATCACTTATATTACTGGAAAAAATTGGATCAGTCTGTTGTCTGAGTACAAGCTGAATCCCTATGATGAACTGCAGTTTGGTTTAACAAAAATGCCACAATTAGTCCTTCTCGCGTTTATAGAAATGAAGAAAAAAACTGGATCATGGTCACGGATCCTAGTCAAGTTAGAAAGCTGATCATAGCAGACCAGACACGATCGCCGCTGTCTCGCACATCGGTACAACCTTCAGCAACGGATCGAGCACAGGCAGTTGCTCTAGCACTGACAGCGGCAGCAGCTCAGTCTGATCTAGTTGAGGATTAGGCACCGACCGCGTCAGCGGATCAGTCTGATCTACCAGAGGATCGGGCATCGACATCGGCACCTGCTCCGACACCGGCACCAGCTCTACAACGAGCACCATCTCCGGCAGCAGCAGCGGCTTCGGCACCTGTACCAACACTTGCACTTGCATCTGCTCCGGCCCGTGCAGTTGCACCGGCAACAGACTGGGCTGCAGTTCGTACTTCATATACCAAAGTCCTTACAAAAACCGACATGTCCACCTTCTTGGTAAGCATTGGCCGCCCAAGTGCTTCGTTCTTTTTTCTTTCCATGTTGTTTCACATGATTCACTGTGTTGATCTAACTGTTTGGGTATGTCTTCTTGTTTGCAAATAGAGAATTCCTAGAGCAACGAGGGAGTCGTTCAACAATCCGGGCGACCGCGGCCAAGTTTCTCTTACCATGCACAGCCTTGGTGTGAATGAACCTGCTCAATATACCGTAAGTACAAAGGATGGTCGCATGATGATTGATGCTAAAGGATGGTCAGGGCTCAAATCTAAATCATATCTTGCAGTAGGGGATGATGTCAAAATTGAACTTTCTCGGCAAGGAGAGCTGGTCCAAATCAACTTTGAAATTCTTCAGTAGCAGCACGCAACTGCCGAACTGATCTATCCTGCGAGAGATTTTGATGTAATAATCTGGCTTGGTGAAACAAGTGTCTTGTGTGTATAAGTAGTACGACAATATTATTTATCACATGGTATATCGTTGATAGAATTGCAACTCTGATTGCTGGTTAGGAACTGTCGTTCGATTCCATTCCAATAGCTGCCGTGCTTTATTCAAATTTGTGTTCTCGCCTTGCGACAGCATCTAAAACCAGCACCGTACCGATGGCTTGCAATATGAAAAGCGCTGAGGTAGAACACATGGGCCCCCAAACATGCAGGGTGGGCCTACGGCCCAAATTCGAGAACCATGGGCCTGTTTGAGTATTATATTCTCAGTTGAACCCCCATAAAAAAGCTGAACCCCCGTAATGCCCATGCGTTGCAGAGGGAGTCTATTTCTCGGCAAGGTGAGCCTGTCTGTGATATAAAAGATTTGTATATTTCTTTACAGAGGGAGTATCTCTCTGTCAAAAAATATATTTATGTGTAACTAGTTAATCCTGTCTTTCTACTTCCTTCCGTTGCTATGTGGGGCAACCGGCAATGGGGTCCACGTGCCATATGCACAAATTAGAGTGCACAACTTCATGGTAGACACACCCCGGTCGTAGCGCCGCAGTAATGCCCAATGAGCCGTCAAATCACAACCCCCCCCTTTCCAGCTTTAGCAGTAAGCTGGACGGACGAAGCGACAATATTTCACTGGGCGTGAATCCCCTTCTCCCTCGTCTGCTTGTCCAGAGAAAACCCTCTCTCGGTGATTGCATAGGGTTTTCTCATGGAGAACCATGTACGAATTCTTCATCCATCCCCGATAAATCCAAGTCCCTTGGTCGTAGGTAATCCTAGGATGGCAGCCGCCGCCATTGATGCATTTTTCTTCCTACTGAATCTAGTTTGTTTCATTTGCAGTGCCCAAAGTGCGAGTACCCTACAGGTTTCTGCACCCTCGGCGAGACGCCACACTTGTTCCTTCTCATCCTAACACAGGACTTTGAAACGTGCACAGTATGTTCCTAGAATCCTCTTTTCTATCCGGGAGAGTGGGGGTTTTTTGAACATGCTGTCGACTAATTTGGAATTTTGGATTGCTATATTTGGATAAAAGGTACTACTAGTACCATGATGAACACTGAGGTGAAGGAGGAAGTTATTTCTAGATTTGGATAGGGAATAGATTGTGTTCTCATATTATTTTTCCTGCAGTGTATTATTTGCTCTACCAGAACACATGTACTCAAGATGCTCGGCCTTGCCATAACTGAATACACTAGTTTAATGGTCACAGTGAAGACAAGCCATGGATATAAGTTTCGAGTTGGGTTCATGAACCAAGAAGATCGCTGCTTTTTTTATGGCCGAACTTGGATAAACTTTCTCAAGTGTTACGGACTGAAAGTTGGCGCACGAATGTTGATGGAAATAGCAGAACCTGGTCTCATCTTCACTGTGATCTTCCACCCCGACGTCGTTCCAATTGTTCATCCATGTTAGTTTTGTATCTGGTTCTTGCTTGTTGCCTCGATTACTTCTTAATCCACCTATTCTGTCTAACTAATCACAATTTAACTTTAGAAGTAGCAACGAATCTCTCACGAAGATGCTACTTCTAACTAATATTTTCTTATAATTGGTGGGACATGTAGGTTTTTTTAGAGTTAACCAGGCTGCTCGTTGGTTATTCTGTAATAACTCGGCTATTACTAATGGCACTGAAGTTGACTGGGTCGACATCCACAAGTTCCTACACTTTATTGATCATCTTGAGGTCCTTGTGGGGCGTTTCAATGGTGGAAGGCCACATGGGATATGTGTGCCACTGCTGCACTCGTTGAACAGGTCCAACTGTGTCGAGAAACTTATGGTACGAGCTGTTTTCTGTTATATATGTTGTTCATAAACTATTGCTTATACACTGTTTTACAGCTGTGATCTTCTTGAAACAGAAACTGCCCAGTTCTATTGTTCCTATACAGATGCCTGACCATGGTCGGGTCAGACTTGCGCTTGGTCACAACATGATGTTTATGTCGACCTACTCAATTCCCCTTGGAGGTGAAAAGATACTTATTCATGGGTGGTCTCAAATAATGATGGCCCGTCCATCTTGGAGAATAGGACAGAAGATTATGTTCATGCTTTTCGATGGCTCTAAAGCGAATATCCTGTTTATTGACCACATTGCGAGATGAAGCCGCTTTCAGAAGGTTGTGGATGCGCGGGGTGGTGCCTGGGCCTTGTCCTGGGGCTTAGCGGCCTCACCCTTGGTTAACTGTAGGCAAAGTAGCACTGTTCGAGGCATGCTTTGTATGGTTGAACCTGTACAAGTACTCATACAGCTTTCAGCTTTGGTTGTTAAGTGCCCCTGCTGGTTTTAGTTAAGGTTGTTAAGTACTCCTGCTGCTTTTACAGTCTATCGTGTTTCTTCAGTCCTGTCTTCCTCCAGCCGCCAAAACCAAACCAGCGCCGGCGGGTCCGCCTGCTTCCGACTCCCATGGCTGGCTGCGCCTCAGCGCACGCATCGCCGCCCCACCGTCTCCTAAATCGTTAACGCCGACATCCTCCGCACGCTTTGGTGCGCTCGCCTCGGCACCGCCCTCTCGCGTTGTCAACATGGTCACCAAACAACAGGAATCAGTAGAAGTACATGGAGAGGATGACAGTAGGGGCCCACCACGTCAGTGTATGGAAAAATAAAATGCTTCCTCCTAGTGTTTTCCTGACAACTGGGACCCACGACATTGTGAGCGTATATAGTCAATACACAAGAGAACAACACAAGATCGGCTGACACCTAGGACGTAGCTGCTCGAGCAGTATTTTTTTTGTTATTGTTGAGACGGAGCAGGGTTTGAACTGGGCTATGGCCCGTCTAGCCCAGGCTTATATTTTATGTTCACCATGTGACCAGCCCAGCTATTTTTTCTTTGGGAAAATGAGCCCAGTTTATTTTTTTTGAACAATACCCAATCCAGGCCTACTTATTTGTCTACGCCCTGATGGGCTGCAACTCTTTCAAGACGCTTGCAAATCTTGAAAGTAATATGAAATGGGTTGTAAATATAAAAACAGATGACAAATTGGCAATTACTTTATAATTTCTGAATTTTTTCACATTTTCAGGTTCCTATTTCACTGGGCATTAACCTAATTTAAATATATCTTCAAAGTACTTTAAATCTAGCTCGACATTTCGGTATTAAAAATAGTTTGGAACCCACAGAAATATGCGAAATTGGCCCTGGCCAACCAAAAAAATGACTGCAATGAATTGCATAAGAAGTTGCCATGAGCTATATATAAATTATTAAAAAAAGAGTGAGTGGTCTGACTTCTGGGCCTGTTTAGTTGACGCGTATGGAAGATTTTTTAGTTATTATATACGTCAACAAATGATTCTAGCAGACGTAACCGTTGGATGTCAATCCAATGGCCGTCGTGTTTCTTCAATCTCTGATCTTCTTGCTCCACCCGCCAAAGCAGCGCCGGCGCGACCGCCTACTCCCGCATCCCGTGGTCGGCTGTGCTGCCGCGCAGGCCTCAGCGCCCCCTACTACTCCCCCCGCTGGCCAGGGCATCCCTCTACTCACCCACACCCCCTGTTATTCTGCGGCGACGGCAGCCTCACACCGCAGCCGAACCGGTGAACCCTCGTACTCCTCTCCGCGCGAGCTTCCACTGTCGCGTCTTCCCTGGCTCCGCGTCGTCCCCTTCCTAGGCCTCGCCGTCGTCCACCGTCGTGGTGCTCTCGGCGTGGCATGGTCAATGTGGTCAATGACCAACTTCCATCGAAAGAGTACTGTATGTGGAGAGGCTGACAGCTGGGTCCACGGCAGCTGCAAGGAAGTGCCTCCTTATTACGCGGAAAATAATTATTCCTCCACCTGAAAGTAGGGACCCACCGGACAGGCCACCAGTATTTCGTGAAAAAAACGTTTCCCCCTGACTGCTGGGACCCACCGGACGGGCCACCGTATTTCGCGAAAAAAATGTTCCCCTCGCTGTCAGCTCGGACCCACCGGAAGTGCCTCCTTATTACGCACAAAAATGAATACCCCCTGCTAGCTGGGACCCACCTTGGTGGGAGGCTGACTTGTGGGCCTACTAAGTTAACTGGGACAGAGGCCTTTGTCAACTTTAGTTAATATACGAACGATTCTAGCTCCAGTGACCGTACGATGTCCATCCAACGGCCGTAGTGCTTCTTCAACCTCTGGTCTTCTTGCTCCAGCTGCCGAAAGCAGCGCCGGTCGTGCCGCATGCTCCTGCCGCCCGTGGCCGGCTGTGATGCCGCGAAGGCCTCACCGCCCCCTACAACTCCCACCACTGGGCAGGGCATCCCTCTACTCACCCACACCCCCTGTTATTCTGCGGCGGCGGTAGCCTCAAACCGTAGCCAAACGAGTGAACCTTGATACTTCTCTACACGTGGGCATCCACTGCCGCATCTTCCCCGGCTCCGTGTTGTCCCCTTCCTAGCCTCGCCGTTGTCCACCGCCCTGGTGCTCTCGGCGCGGCGTGGTCAACATGGTCAAGGAACGACTTCCATCGGACGTGGACTGTACATGGAGAGGCTGACAGGTGGGTCCACGGCCGCAGCAAGGAAGTGCCTCCTTATTACGCGGAAAATAATGATTCCTCCACCGGATAGCAGGGACCCACTAGACGGGCCACCATATTTCGCGAAAAAAATGTTTCCCCCCTGACTGCTGGGACCCACCAGCTATATCTTCGCACGCAAGGAAGTGCGTCTGGGCAAAAAAACGATTCGCCCCCCTGACTGTTGGGACCCACCAGCTACATCTTCGCACGCAAGGAAGTGCATCTGGGCAAAAAATAAAAAATCGATTCGCCCCCATGACTGCTTGGACCCACCATCTACATCTCCGCACGCAAGGAAGTGCCTGACAGTCGGGACCCACCTGGTCGAAGCGTACATAGCGTTGTCATTCTGGTCGTGAACGTGTACATACATATATACTGGTCGATGTAGAGGCGCGCACGTAGCATGTACACGTATGTACGGCGGCCAGTATGCAAGAAAGAAAATACGGCCATGTATGTGTACATACGGGCGGGGTCTCGAACGCCTACTTGTGCATACGTACGGCCAGGGCTCGTGTACATGGCTGGGTCGGAACGGAGAAACAACATCGTCGTCGTGTTCATGGGGAGCCAACCGGCTGGGTCAGAACGGAATGCATCGTTGTGTTCATCGGGAGGGTTTGGACAGAACAGGTGGTGGAAACGAGGCATGTCGTACCGCAGAACGGAGGAAACGGCCTTTTGTTCGACTGGCGACATTCAAAACGGGATCATATTCATCGGGAGGGGTCTGGCGTACCGCAAAACGGAGGAAACGGACCTCCTACGGTCCAAAAGGGGGTCATGTTGATTGGGAGGGGTGTGGCGTACCACAAAATGGACAAAACGGAGTTGTGTTGGAGCGCTGCGGTCGAAACAGGGGTCTTGTTGATCGGGAGGGGTGTGGCGTACCGCAAAAAGGATGAAACAGACTTGTGTTGGAGCGCTACGGTCGAAACAGGGGTCCTGTTCATCGGGAGGGGTGTGGCGTACCGCAAAACGGGACTCCACGGGATACTGGTCATCTCCACCGTCGACCTCCTCCAGCCTCCACGGGCTACCGTCAACCTCCTCCAGCCTCCACGGGCTACCGTCGACCTCCTCCAGCCTCCATGGGCTCTTGTTCATCCAGCCTCCACCGTGCGCTACTCCACCGGCTACTGTTCAACCACCCCTCCACGGGCACCCCTCCACCGTCTACTATTCATCCAGCCCTCCACACCATGGGGTCCTGTTCATCCAGAGGCAACGCCACCACTCACTATTCATCCACCCCCCCCCCAACACTCACTGTTCATCCACACCACGGCCTGGTCAACGTGGTCAATGACCGACATGCATCTGAAGTGGACTGTACGTGGAGAGGCTGACAGCTGGGTCCACTGAAGGAAATATGCCCTAGAGGCAATAATAAAATTATTATTTATTTCCTTATATATCATGATAAAAGTTTATTATTCATGCTAGAATTGTATTAACCGGAAACATAATACATGTGTGAATACATAGACAAACAGAGTGTCACTAGTATGCCTCTACTAGACTAGCTTGTTAATCAAAGATGGTTATGTTTCCTAACCATGGACAAAGAGTTGTCATTTGATTAACAGGATCACATCATTAGATGAATGATCTGATTGACATGACCCATTCCATTAGCTTAGCACCCGATCGTTTAGTATGTTGCTATTGCTTTCTTCATGACTTATACATGTTCCTATGACTATGAGATTATGCAACTCCCATTTTCCGGAGGAACACTTTGTGTGATACCAAACGTCACAACGTAACTGATTGATTATAAAGGAGCTCTACAGGTGTCTCCAAAGGTACATGTTGGGTTGGCGTATTTCGAGATTAGGATTTGTCACTCCGATTGTCGGAGAGGTATCTCTGGGCCCTCTCGGTAATGCACATCACATAAGCCTTGCAAGCATTGCAACTAATGAGTTAGTTGTGAGATGATGTATTATGGAACGAGTAAAGAGACTTGCCGGTAACGAGATTGAACTAGGTATTGGATACCGACGATCGAATCTCGGGCAAGTAACATACCGATGACAAAGGGAACAACGTATGTTGTTATACGGTCTGACCGATAAAAGATCTTCGTAGAATATGTAGGAGCCAATATGAGCATCCAGGTTCCGCTATTGGTTATTGACCAGAGACGTGTCTCGGTCATGTCTACATTGTTCTCGAACCCGTAGGGTCCGCACGCTTAAGGTTACGATGACAGTTATATTATGAGTTTATGCATTTTGATGTACCGAAGGTTGTTTGGGGTCCCGGATGTGATCACGGACATGACGAGGAGTCTCGAAATGGTCGAGACATAAATATTGATATATTGGAAGCCTATGTTTGGATATCGGAAGTGTTCCGGGTGAAATCAGGATTTTACCGGAGTACCGGGAGGTTACCGGAACCCCCCGGGAGGTATATGGGCCTTAGTGGGCCTTAGTGGAAGAGAGGAGAGGTGGACACAGATGGGCCGCGCGCCCCTCCCCCCCTTGGTCCGAATTGGACAAGGAGAGGGGGCCGGCCCCCTTTCCTCCTCTCTCTCCTCTTCCCCCCCTCCACGAATCCTATTCCAACTAGGAAAGGGTGGAGTCCTACTCACAGAGGGAGTAGGACTCCTCCTGGCGCGCCTCTCCTGGCCGGCTGGCCCCCCTCCCTTGAACCTTTATATACGGAGGCAGGGGCACCCCCTAGGGACACAAGTTGATCCACGTGATCATATTCTTAGCCGTGTGCGGTGCCCCCTTCCACCATAGTCCTCGATAATATTGTAGCGGTGCTTAGGCGAAGCCCTGCGACAGTACCACATCAAGATCGTCACCACGCCGTCGTGCTGACGGAACTCTTCCCCGACACTTTGCTGGATCGGAGTCCGAGGATCATCATCGAGCTGAACGTGTGCTAGAATTCGGAGGTGCCATAGTTTCGGTGCTTGATCGGTCGGACCGTGAAGACGTACGACTACATCAACCAAGTTAACGCTTCCGTTGTCGATCTACAAGGGGTACGTAGATCACACTCTCGCCCTCTCGTTGCTATGCATCACCATGATCTTGAGTGTGCGTAGGAAATTTTTTGAAATTACTACGAAACCCAACATCCACGGCCGCACGCAAGGTAATGTGTCCTTATTACGCGCAAAATAATGATTCCTCCACCTCACATCTGGGACCCACCGAAAGGGCCTCTGTATTTCACGAAAAAAAATTACCGCCGCTGACAGCTTGGACCCACCATCTATATCTTCACACGCAAGGAAGTGCCTCCTTATTACGCAAAAAAATGAATACTCCCCCTACTAGCTGGGACCCAGTATAGTGGCAGGCTGACTTGTGGGCCTACTAAGTTGACGGGGACGGAGGGCTTTCTCAACTTAGTCAATACTCCAGTGACCGTACGATGTCCATCCAACGGCCGTAGTGCTTCTTCAACCTCTGCTCTTCGTTCTCCAGCCGCCCAAAGCAGTGCCGGTCGTGCCGCATTATCCTACCTCCCGTTGCCGGCTGTGATACTACGGAGGCCTCACCGCCCCCTACTACTCCCATCGCTAGCCAGGCCATCCCTCTACTCACCCACACCCCTTGTTATTCTGCGGCGACGGCAGCCTCACACCGCAGCCGAACCAGTGAACCCTCGTACTCCTCTTCGCGTGGGCATCCACTGCTGCGTCTTCCCCGGCTCCACGTCGTCCCCTTCCTAGGCCACGCCGTCGTCCACCACCGTGGTGATCTCGGCGCGGCGTGGTCAATGTGGTCAACGATCGACTTCCATCGGAAGAGTACTGTGCGTGGAGAGGCTGACAGCTGGGTCCACGGCGGCCGCAAGGAAGTGCCTCCTTATTACACACAAAATAATTATTCCTCCACCTGACAGCGGGGACCCAACGGACGGGCCACCATATTTCGCGAAAAAAATGTTTCCCCCTGACTGCTGGGACCCACCAGCTACACCTTCGCATGCAAGCAAGTGCGTCCGAAAAAAAACTGATTCGCCCCCTAACTGCTGGGACCCACCAGCTACATCTTCGCACGCAAGGAAGTGCCTCCGGGCAAAAAATAAAAAATCGATTCACCCCCCTGACTGCTGGGACCCACCAGCTACATCTTCACACACAAGGAAGTGCCTGACAGTCGGGACCCACCTGGTCGAAGTGTAAGTAGCGTTGTCATTCTGGTCGCGAACGTGTACGTACATATATACTGGTCGATGTAGAGGCGTGCACGTGTCGTAGTAGAGGCGCGTACGTGTCGTAGTAGAGGCGCGCACGTAGCATGTACACGTACGTACAGCGGCCAGTGTGCAAGAAAGAAGATACGGCCACGTATGTGTACATACGGGCGGGGCCTCGAACGCCTACTCGCGCATACGTACGGCCATGGCTCGTGTAAATTGGCTGGGTCGGAACGGAGAAACAGCGTCGTCGTCGTGTTCATGGGGAGCCAACTGGCTGGGTCGGAACGGAATGCGTCGTCGTGTTCATCGGGAGGGCTTGGATGGAATGGGCGATGGAAACGAGGCCTGGCATACCGCAGAACAGAGGAAACGGCCTTGTGTTCGACCGGCCACGTTCAAAACGGAATCCTGTTCATCGGGAGGGGTCAGGCGTACCGCAAAATGGAGGAAACGGACCTCCTACGATCGAAACGGGGGTCCTGTTGATCGGGATGGGTGTGGCGTACCGCAAAATGGACGAAACGGACTTGTGTTGGAGCGCTACGGTCGAAACGGGGGTCCTGTTCATCGGGAGGGGTGTGGCGTACGGCAAAATGGGACTCCACGGGATACTGTTCATCTCCACCGTCGACCTCCTCCAACCTCCACCGGTTACCGTTGACCTCCTCCATCCTCCACGGGTTCCTGTTCATCCAACTTCCACCACGCGCTACTCCACCGGCTACTGTTCAACCACCCCTCCACGGGCACCCCTCCACCGTCTACTGTTCATCCAGCCCTCCACGGGGTCGTCCTGTTCATCTAGAGGCAACACCACGGGGTCCTGTTCATCCACCCCCACCGCTCACTGTTCATCCACCCCCCCGCAACACTCACTGTTCATCCAATCGACCGGCTTCAGTTAGCAGCAGTAGCGAAGGAACCGCTCGGTCGGATTCAGTTAACAGCCATCGATCGATCGCTCGGGTTCAGTAACGCGTAGCCTACAATGCAATCGCTCGGGTTTAGTTAGAGCCCAACGCCTCGCTCGAGTTTAGTTAGAGCCAACGGCTCGCACACACGCGTGTACGTGTACGAGAGAAACGCGCATCGCTCGGCCCCCGACCACCCACCGTAACCGGGAACTCCCCGAAATTTTCCTCGCCCTCGCTTCTACCACGGTTTTTGCCGTCATGGATGGCCCAAAGAATGTCATGCAGCTGCATCTCTGGCCCGCCCAGGACAAAAAGCCCATTTTCTGTCATGATTTTTTGTCATAGAAGTATGAGCCCATCGGGTTTTGTCACAATTATCGTCATAGAAGTGTCATAAGTATGACAGAAAAAAAATTCGTTCGGCCCAAAATGTCATGGATGTGTCTTTTTTTTGTAGTGCTACTAATGTAAAAACTCAACTTTTCAGAAAGCTATGGAAAAAATTGTGGAACCACCACCTTGTGAAGGTGGCGAGGCAACTATAACCGCAATGTCAGCTCTTGTTGCAGTGGGTGAGTACCTGTCCACTAACAGTGCCAAAAGCACGTTCCTGCGTAATACTGGGTTGGTTGTTAAGGCAATCTCGTCCAAACTGCCTCGGATCAAGATATGCAAGCTCAAAACAATGTTATATCTGTGCTCCAGACACAAGTCCATTCCCTAATAGAGACCCTTTGTGAAACAAGGACAGACATTGTTCGATGTCGTCAAGATATGCATGGTTTTGAAACCAGACTATCAGACATTTGCTTTGTTGTTCAGGAGCCTAGGAGAAATGAAGGCAAACGTTATGGTGCTTCATCTAACAATACAACATGAAAACATGACAGTCAGGTCAAATGAACTGAGCTTCTGAACTTCTTGTGGTGCATTTATTTGCCAGACTGTTAACTTTTATTCCAACCTTCCTTTTGTTTTATAGTTGTAATTTGTTTTGTTGCGATACAAGATTTCTTCTTAACATGCAGCCACCGGCTAAAGAAAACAGCAAGCAAATTTTGTATAGTGTAGGGTGTTTCCCTATATTTGCACTGGTGGCGATCTTTGATGCCGAATGGATGTAATCTGTGCAATCGCCTTAATAGCCTAGCGTTAGTGTCGGGCTTATTTATTTCCTAGTCTTCTTTTTCCCTGTTTTTTTAGTGGCAGCAACAACCATGGACCATATACGGACTATGGTAACCTTGACGTGCTACGAGCCATAGGATCCATGGGTCTCCTACAGGCCATCGATAAATGGGCCTCCAACAGGGTTGTAGAATCGGTGGGCCTTGGGCCGTCGGATAAATGGGTCTACATGGGCCATAAACGGGCATAATTGGTATCAGCCCAGCATGGTAATGGGACAGAATATAGGATAGGCTGGAAATGGTGCAACGGGTTAACAGGCCAGAAACGGGCTGAATCTTGCCACGGGCCGAATTTTCCCATTATGGGAATAGGCCAGTAACGGGCCGGAAGTAATCGAGTGCCGGAAAGGAGCCCAAGAACGTATGGGCTATCTATAGGCTGAAAGCTAACACGTGCTGGAAATGGCCCATGTGAATCATGGGCCGTTAACGGGTACAAAGAAATTTACTGTTCATTATGGGCTAGAGTCACCGTGGGCCTCTAAAGGGCTAAAGGATACGAAGGCCTCATATGGGCTGAAAGACGTCGTGGGCCATACATGGGCCGAAAGTGAAATGGGCTGGTGTTATATTCGACGGCCCACATGACGTTGTTGGGCCGATTTCGGTTAAGCCCTAATGGGCCGTGAGTTACCGGGCCGTAAAATGAGCTATTTGCGAAGAGACCGTTAACAGGCTTTTCATGGGCCAGCCCACTAACTTTTGACCAAATCAAACGGGACGGCCTTTGTAAGCTAAATGGGCCAGTGGTGGGCCGTCGCATGTATCAACATATCATAGGCGCCTATCTGACCCACTGATGAGCTGACACGTGTTTCCTCCAGCCAATCAAAATTTTACACGTGGAAATTTCCCATTGGTCCGGGCTGGTAACGGGTTATCGAATCCAAAACCGGACCCGATAGCTTAACGGCGTCCCGTTACGGTGGATGCCATGTGTCGGTCACCCTTGATGAAAGCACTTCTGTGATGCGCAATTTATCATCATGGAAGTGGACGCTTCCGTGATGGTAATTTTGGTAATGTCATGGAACACTTCTATGACATGTATGACTATCTTGATTCTGTCATAAAATCGACATGGATGTACATGCATGACAAAAAACACGACCTACTGTGACAAACACGTATCATCACGGAAGTGTATTTTTTTGTAGTGATACCTTGTGTGATAAACATGGTGTACATATGGAGCATGGTTTAGATCATGGGTATCTAGTTAGTACATCAAATGTACTATTATTTGGAATCAACATTAAGTGTGTTCAAAAATTTGAATTCGAGTTCATATCTATCTCTATAATAATCATGTGCTGTGTTGTTAAGATAATACACGACTGATGGTTTAAGTTGGCTACAATCATGATTGTAGATTCTTATTCAAATAGAGAAACGAATTCGAATCCAGTTCGAATTGCAGTGGTAGTATAGACATTTGGAATGCACTAAAATGTTGGTATGAGTAGGTTACATGCATTATACAGACAACAAAGTTTTTTAATTGGACATAACATGGATTCATACGTAGCTTTGAATAGCATTTGTACGGTAAAACGGGACAGGACTCTCTCTTTGTGTGGTGTGAATAGATTTATTTTTTTCGTTTTTTTCGTTGTGGGAAGTGTGAATTGATTTGGTACGTACAATATTACACGTTAGGCTTGTCCCTAAAATTCAACCCGTGCCTTGTTATATCCCGAAAATTCAGATATCGTGCTCCCAAAATGCGTGCCTTGCTATCCTGAAACTACAATGCGCGCGAAAACTCCCTCCAGCTCCCAAATCCCGACACGCGAAACCCCCTTCTAACCCTGAGCCGAAAGGGCCGCTAGTTCAAATCGGTGGGGGTACTTTTGTAACACACCCTACATTTTGGACAAGTGCGTCCCTAAGTCATGGTTCCCCCATCCCATCGCCTCCTTTTCGCCATTCGAAATCCCAGCCGCCATAACCTCTCTGCTCCAGCTGTGAAACCCCATTTTCCTTCATCCGCCACCTCACTGCTGCCCAGTCGGAGCCTCTTCCCCGACGATGTCGTCCACCACAACGGCTCGATGTCCCTCATCCACCTCCCCGGATGAGGATCCATCGTCCTGCCGGTTCAGCCGCCCCGTCCTCCACCTCCAAAGGAGCTGCTCCGACGATCGCCTCATCTATCGCGGCTGCTCCATCCCCACAGAGCCGCCTTAACCAACTCCACTGGAACCGCAAGATCCCCACCAACTCCTCAGATGAAGCCGAGGCCTACTCGGCACCACCAAAGAAGTTGTACACTCATCGCATCGCACCTTCTCCTTAACTTGACCTCCCGGCGCCGACGGTGCTCCATCCTGCACCCCCATGGCGTGGCTACCTCGAAGCCGGCACCGCAGGCGACATCTTCACGGCGGTTCTCCCCTAGCATGAGGCCCCTTCGACGGTGGCGTCCATACCAGCCGGATCTGCTGCTGCTGCTCTGGCTCTCGCTCGCTCGCAATGCTGCTACTGCTCCGGCTCTCACTTGCTCGCTCGCGCTGCTGTTGCTGCTCCGGTGCTAGTTCGCTCGCTCACGCTACTGCTGCTGCTCCGGCACTCGCTCGCTCGCTCGTGCTGCTGCTGCCCCGGCGCTCGCCCGCTCGCTCGCGCTGCTGCTCTACTCTCCCCCTCGCTCGTGCTTCTGCTCTGCTCTTGCTCTCGCTGCTGATGCTGGTACATGGGCTGCTGCAGCTATATGAGTTGCTACTCTGGCTCTAGTTCGTGCTGCTCCTCCAGGCGCTGCTGCTCCGGCTGCTATCTGCTATTGTGTTCCCCGTCGATCGCCTGCTGATTTAGATCACTATTTCTCCACTACTAGTGCTCGAGCAGCCTAAACTACATGTGAAGTGCCTCTCTGCTACCAGTGCGTTCAGTTTCGACAGTAACATTCAGATTCCAAAGTAAATTTCAGTTTCGACAGTAAAGTCTAGAGTCAACAGTTTTTACCTCATCTGTTGTAGTCAGGTGTTTTTTGGTGATGTAAATTTTACATCTATCACTTTTTTGTAATGTATTTTACATCATCTATTGGAGATGATATTAGAATCCCACTTGAGATTAATGATGCATGTCTTTTACTACTTCAGCCTCGACGTCTCACGGCTCACCACAGCTGCTCCAACGACAGAACCATCCATCACAATAGAGCAGTGCTCTGGACGCCGTCTACAGATTCCTCAGATCTTCCTCCACACCTCTAACAACCACCTCTGCCTCAACTTCTTCGGTGAGCAACCCAATGATGCCGAGGTCAACACGACTACGGAAAATAGGTTGTGCACTCGTCGCATCACTTATTACTCTACATTCATGTCCATCCATTAGGGCTATTTTGGTTCAAAGGAAAAACTGAAGGAAAAACATAGCAATAGGAAATTTTTCTATGGCACTTTACTATTGAATTATTCATGAATTTTTTTGAAAGGAATGGAGCAAAACATCCACCTGGACCTAATTTCCAAAATCATATGCATCAAAACAAGACCAAGTGCATTAGTGGCATAATAACATTCTAACTATACACGCTTTCATATGGTTTCACTTTAATTTGGCCATGTTTATTTGCATTCCTCTGCTCTTCCAATTCTTGTGAACCAAACACACAAGTTGATAGAAATCCAGTGTTTATAAATGCTATATTTCCCACGTGCATTCCTATCCTATTCCGGTGTTTTTCCTATCCCTGCGTTTTTAGAATCCTGCAAGCCAAAGGAGCCCTTACAGAATTACTTCAGTTACACGTAGGTGTTGAAGAAAACTTTGTGTGGTTTGTCCTGCTCCTAACACGACGTCGTCCACCTCACCTGAGCTGCTCCATCGACAAAAGCATCCACCAAACCAAAGATCATGACTCCTCACCATCTTTCGCCGCCTTAGATCTCCTTCCCTGCTGCCGGCACCCACCGCAACGGCATCACCATTATCGACTCAGCAGATGAACCTGAGGAGTACACGGGTCCACAAGAGAGGTCTCACTCTTTTGTTTCTGCTTATATTATGCATTGCTTAATATTACCTGCTACTTTATCATCCTGTTCACCTCTTACACTCCAAGTCAGGTCCAAATTAATGTTCAAACTTGATTTTTAAAATTAGTTGTATGGCACAAATCGAGGAAACAATGAATATTATCTCTGCCTATTATTTGGCACATATTGAGGCAGCAATGAATAGTATATTTGCCTATGTTGTTCATCTTGGGTGGTAAAAAATAGTAAAGCAATCGTCATCTGTCTTTCTATCGAATTAAAGCTATCATCAGCCTGCTATCAATATTTTTGTATCCATCTACTGGTTGTTACCTTCACTCTAGATTTTTGCATGCTCTCCTTACATAATCTCACTATTTTTTTCGTATGCATGTCAAATATTTTACACAGTCATGCTGAACATGTAGAGAAAAAGAGAAGAGTTTTGCGCGGCAATACAATGTCATGCAGGCATCGCTCCATGCTGGGTTCAATGGCAAACCCTCCCCCTCCCTAGATTGTAATCCAGAGGAAGATATCTGTTCTGAGGCGGATTCAGACGTAGCTGACCACTCCTATTTACCCCCAAGGTGTCTCCTCTAACTTGGCATGATGATGTTAGTCATATCATGCATATGTTGCCTTGCAGTGCCTACTTTCGACATCATATATGTCATCTTCTTAGTTTACACATGTTCTGTAATGCCACCTATTTAGTTTTATATCATATATGGGAATTATGCAGTCTCATCTCTTTTAGCCAGCCATAATATATGTGAAATATGCAATGCCATCCTGTTTAACCAGGCATCATATATTTGAATGATATCTTGCCCATCCTTTTCTTCATTACATTTCCATTTGTCGACAAAGTTTGTACATTAAACTACTCTTGCTGTGAATCAGCCATTTGAGTGGGTGATGAAAAATCTGGAGTGAAAACAAGGTCTTCAGAGCAAACAGTGCTACCTGTGGAAGCAGATCTCTTGCTGGTTCCCGATAGCTCCTCAGAGATGGATTCAAAGACAGATGACCAGTCCTATTCCTGCACCGAGGTGTATGCTCTAACTTGGCATGGTTATGCTGCTCATATCATGGATATGGTGTCTTGCATTGCATAGTTTAGACATCATATACACAATATTCAACACCATGTTTTTAGTTCAGACATCATATATGTGAATGCCCTCTGCTTAGCATATAAATCACATATGTGAATTAAATCATGCAATCCTGATTACTTAGATAACATGTATGTGAATTATGTCATGCAAACCTGTTTACTAAAGACGTCATATAACTATCTCATGCCATCCTGTTTAGTTAGTCAACATATCTTTGAATTATGTCATGCTATGCTATCCAGTTTAGATAGACATCATATATGTGAAATTATGTCATGCTATCCTTTTTAGTTAAACAATATACATGTCAACTATTTCATGCCCTCTTTTTTCCACACTATCTATAACATATGTGTCTCATACAATGTTTGTACATTCAGCTATGTTTCCTGTTTATCAGCCATTTCAATTGGAGAGAGTGATGGCAGTATCTAGCAGAGTAAAAACACGGTCTACAAATAAAACAGTGCTACCTCTTGGTGGAGATAGCACCCCGGTTGTACATGCACAAGAACCAGCCCTACCACGCATAACCCACACTCTCACAGATTGTACCCCTACTGCGATGGACAGAGAACCAGCTTCACCCAATCTAACCCCAACCCCAGCAGATAGTAACCCAGTTCCTGTTGATACAACACCACCTCCACCACAGAGCTCCCAAACAAGAGCAGTTAGTAAGGCAGCTCCCGTGCCCAAAGCGCCAGTACTACCACGGCGAACCCCAACTCCACCAGTTAGTACACCTATTCCTTTGGAGGAAGCACAACCAGCCATTCGTAGTTTAGCATCTATCGCATTTGTTGTTGTTAAATCCTATGTGCATATCTTCCCATCATGGAAATATTATACTAAAGATGAAGGAAAATGCTAGTTGCAAGTGTTTGTCCAGGAGGTATGTGTAAGTAATGTTATTCATGGCAATTACTTTGCTTTGCCCCATGCATTCTACCTCCATGATGGTTATAATATAGCAAATTTTCCCATTTTTCTCTATAGAGAAGGACCGATTTGCAAACAGAGGATGAGGTAACCTGTGCTAATACCTCTGCTATCTTCAAGAATGCTTGGTGGTAGTATCAGAATTACCTGAAGAAAATGTCCTTCAGTGGCAAAGAAACTCATCAAATTCCCTTACGTTCTGCTGAGACACAGTTACTGGACGATGAGTTGGAATGCCTTGTTCTGTACTGGTCCCGAACCAAGAATATAGTAAGTTCTATGAGCTCATTTTTTATTTTTAAGTACTATATGCCTGCGCCTTACTGTACTTTGTTCATGTAGAACAAGTTCTTAAACCTGAAGAACAACTGTTCTCATTTAAGACTCCATTGCTATCCTACATACTGCTTTGCTCTTGTATCACTGTGTTTACTCATACAAACTTATTTTTAAATTGAAGTATCCAATCGAAACTCCAATGGCACAACAGGTATGTTTATGCATGTTTCTTTAACAGGTTTGCTTTTATAAATATATCTGTTGATTGCAATTTCAATTGTGTATACAGTTGACTTCTCATATCATGCACATTACTCGCATCACAACAGAGCCAATAGTGTTATTGTACATGTAGACCCGTGGTACCCATCTGAAATCTTGTTGTACTGTGTAGTTTCCCACCTTTGTATTCTTTTAGTGCTGCTTTGTCTTGAACTGATATGATTTGAACCGTGTCTCTATTTTGATTTGGCAAGACAATGGAGTGATCATAGGACATAGATATATGTTTGTTTGATGCTTTTATTATGTACTACTTGGCAATAGAAGACTTGATAGTTCAATCATGTCCACCTTACTAATGAACCGGTTCACCGAAATGAGTTTCATATACTAGTACATGCTAAACCTATTATGTGTCTGCTTGTTTCTCCTTTTAGAATGCTGACAGAATATTGGGGAAGAGTGCCTTATTAAGCAATGGTAAAGGAAGTAATGCAGATAAGGTTCAAGATAGTGAGACATCCTTGTGGGTCTCCAACAAAGCTGATAAAACAGCTAAGTAAAACTATATTGACGACAGTGAGACACCCCCAAAGTCCTATCTTGGTTTAGTGTTCGAGTTACTGGCCACTACTACTGGCATAAGCTATTCAAACTCACTATCTGAATTAGTTTGGTTTCTTGAGTCTCAACTACAAGTTGAAAGACATCGATCAACGGTGCTGTGACAAGAAGCCGAAGGATCGCGGAAGTCCCTGGAGCATTCAGATGCATACTTTTTGGTGGAACAACAAGCGTTGGAGGATTTTAGCGCCAAACAGGACAAAGCTAAGCTTATTGCCAGCATGGTGGATACCCAGGATAACATTTCCTGAGCTCTTCTAAAGTTGTTTCAGCTATGGACTTGTTTTGCTGCCACGTTTATTTGCACTTCTGGGCAATTTAGATGGCCAGTGTATGTAATATGCTGCTTTGTTCCCTATATTTGCAATGGTGGCGAACTTTGATGCCCAGTGGATGTAATATGTGTAATAGCCGTAATAGCCTAGTGTTAGTTGCTAGCTTATTTATTTCCTTATTGTCTTGTTTAGTTGTTTTCTTGTAGTCACTGTAGTTCTTTTTCCGCATTTTTCTGGTGGCCTATTTTTATAACTAGGCCACAATAACCATGGCAACACACGGACTGTTGTAACCATGGTCCTGCTACCTTTTGTAGTGACCATGGCCCTCCACGGGCTGTACGATCCATGGGCCATCTATGGGCTAGACGATCAATGGACCTTCTATGGGCTGTAGGGTCCATGGGCCTTCTGCAGGCCGTAGGATCCATGGGCCTTCTACGGGTCGTCTAACATATGGGCCTTGTACGGTTCGTATCATCGTTTCGTCAAACATGGGCCGTACTATTCGTGGACCAATAATGGTCCGCAAAATGGGCCGTCAATGGGCTAGTGTGGAAATCGTACGTTTTATGGAATGACCATAACGGGCCGTTACTAGGCCGTATTTGATGACGCTATCAAAATGGCCCAACGGATTAACGGGCCACAAACGGGCCGACTATAACCACAGGCTGAATTTGGCCCACAAGCAGAAAAGTCCAGTAACGGGTCGTAAGTAACTGAATGCTGGAAATGAGGCCAAGAATAAATGGGCCCTCAGAAGGCTAAAAGGTAACACAGGCTGGAAATGGCCCACTGGAATAATGGGCCGTTAATGGGTATAAAGCGATACATTTTTCATTACGGGCCGGTTTCACCATGGGCCGTTAATGGGCCAAGAGTTACAAAGGGACTCATATGGGCTGAAAGACATCATGGGCCATACATGGGCCGGAAGTTACAACAGGCTGGAATCATATTGGACGGCCCAGATGATGCTACTGGGCCAAATTCCGGTAGGCCGTAACGTACCGTGAGTTAGCGGGCTATAAACGGGCTATATGCGAACATGTCGTTAACTAGCTTTCCATGGGTCGGCCCGCTACCTTTTGACCAAGTCAAACGGGCCGGCCTTTTCACCGGAATGGGCCTCTGTTGGGCCGTGCCACGTGTCAATGTATCATAGGCGCCTTAGGTCCAATGAGTGGATGACATCTGTCCCAACGGTGAGCGGACAGGTGGTTCCACCGGCCAATGATAAATTTACACATGAAAAATCCCCATTGGTCGTGGCTGGTAGCGGGTTATCGGATCCAAAACCGGACCTGATAGCTTAACGGCGACATGTTACGGTGGATGCCACATGTCGGTCACACTTGACGAAAGCACTTCCGTGACGTGCAATTTATCTCATGGAAGTGGACACTTCCATGATGATAATTTTGGTAATGTCATGGAACACTTCTGTGACAACACAGGTATGACTATCTTGATTCTATCAAAAAATCATCATGGATGTACATGCATGACAGAAAACACGACCTACTATGACAAACACGTATCATCACGGAAGTGTATTTTTTTTGTAGTGAATAGATCGACCAGAAAGAATAACTTTGAGGTGGTTTCATACCCTACAATAATCTCTTCATTTGTTCTCCGCTATTAGTGACTTTGGAGTGACTCTTTGTTGCACTCTAAGGGATTGTTATATGATATAATTATGTTACCATTGTTGAGAGGACTTGAACTAGTGAAAGTATGAACCCTAGGCCTTGTTTCGAAGCATTGCAATACCGTTTTCACTCACTTTTACTACTTGCTACCTTGCTGTTTTTATATTTTCAGGTTACAAAAACCTATATCTACTATCCATATTGCACTTGTATCACAATCTCTTTGCTGAACAAGTGCACCTATACAATTTACCATTGTATTGGGTGTGTTGGGGACACAAGAGACTCTTTGTTATTTGGTTGCAGGGTTGTTTGAGAGAGACTATCTTCATCCTACGCCCCCCACAGATTGATAAACATTAGGTCATCCACTTGAGGGAAATTTGCTACTATCCTACAAAACTCCGTGCTCGAAGGCCCAAAACGAGTCTACAAGAAGAAGGTTGCGTATTAGCCATCAGTTCCCCAATAGTCCGATGAGTGTTGAGGCACGCGGCGGGTATTGTTATTTTTTAACCTTCACAGATGATTTAAGTATGTATGGGTATATCTACTTGATGAAACACAAGTCTGAAACATTACAAAAGTTCAAAGAATTTCAGAGTGGAGTGGAGAATCATCATAACAATAAACTAAAGTTTCTACGATCTGATCACGGAGGGAAATATTTGAGTGACGAGTTTGGCCTTCATTTGAAACAATGTGGAATTGTTTCACAACTCACACCACCTAGAACACCACAGCGTAATGTGTCCAAACATCGTAACCATACTTTATTAGATATGCTGTCTATGATGTTTATTACCGATTTACCTTTGTCGTTTTAGGGTTATGCATTAGAGACAGCCGCATTCACGTTAAATAGTGCACCATCTAAATCCGTTGAGACGACATCGTATGAACTATGGTTTGGCAAGAAACCTAAGGTGTCTTTTCTTAAAGTTTGGGGATGTGACACTTATGTCAAAAGGCTTCAGCGTGATAAGATCGAACCCAAATTGGAGAAGTGCGTCTTCATAGGATACCCTAAAGACATAGATCCGAAGGCAGGATCTTTGTTGCTAAGAATAGATCATTTCTAGAGAAGGAGTTTCTCTCGAAAGAAGTGAGTGGGAGGAAAGTAGAACTTGATGAGGTAATTGTACCTTCTCTCGAATTGGAAAGTAGCACATTTGAGAAAACCGTTCCCGTGATGTCTACACCAACTAGAGAGGAAGCTAATGATAATGATCATGAAACTTCAGATCAAGTTACTACTGAACCTTGTAGGTCGACCAGAACATGTACCGCACCAGAGTGGTACGGTAATCCTGTCCTGGAAGTCATGTTGTTAGATAATGGCGAACCTACGAACTATGAAGAAGCTATGATGAGCCCAGATTCCAAAAAATGGCTTGAGGCCATGAAATCTGAGATAGGATCCATGTATGAGAACAAAGTATGGACTTTGGTGGACTTGCCTGATGATCGGAAAGCCATTGAGAATACATGGATCTTCAAGAAGAAGACAGACACTAATGGTAATATCATTGTCTATAAAGCTCGACTTGTCGCAAAAGGTTTTCATCAAGTTCGAGGGGTTTACTATGATGAGACTATCTCACCCATAGTGATGCTTACGTCTGTCCGAATCATGTTAGCAATTGCCGCATGAAGGGGTGCCCCCTCACAAAAGGGGGCCGCAGTGACCAGGCCCGCAGAATTGGCTTCTTATTTTTAATGGAATGAAATAAATATTCGCGCTTTCTGACACAGAATCCCCTAGAAGGGTTAGAGCTCGCCATTTCTTCCGTTATCTCAAAAATAAATAAATGATTGGCGGTAATGAGAAAAATAAATGCAATAGCTAAATGATGGTGAGCCATATCGGTCATCCACAAACTTTGTGTTTGTGGATGGAATCCCCTGGCTCCGTATTTCAAACTCTACTCTTTTTGGCTCCGTATTTCAAACTCGAATTGGATTTTGTGTCGGCTGGCCACTGCTCTTGTTTTTCCTTCCGCCCTGCTTAGGAGAACTTTGTCTAGTATGAAATCTGGCAAATGGATGTCAAAACTACATTACTTAACGGGTTTCTTAAAGAAGAGTTGTATATGATGCAACCAGAAGGTTTTGTCGATCCTAAAGGAGCTAACAAAGTGTGCAAGCTCCAATGATCCATTTATGGACCAGTGCAAGCATCTCGGAGTTTGAATATACGTTTTGATGATGTGATCAAAGCATATGATTTTATACAGACTTACGGAGAAGCCTGTATTTACAAGAAAGTGAGTGGGAGCTCTATAGCATTTCTGATATTATATGTGGATGACATATTATCGATTGGAAATGATATAGAATTTATGGATAGCATAAAAAGGATACTTGAATAAGATTTTTTTCAATGAAAGACCTCGGTGAAGCTGCTTATATATTGGGCATCAAGATCTATAGGGATAGATCAAGACACTTAATAGGACTTTCACAAAGCTCATACCTAGACAAAGTTCTGAAGAAGTTCAAAATGAACCAGTCAAAGAAAGGGTTCTTGCCTACGTTGAAAGGTGTGAAATAGAGTCAGACTCAAAGTCCGACCACGATAGAAGATAGAGATAAAATGAAAGTCGTTCCCTAGGCCTCAACCATAGGTTTTATTATGTATGCCATGCTATGTACCGGACCTGATGTCTGCCTTGCCATAAGTTTGGCAGGGAGGGAGCAAAGTAATCTAGGAGTGGATCATGGACAACGGTCAAGAATATCCTGAAGTACTTGAAAATGACCAAGGATATGTTTCTCGTTTATGGAGGTGAAGAAGAGCTCATCGTAAAGGGTTACTTTGATGCTAGCTTCGACACAGATCCGGATGACTCTAAGTCACAAACCAGAAATGTATTTATATTAAATGGTGGAGCTATCAGTTGGTGTAGTTCCAAGCAGAGCCTCATGGCGGGATCTACGTGTGAAGCGGAGTACATAGCTACTTCAGAAGCAGCACATGAAGGAGTTCATATCCAATATAGGTGTAATACCCAGTGCATCGGGACCAATGACAATATTTTGTGACAACACTGGAGCAATTGCCTTAGCAAAGGAATTTAGGTTTCACAAGAGAACCAAACACATCAAGATACGCATCAACTCCATTCATGAAAAGGTCAAGGTGGAGACATAGAAATTTGCAATGTACATATCAATCTAAATGTGGCAGACCCGCTGACTAAACCTCTTCCGCAGGCAAAACATGATCAACACCAAGACTCCATGGGTGTTAGGGTCATTACTATGTAATCTAGATTATTGACTCTAGTGCAAGTGGGAGACTGTTGGAAATATGCCCTAGAGGCAGTAATAAAGTGATTATTATTATATTTCCTTAATCATGATAAATTTTATTATTCATGCTAGAATTATATTGACCGGAAACTTAAATACATGTGTGGATACATAAACAAATACTGTGTCCCTACTGAGCCTCTACTAGACTAGCTAGTTGATCAAAAGGTGGTTAAGGTTTCCTAACCATAGACATGTGATGTCACTTGACACCGGGATCACATCATTAGGAGAGTGATGTGATGGACAAGACCCATCCATTAGCTTAGCATATGATCCCCGGGTACCGAGCTCGAATTCGCCCTATAGTGAGTCGTATTACAATTCACTGGCCGTCGTTTTACAACGTCGTGACTGGGAAAACCCTGGCGTTACCCAACTTAATCATAACTGGGTCATCATAAAGATGCTCTATAGGTATCTCCGAAGGTGTCTGTTGAGTTGGCACGGATCAAAATTGGGATTTGTCACTCCGTGTATCGGAGAGCTATCTCTGGGACCTCTCGGTAATACCGCTTCACAAGAAGCTTGCAAGCAATGTGACTAAGGAGTTAGTTACAAGATGATGTATTACGGAACACGTAAAGAGACTTGCCGGTAATGAGTGATACGTCCCCAACGTATCTATAATTTTTTATTGGTCCATGCTATTATATTATTTTTTTGGATGTTTTATATGCATTATTGTGCTATTTTATATTATTTTTGCGACTAACCTATTAACCTAGAGCCCAGTGCCAGTTTCTGTTTTTTTGCCTATTTTAGAGTTTCATAGAAAAGGAATACCAAACGGAGTCCAACCAAAATAAAACTTTCGCGATGATCTTTCTTGGACCAGAAGCAACTAGGAGACTTGGAGATGAGAAGTCAGAGGAGCCACGAGGCGGCCACAAGGGTGGAGGGCGCGCCCAGAGGGTAGGGCATGCCCCTGCCTTGTGGGCCCCTCGTGGGTCTCCTGACGTAATTCTTTCACCCATATATACTCTTATACCCCAAAACCATCAGGGGATCCACAAAAACACTTCTCCACTGTCGCAACCTTTTGTACTCATGAGATCCCATCTAGGGGCCTTTTTCGGTGTCCTGCCGGAGGCGGATTCGATCACGGAGGGCTTCTACATCAACACCATTGCCCTTCTGATGAAGCGTGAGTAGTTTACCACAGACCTACAGGTCCATAGCTAGTAGCTAGATGGCTTCTTCTCTCTCTTTGATTCTCAATACGATGTTCTCCTTGATGTTCTTGGAGATCTATTCGATGTAATACTCTTTTTGAAGTGTGTTTGCCGAGATCCGATGAATTGTGGATTTATGATCAGATTATCTATGAATATTATTTGAGTCTCTTCTTAATTCTTATATGCATGATTTGATATCTTTTCAAGTCTCTTCAAATTATCGGTTTAGTATGGCCTACTAGATTGGTTTTTCTTGCAATGGGAGAAGTGCCAAGCTTTGGGTTCAATCTTGCGGTGTCCTTTCCTAGTGACAGTAGGGGCAGCAAGGCACGTATTGTATTGTTGTTATAGAGGATAAAAAGATGGGGTTTTCATCATATTGATTGAGTTAATTCCTCTACATCATGTCATCTTACTTAATGTGTTACTCTGTTCTTTATGAACTTCATACTCTAGATTTATGCCGGATAGCAGTTGATGTGTGGAGTAATAGTAATAGATGCAGAATCGTTTCGGTCTACTTGACATGGACGTGATGCCTATGTTCATGATCATTGCCTTAGACATCGTCATAATTATGCGCTCTTCTATCAATTGCTTGGCAGTAATTTGTTCACCCACCGTAATATTTGCTATCTTGAGAGAAGCCACTAGTGAAACCTATGGCCCCCGGGTCTCTTTTCCATCATATTAAGTGTCTTTTCCATCATATTAGTTTCTGATCTACTATTTTTTAATCTTTTACTTTCCGATCTATAAACCAAAACTACCAAAAATATTTACTTTACCGTTTATCTATCTCTATCAGATCTCACTTTTGCAAATAACTGTGAAGGGATTGACAACCCCTTTATCGCGGTGGGTGCATGTTTGTTTGATTGTTTGTGCAGGTATTCGGTGACTTGTGTGTTGTCTCCTACTGGATTGATACCTTGGTTCTCAAACTGAGGGAAATACTTACTCTACTTTGCTGCATCACCCTTTCCTCTTCAAGGAGAAAACCAAAGCAAGCTCAAGAGGTAGCAGGAAGAATTTCTGGCGCTGTGGCCTGGGAGATCTACGCCAAGTCAAGCCATAGCAAGTACCCATCATAAACTTTCATCTCTTGCATTACATGTTTTGCCATTCGCCTCTCATTTTCCTCTCCCCACTTCTAAAACGATTTTCAAAAATATTTCCCTTTTCTTCGCCCCTCTTCCTTTTTTCTTCTTCGCTTGCTTTTTGTGTGCTCGTGTGTTGGATTGCTTGCTTTGTCATGATGGCTCAAGATAATACCAAATTGTGTGACTTTTTCAACACCAACAATAATGATTTATTAGTACTCCGATTGCTCCGCTACTAATGCGGAATCTTGTGAAATTAATACCGCTTTACTGAATCTTGTTATGAAACATCAATTTTCTGGCCTTCCTAGTGAAGATGCCGCATCCCATCTAAATAATTTCGTTGAGTTGTGTGATATGCAAAAGAAGGAAGATGTGGATAATGATATTGTTAAATTGAAGCAATTTCCGTTTTCACTTAGAGATCATGCTAAAACTTGGTTTTCATCTTTGCCTAAAATAGTATTGATTCGTGGAACAAGTGTAAAGATGCTTTCATCTCTAAGTATTTTCCTCCCGCTAAGATCATCTCCCTTAGGAACGATATTATGAATTTTAAGCAACTTGATCATGAGCATGTTGCGCAATCTTGGGAGAGGATGAAATTGATGATAAGAATTGCCCTACTCATGGGTTGAACTTGTGGATGATTATACAAAAATTTTATGCTGGATTGAATTTTGCTTCTAGAAATCTTTTAGATTCGGGGCGGGAGGCACATTTATGGAAATTAATTTAGGAGAAGCTACTAAACTCCTAGATAATATTATGGTTAATTATTCTCAATGGCACACTTAGATCAGAGGCAGGATTATAACATTGCTAGGCTTAGATCAGAGGCAGGATTATAACATTGCTAGGCTAGCTATCTAGGGTTAGCCAAATCAATCTCGAGGTAGATCAACTCTTGTAACCCCTATACGGTCGAATATAATCAAGCAGGAGAAGGGTTTTACCTCCATCAAGAGGGCTCGAACCTGTGTAAACACTGTGTCCCTTCTCCATAGTTACTATTGATCCTCGGACACATAGCTTGGGCCCCCCTACCCGAGATCTGCCGGTTTTGACACCGACGTTGGTGCTTTCATTGAGAGCTCCGTTGTATCGTCGACAGAAGGATCAATGGATCACCTCTTCATCAACGATGATGCTGCATCCAGGAAGATCTTTCTTCCTGGACAATTTTTTGTGTTCGATGGCTTTGTGCTTCGGGCGAACTCGATCGGCCGCCTCGAGCAGGTCGATAGTTATGCCCCCGGCCACCAGATCAGGTTTGGAAACCTGAATTATGTTGCTAACATCCAAGGAGACCTAGTCTTCGATGGGTTTGCGTCCTCGACCACCACTCTGTGTCCCCGCCAAGAAGACTCTTTAGATCCCCTGCCAGATCTCATCTAGGGGTCAACACCAACACCCACCTCGGCCTTAGATCCGGGGCAGGTCTCATTGTCCGAAGACGGGAACATAAGCCCCACCGGGCTTCTTTCCCTCAGGGAGCTTCCTACCGAAGACCCAGATGCAATCTTAGACTTGGCTCTGGGCAACCATCCTGAACTGCCGAGGTCTGCACTTAGCGGGTCTGATCAGGCGCCCCGTGCCGAATTCAGCACGACAGATCCGCAGTTCCCGGTCCCGCTTCCGCTCCTAGATGAAGCATTGGGTTTGATGCAGTCTCTCGCCATCACGGAAGCTTTACCTCCGAACTGTACCCAGCTCGGTCTGGGGGCTGAGAGTGGGGAATTTTGCGCCCCACCCACCACCCACTTAGTAGACACTATCGAGGACTTAACTGACATGTTGTACTATGCATCCGAAGACATCGACGACATGGACGATGATGCCGACGACGAACCAAGCCAAGTCCCACCCGTTACGGGGTGTTGGACGGCCACCTCAACCTACGATGTGTACATGGTGGACACTCCGAAGAAGGACGAGGATAACTCAAGACCAGATGAGGACAAACCCATCGATAAACCTCAAAAACGCTGACGTCAACGGCACCGCTCACGATCGCATCGGGCAAAGGATAGCAATACCGGCACTGGAGAAAATGAGACTCTGGATGATGCCGAAGATCCCGAATACCCTGTCGAGCCCACATCTGAACAGGATGAAAGGGAAGAGGGTGAATATAGCCCCGGACACGCTGACAATGAAGATGTGGAGGACATCAACAATATGCCAGAATCCAAAGAGGAGGTCAGCCTCGGTGAGGAAGACTTCATTGTCCCAGAAGAACCCCTTGACCAAGAACGCTTTAAGCGGCAACTCATTGCTACAGTCCAGAGCCTGAAGAAGAAGCAGCAGCAGCTCAAAGAAGAACAAGACACACTAAATGAAAGGTGGACTAAGGTCCTGGCTGCTGAGGAATACGGCCAAGAGCGACCTGTAAAAAGTTACTGTAGGCGCAAGCTACTGTTCGATGATGAGGTCCTTGAGCCAATACCGTTGAAAGAAAATCAGGCAGATCAACCAGACCGACCACCACGTGGATGGGACAAAACGACATATCAAGCCGAATACCAACCCGCACCCCCTCGCTGAAGAGGTAGGGAGACGGCAGCTGCGGGATACACATACGACTTGCAACATGACCTAGGCAATAAAGCTGGTCAGACTAGATCAATTTACGGATCAAGGGGCCGTGCCCCGGTGCGAGACAATGGCTATGAAGCCCGGCGTGATGACCGTTACTATGTTCGGGATCAGTACCGAACTCAGATGTTAGCCAATCTCCATCGTGACATTGCGCGATACAGAGGGGCCGCACACCCCCTATGCTTCACCGATGAGGTTATGGAACATCAATTTCTAGAAGGGTTTAAACTTGTAAACATCGAACAATATGATGGAACGACGGATCCGGCCATCTGGATCGAAGACTTCCTTCTCCACATTGATATGGATCGAGGAGATGATCTCCACGCCATTAAATATCTTCCTCGAAATCTTAAAGGACCAGCATGGCACGGGCTAAATAGCGTCCTAGAAAACTCCATTGGAACCTGGGAAGACATGGAAGATGCTTTTAGGGCTAACTTTCAGGGCACTTATGTCTGGCCACCAGATGCTAACGACTTGAGTCACATAATTCTGCAGCTAGGCCAATCAGCTCACAAGCTTTGGAATTGGTTCTTAACTAAAAAGAACCAGATCGTAGACTGTCCAGATGCCGAAGCCTTAGCGGCCTTTAAGCACAGCGTCCATGATGAATGGCTCGCCTGATACCTTGGGCAGGAAAAGCCGAAGACCATGGCAGCCTCAACGGCACTCATGACCCACTTTTGCGTGGGCGAAGACTGCTGGTTGGCCCGTAGAATCAATAGCTTAGGCATCCCTGGCACCTGCGAAGTGCGGGAAGGCAATGGTAAACCTCGCCGAAATAAAAACAAACATCGGAACAACAACAACGACGATGCAGATGACACGGCAGTCAATGCCGGATTCACCGGTCCTATGTCCGGTCAGCGGAAGAAACCTTTCAAAGGCAACAAAGAGGGGCCATCCAACTTAGACAAAATCTTTGAGAGGCCCTGTCAGATTCATGGCACACTCGATAAACCTGCAAATCATACCAACATGAACTGTTGGGTTTTCAAACAGACCGGTAAGTTAAATACCGAACACAAGGGAAAAGGGCCTCCAAACAAAGACGATGACGAGCCTCGTCAGCTGAACACTGGGGGTCAGAAGAAATTTCCCCCTGGGGTGAGGACAGTGAACATGATGTGTGTCACTCATATCCCCAAAAGGGAGCGCAAACGCGCATTATGGGACGTCTATGCCGTAGAGCCTGTCACTCCTAAATTTAACCCACAGTCAGCCTGTCCGATCACCTTCGATCACAGGGACCACCCAACCAGTATCCATCATGGGGGTTCGGCCAACCTTGTTCTTGAGCCAATCATAGATGCATACCACTTTACTAGAGTCCTTATGGACGGAGGAAGCAGTCTCAACTTGATCTATCAAGATACTGTCCGAAAAATGGGGATCGACCCATCATGGATCAAGCCTAGTAACACTACCTTTAAAGGTGTGATACCAGCCGTGGAGGCCCGTTGTACGGGCTCAATCACACTGGAGGTAGTATTCGGCTCCCCAGATAACTTTCATTGTCAGGACCCCGATTCCAAGTCACATCGATCTAGCTGGTAACACCTCATATCACTTTGCGGCCTCACGCACAGTATTCCCACGGGTGTAGCCTTACCATGGCCTGGGACCGTTTGCGCCTTTTGGCTCACGTATATGATAGTGTCGCTAGCATCCATATGACAGAGAACCCGGGCCAACATGACTAGTCATGAACCCAAAGTGGCACTAACTTACGGGGACAGGCATACATGAATCAACATCGAGCATGTCGGTCAGCAGCGTGCGAATCCGGGCTGTAGCACTGGGCTAACAGGACTCCCGTGAACCGGGCTGTAGCAGGCTAGACAGGACTCCGGATGTCACCGCATGACATTTCCCCGAAGGGACAGACACAGGAACGAAGTGAATCACATGCCGGCCAGTCAAGTGTTCCGGAGCAGTAGTGCTGGGCTAGCAGGACTCCGGTGAACCGTGCTGTAGCGGACTACTATGGCTCATGGAAGCAAAAGACTACATTTCCCCATAAGAGAGGCTACCAAGGATAAACAACTAGGTTGTCAGATCCCACACATACCAAGCATTTCAATCATACACACAATATGCTCGATATATGTAAATACAACATGGCATCACAACAAGACTCTACGACTCAAAGTATTTATTCATTAGGCTCCGAGGAGCGAGATATTACAAACATGGGTCTCATGACCCATCATTTAGAGCATACAAGTCAAAGCACATGCGGAAGCTTAACATGTCTGAGTATAGACATGTACAAATGAAAAAGGCTGAGAAGCCTGACTATCTACCAGATCCTGCTGAGGGCACAAGATTGTAGCTGAGGTATCAAGCTAAACATCGAAGTCCACGCGGAACTGCTAGCGAGACTGACATCTCTCTGCAAAAACATAAAATAGGAAAACGTGAGTACAAATGTACCCAGCAAGACTTACATCAGAACTAGCTACATATGCATCGGTATCAATGAAGGGGTGGTGGAGTTTGACTGTAGCAAGCCAGCTTTGACTCGGTGGCTATCCTAAACTATGACTGCAAGTAACTCTTTTGAGGTGGCGCACACGAGTCCACATATTCACCATATCAATACACCACTATGGATCCGCTCCCGTCTCCCTACGTGAAGGCCATCCATAGCACTCACACTTATCTTGCGAGTTTTAGAGTATCCACTTTCACTTGTCTATGAACTGTTATAAGCAACCCAGAAGTCCTTTACTGCAGACACAGCTATTCGAATAGATGATGTTAACCCTGCAGGGGTGTACTTCTACACACACGCTCTCACCACTTATCGCCGTTTACACGACATGTACTCGGCAACCTTCAAGACGAAGCCCAGCGAGGGTGTCGGCCACGGCCTACCTAAACACTCAAGTCTCTAGTCCAGGTTTATCGCCTATTCAGGTTCCATCCACAGGGAGTGCGGCCGAGGTTTCCACATACGGGCCCGAACGATGTGAGCAGGGTTCCCGAGACACCAAACGGGCGCCCGGTACACCGTGCCACGTGCCTACCACATCACAGCCCACCCCTCAGGTCAGCGCTGCCCACGGCCTCCAGCATACTACAAACACCAGAAACTACTTGCAACTCCTGGACAGAGGACAAGGGTGATCAAGAAGCCAAGAGGGTCCATTGGTTTCGGGCCCAATGCGTGGTAGTAACTGTTTCATGGATCACAAACACAGAACACAGTTCCTGAGGACGGCTTCAATGAGACAACCCACCATGTACTCCTACATGGCCTCGCACCGCTACCTTTACCAAATCGTGTTCACACACTTAGCTCACACACAGTAGGACATGTTCATCACCATTCCAATTCATCCCCGATGAATCAGACCTGACTCAACTCTAAGCAGTAACAGGCATGACAAACAAGCATGAATGAGTAGGCACATCAGGGCTCAAACAACTCCTACTCATGCTAGTGGGTTTCATCTATTTACTGTGGCAATGACAGGTCATGCAGAGGAAAGGGGTTCAACTACCGCAGCAAGTAACAGTTGAATCGATGTTGTCCTAATGCAGTAAAAGAGAGCAGGAGTGAGAGAGTGGGATTGTATCGGAATGAACAAGGTGGTTTTGCTTGCCTGCCACTTCTGAAGATAGTATAACTCTTCATCGATGTCATCGATCTCATCGTCGAAATACGTCTATCAAGAGGGGACAACCACCGGCAATAGAGAGGAAACACAATCAATGCAATGCAACAATATGATGCATGAATGTGCCATGGTAATATGAGTGTGTTGGGCTAATGCAACTACAACCAGGGTGGTTTGAGCTTATTTCAATCAAAGATTCAAACACTAACTCAAGTTATGAATTCAAAAGAGTGCATTATCATGTTTGATCTAAACAGCAGGGTTAAGTTGCTTTAACATGCATTAAAATGGTACAGATGGATAGATTGGATTTTTCTGATCATTTTTCATATATAACTTATTTCATTCTGAGCTACGGTTGAATTTCTTTGATTTTTTTGAAGTTTGAACTATTTTCTGGAATTTCCTGTATAAGAATAATTCCAGTGATTGAATTAATGCGTTAGCATTGCGTCAGGGTGACGTCAGCGGTCAATGGAGCTGGTCCAGGTCAAACTCACCAGTGGGTCCCGTGTGTCAGTATTAATTAAACTAACTAAAATTAGTTAGCACTAATCCTAGGTTAATTAGCAGAGCGGACCCCTCTTGTCATAGACTTAGGGGGAGTCAACCGGGGCCCACCCAGTCAAAGTCAACGGGTCAAACCCGCCGTCGTTTAGCCGCCGGCGAGGCTAGACGCGGCGGTGGAAGTGCATCTTCGTGTTCCGGCGACCAAATGGACGGCGGAGAGCATCTACGCATAGCTGGGAGCAAACCGCATCGTTTGGTGGTGGTGGTTGGGCTCCGGGTTGCCGGAAACATCGCCGGCAACAACCTTGGCGGTCACCGGAGTCGGTGAGCTCGGTCTCGTCGCTAGGAGGCACGGCGAGGCACGTGGAGTGGTGCATTGGGCTCCTGGGGGTGCAGTAGGGCTAGTGGACAAGGTGGCGCGGCCGTTGAGTGGCCGGAGTCTCGTCGGCGACGAGCTCCGCGGCGACGCGTGCGGGTGAGCTACATGTTATCGCTATGGGGCTCGAGAGGGAGAACGGAGAGGATAGAGAGATGGCCAGGCTCACGGTGGTTGCGACGGAGCTGACGGCGAGGTCGGGGACGGCCTGCTGCGACGGTGACGGAGAAGGGGATCTCCGGTGGTGGTCGACGAAGACGGGGTCGGTGGAGGCAGTGCAGAGCGTGCGAGCACTCGGGGCTTAGCCTGCTCGACGTAGTCGACAACGGCGGAGTGAACGGACATGGTGGCGCGGCACGGGGACGACGGCGGATGCGTTTATCACGGTGGCGCGGGTGCGGCAGCGTCGGCCATGGTGCGGGAGAGCAAGGGAGAGGAGCTGGGGAGGAAGAGGCGTGTCTGCGAGCTCGGGGGAGAAGTGGGTGACCGACCCAGGGCAGCAGACCGGCGAGTGGAGGAAGCAGGGCGGCAGGCGGCTGCGTGGCGCGCGCTGGTGCCGGCGTCGAGCACCTGGCTGCCTGCCTGGCCGAGCCAAGCAGCTTGCTGGAGCGGTGGCTGGGCTGGGCCGGTAGGTGGGCCTGCTGGGTGGCGCCAGGTAGGCCTCTGCTCTTTGCTTTTGTTTCTGTTTTCTATTTTTATTCCTCTGTTTTGAATTAGTAAAAATGCTAATTCATTTTTAAAACTCCTAAGACAAATTGTGGACACTAGTTGGTTTATTCCAATAGCCCACAAATTATTCCAGAATATTTGGAGCATTCTAAAATATATATAGAATTCAAATTCCCCAATTCAAATACATTATGATTTAATTCAACAAGCCAGGAATGACCTATAGATATGTTCATCATTTTTGGCAGGGGTGTTCACCTTTATCAGAAATCATGAACATTTCCAAAGGGCATTCTGGGTCATTGAAAAATATTTTATTTGAACCTATTTGAGTTTCATTTGGTGCTAGGGTTTACCAATCCCCATTTCAAAATTAATAGAAATTGAAAATGATGCATGGATGCAATGCCACTAATTACAAGAAGATTTCTAAGGCTGTGACATTCATAGTGAATAGTTAATCTTCGACATCGTCCCTTTCCGCAATAGCTATGCACTGCTCGGATGAACTGCTTTTGCCCGCTTCAATGCAGTCCTGCATTATGCTTACTTGAAGCTCAAAATGCATGGACCTCGTGGTGTTATTACAGTCAATGGTAATATGGAGCACTGACTCATACTGAAGAGCACACCGCGGCCCTCGCAGCTGAAGTGTACAACAGCCTTATCAAGCTTAACAATTCGCCGGCCAATAAAGTCAATGACGTATCCAAATGGGTCTGGTCCGTGCATAATAGCAATAAGTCAACGGATCCGGACCTTGATTAGTAGTTTGGCCTCCACCGATTGCCCCACCAGGTCGCGGCTTATGTACCGCACGTACATAATTACGCACTAAAAATACCTTGGGCGGCACTGGAGGCACACTGCTGAATAGGTCCATTACATGGCTTGACCATAATTGGACCGCATATATCCTTTTTCTTTTAACGCAGGTTCATCAAGAGCCCTACTTGCAGGATGCTTATTGCAGGAGACCCTTTTAAGGCCGGCGCGTTTCGAACCATCAAATACTCCTCTCAAAGGACTCGCTACTAAGGAGAAAAGGCGCAGACGTGCCGCGGGGCATCATTGGAGTTTCTTTTCTGAATTATGGTTTTTTGGCCCTGTGGTAGACTTTCCCTTATGTAAAATCTTTTCCTTTTTTCTGTGGGCATGTAATATGACCCTATTATTGAATGACATTGCCTGTCATTGACATATCAATAAAGATATAAAGGGCACAAATTCTTATCACCTTCTTGGTTGGGGTTTTGAATTTTTTGTTGTCATCTGCGCTCCCCCTTACGTTCGACTCGCATACGTGGCTTGACACGGTCTTCATACCAGGGGTTTTCTTCGGCCCCGCAAATTTCTTAAGTCCGAACACCTATAGGGAACTCTTCGGCGTCCCAGATATGGTATGCATCCGCTCCGAATCATGTCTTTGGTCTATAGTTGGGTTGCCTGGCTCCTATGTTTGCCACCTTACGTTCCACAAGTTCGGCTAAGGTAGTAAAGGGAGAACTATTGCGATTGTATTTCCGGTTTGTCCAGTTAAGTACCTCAGTAGAGAAAGCCGAAAACCGATTGTCATGGTATGCGACAGCGGGTTAGCCATCCGGTGAGTTAGTGTTATACTACGAATCGCTCACGATTTACGCTGTGTTATATGAGGGGCTGGGTTTTTTTGACCAGTCGCGTTGCAAAGGCGCCGCACTTGGGACTGCGGATCATGCAATGAGGGGCTAGTACTTAGCGCCACCAATGGACTCTTATGGCTAAGTGAAAGTACTAAAGCTGCATAGTCTGATTGCCTAGTTCATTGTGCAAGGCGCCTCCTACATCGCACCACGACGTTGGATTAAGTGCTGTCATGCGTTCCCGAACACCCCCGTAATATTTACGTGGGGGCTGAAGCGGACGACTGGTAAACTTTTCAGACATATAAACGGCCAAAATAGGAGGATAAACTACTCATAAAATGCATAATCATAAATATCATACACAATGAGTTCATTACACGACTCTTATAAACCAGACCCAACTACTCAAAGTTGACATCCTTCGAACACTGCCCCTCCACAATGCGGGCTCCCTCGAGGACCTCGTCAAATTACTCTCCGGCCGCCGGTGCTCTTTCCCTTTATGCGGCCCTGCGGTAGCAATTTCGGTGACCTTCATCTTTGCCCACTGCACCTTGACACGGGCAAAGTCCATCCGGGCACCTTCAATGCAAGACGACCGCTTGAGGGCATCAATCTGGGGAAGCGCCTCCACAAGCCTCTACACGAGTCCGAAGTGACTATGAGGGATAGGATCGGCCGGCCACAAGCAGATTATAACATCCTTCATGGCCAGTCCGGCCACCCTGTGCATCTCGGACAACTGCTTCAGCTGGTCGCTCAGGGCCACGGGAAGTTCCGACACAAGGTACTGCGACCAGAATAACTTCTTCGTCGAGCTCCCCTCTTCGGCTCGAAAGAATGCGGCGGCATCCGCAATACTCCTCGGCAGATCAGCAAAGGCGCCTGGAGAACTCTAGACTCTGGTCAATAAAATATACCTCTTACTACTATATCTACTCTGCATGATAAAGGCCTTACCAGCCACAATCTGCTTTGTTTCTTGTATCTCCTGGCGAGCGCCCTGGGCATCAACCCGGGCCTCCTTCAGACTCTCAAGAGCTTTGGTGAGTTCGGAGGCTTGCTCCAAACTCTTCTGCTCCAAGGACTCGCACCTTGCGATGGCGTCCTTGAGCTCCTACTCTATTTCCTCCACCCGCGCCTCGTGTTTTCGGCGGGTGGTTTGCTCTTCCTCTAGAGCCTTGGCCGCCCTGTCTGTGGCCACCTTGCTCGCCTCTGCCCCCTTCTTGGCTTTGGCAACTGCGCTCTCGAGGGACTCGACCTCTGCTGTGCCAACTGCGAGTATATTCATAACATTCTTAGTCAGTTTCAAACTGACTACACATGAATATAATTTCCGGATATACTGAAATACCACACACCTTGGGTTTCGTCGAACCGCTTGTTGGTCCGGTCGAGTTCCTCATCGGATAGCCGGAGCTTCTGATTGAGCTCGGCAATTTCTGCGGCCTGGGCAGTAGCCACCAACTTCGAAGCCTGTCAAATACAAAAAAAAGTGCATGATATACTTGTTAATGATCCTTTGGTCAGATTGTTCTAATCTGGACAGAGTCTCAGGGGCTACTGTCTACACATGGGCATCGCCGCACACATATATATACAGAATACTCATGAAGAATATTAAGCCGCTTATCTTGAAGCCTATCAGTAGGCTGTGGAAGGCTTCGGTCAGTCCCCTTTTCGTGGACTGAACCTTCTCCATAGCCGCACACATAAGGGTGTGGTGTTCCTCTATGATGGAGGCACGTTCCAATGCATCCCGCCAGGTGTCAGCGGCCTCCGGATTGACAGAGGTCGCTGATGGAGCTCCTGCTCCTCCCCCCCTCTTTCGAAGGGGGTGTTGGTCCGAACCTGGAGCCGAACTAGGCTCCGGAATGGTGTTCGGTGGAGGCCTGGACTGTTGAAGCCCCCACCCTCGGCGGTCATGGGGGTCGCCATGCCCTGCTGTGCAACATCTAGGTGTTGTCATTAGGCGCCTTCTGAATGGTCTCGTCCGCCCCTCCCCGGCCAGGAGATGGTCTTTGGGATGACACCTCGGTGTCCTCCGTGGCAAGGGGTGAAAGGGCGCGCGATGGTCTGTCACTCTCCACCTCCCCAGGGGTTAGAGAGTTCCCCGTCGAAGAAGAGGGGATCGGGATCTCGCGTGAAGGGCTAAAAAGCATAAAAGAAGTTGAGTATGACGAAGGCAGACCAAAGCGATAAATGAATGTGTAAGTTTCTAATACTTACGTTTCGGCTAGGGGCTTCTCCCTTTGGACCCACCCGGGCTGTGTTTGGACTCTGTGTCTGAACTATTCGAGAGGATCACTCGCTCTTTCTTCGGCGTCGCCCCCTCCAGGCTCTCGGAGGATGTCCTTTTCCCCCTCCTTGTCTTGAGGGGGGAGTCGCTCTCCTCTTCCTCATCATCCTCCTCCCCCTCTTCTTCATCCTCGTCCTCCTCATGGGAGGAGACGGGCTCGGCCTCTCCGGGCATAGCTTGCGGTGGGGTCCGTTCTTGGGCCCCTTGCTTTTCTTCTTGGCCTTCTTTTCCGGCGGCTGAAACGGCACCGGAACCAGCATCTTCTCCATCTGAGGAGTGACTGTGTTTTAGGGTAGTGGAGCAGGACACTTAATCCGCTCTGACTTCTTGGTCCAGCCCTCTAAAAAAATGAGTCGATGAGTTTGGCATAGATATAATATATACATATATTAGGCATGTCTTCGAAGGTATTGAATACTTACTGGAGAGGCCGGATACGCGACGTTGAGGCTGATGTCTTCGGTCTCCATAGGCCCCAGCTGCTCTTCTGCGCCTTGAAGAGAAGTTTCCACATTCCCTCGTGCGTGGTGCTGACGAAGTACTATAGTGTCCGCGGATCCTCCATCTTGAATTCCCTCATGGGGGAAGCCCGGTGCTGGCAGGGGAGAATGCGGCGGAAGAGCATGATCTGAACCCCGTTCGTTAGACCAACGTTCTTCCCCAACACATTGGTAATGCACGTCTGGGACCCCCAGTCGAGGCCCTTCACGTTCCAGGAGGTGAGCCTCATGGGGGTCCGGATGTGAACTCCGAAATGGCCGCCCAATTAGTGCAGCGCGGCTCGGTGATATAGAACCACTCCTGTTGCCAGATCTTCATGGTCTCCATGAAGGCCCCCTTTGGCCAAGTGGTATTCGACAGCTTGCTAATGATAGCTCTACCGCAGTCTGCATGTTGCCCGTCGACCTCCTTTGGCTTCATGTTTAAGACCTTGAGCCAGTGGCCGAAGTGTGGGCGGACACGGAGGAGACCGTCACACACGACTATGAATGCCGATATGTGGAGGAATGATTTCGGGGCTAGATTGTGGAAATCTAGCCCATAGTAGTACATTAGTCCGCGGACGAACTGGTGGAGTGGAAAACCTAACCCTCTAAGGAAGTGGGGAAGAAAGATAGCCCATTTGCCAGGCTCCGGAGTAGGAATGACTTGACCTTCAGGGGGGAGCCGGTTCTTGATATCGGCGGCGAGGTACACCGCACTCCGGAGATTTGTTATCTCCTCTTCCGTCATGGAGGAGGTCTCCCACTTGCCTTTGGAGCCAGCTCCGGCCATGGTCGGAGTAGGTGGTGGTGGTGGTGAGAAAGACGGAGACTTTGCGGGCGCAGAGAGCTTGGGAGATTAGAAGGCTGAGGAGATGTGAAGGCATGGGGAGGAAAGTGGGGGTCCCTTGCCCTCTTATAGGAAGTGAAAATACCAACCACCCCCACTCGTGCCTTGAATCTCACCTATTCCCGATGAAGGCATGCGCTGCAAACGGTTGGATTACCCAAATATCATTGATATGCAATCTCATATTAAGTGGGCATGATCTTTGTTTTGATAGGACATGCCAATGAGGTGTGGCCTCGAAACACGGAATGCGGGGCATGAAAACGGTTCAAAATCACAAAGGGTCATGTCGGACGCTTCTTCAAAAGAGTTGTCAGTAAAAGACACTATTCTTATTTTTTTTATATATCCTGCCTTCGCGGCTAAGGGTTGTGTTTATTGCGAAAAGCCGAATACAATTCTTTTACAGAGGAAAGCCGATGAGTATTCTTTAAGGAACAGCTTTGCAATGCCGAAGACAATATGAGCGTCGAATATATCATCATTGTATACTGGTTTGGGGGCTATTGTGGGATTCCTGGACTAGGGGGTCCTCGGGCGTCCAGTCTATTGATGTGGACCGGAGTGATGGGCTGTCAAGATACAAGACAGAAGATTATCTCTCGTGTCCGGTAGGGACTCTCACATGCATGGATGGCAAGTATAGTTTTCCGGATATATTGTTCCTTTCTGTAAAACCAACTTTGTACAACCCTAAGCCTCTCCGGTGTCTATATAAACCGGAGGGCTAGATCGGAGGCAGGATCATAACATTGCTTGGCTAGCTATCTAGGGTAGATCAACTCTTGTAGCTCCTATACCCTTGAATATAATCAAGCAGGAGTAGGGTTTTACCTCCATCAAGAGGGCCCGACCCTGGGTAAACACTTTGTCCCTTCTCCATTGTTACTATTGATCCTCAGACGCGCAGCTTGGGCGCCCTACCCGAGATCTGCCGGTTTTGACACCGACACTAGTAAGAGTGCTTCTTTTGATCCTAATGATATGCCTCTGTCCACTTTGATTGAGAATAGTAATGAATCCATGGATGTGAATTTTGTTGGTAGGAACAATTTTGGTAATAACGCGTATGGAGGTAATTCTAATCCTAGGCTGTTTCCTAGCAATTCCTCTAATAATTATGGTAATTCCTACAACAATTCTTATGGAAATTTTAATAAGATGCCCTCTGATTTTGATATTAGTGTTAAAGAATTTATGAGTTTGCAAAAGAATTTTAATGCTTTGATTGAAG
This sequence comes from Triticum urartu, assembly GCF_003073215.2. Taxonomy (NCBI): domain Eukaryota; kingdom Viridiplantae; phylum Streptophyta; class Magnoliopsida; order Poales; family Poaceae; genus Triticum; species Triticum urartu. Next base: position 641,325,016 of record NC_053023.1, on the reverse strand, counting down.
AAAAATTTCTCAAGATCGATGATTTGGCTAGGAACGTGGATATAATTTCTCTTGATGTTGATTCTTTGAAAAAAGATCTATTCCACCTAGGCATGGTATCAATGAGTCTCTCAAAGCCATGAGAATTTCCATTGATGAGTGCAAAGAAAGAACCGCTAAGATGCGTCCTAAACAGGATCGGATTATAAAAGCGTGTTCTTCTAGTTTTCAAGAAAATAATGAGAAGATCTAAAAGTGATTGATGTGACTCCCAATGAATCTTTGTTTTCCAATATAAATCTTGATAAAGATGGGACTGGAGATGAGTCAACTTTAGTTAAAAGGCATCCCAATGATTTGGAGTTTTTAGATCTAGATGCAAAAATTGATAAAAGTGGGATTGGAGTGGTCAAGACTTTAACTAGCAATGAACCCACTCTTTTGGATTTCAAGGAATTTAATTATGATAATTGTTCTTTAATAGATTGTATTTCCTTGTTGGAATCCATGTTGAATTCTCCTCATGCTTATAATCAAAACAAAGCTTTTACTAAACATATCGTTGATGCTATGATGCAATCTTTTGAAGAAAAGCTTGAATTGGAAGTTTCTATCCCTAGAAAACTTTATGATGAATGGGAACCTAATATTAAGATTAATATTAAATATTATGAGTGCCATGCTTCGTGTGATTTGGGTGCTAGCGTTTCCATGATTCCAAAAATTTGTGTGATGTGTTAGGTTTCCATGGATTTGATGATTGTTCTTTAAATTTGCATCTTACGGATTACACTATTAAGAAACCTATGGGAAGGATTAGTGATGTTCTTATTGTTGCAAATAGTAATTATGTGACCGTAGATTTCATTATTCGTGATACAGATTGTAATCCTACATGTCCTATTATTCTTGGTAGACCTTTCCTTAGAACAATTGGTGCAATTATTGATATGAAAGATGGAAATATTAGATTCCAATTTCCGTTAAGGAAAGCATGGAACGCTTTACTAGAAAGAAAACTAAATTTCCATATGAATCTATTATGAGAGCCACTTATGGATTGCATACCAAAGAGGACAATACCTACATCTATTTGTGTTTTATGCCTAGCTAAGGGCGTTAAATAATAGCGCTTGTTGGGAGGCAACCCAATTTTATTTTTCTTCTTTACTTTTTGTTCCTGTTTAGTAATAAATAATTCATCTAGCCTCTCGTTAGATGTGGTTTTGTGTTTTAATTAGTGTCTGTGGCAAGTTAAACCTTTAGGATAGCTTACGGTGATATTTGTCTTGATCCTGCTGAAAAAAAAAGAAACTTTTGCACTCAGTAAATAACTTCCAGGATTTTATTGAAACGTGCTTTTGATCTGACTCTTTTTTCTCTGGATTGTTGCACAAATTTCTCAGGTTGTCCTAATTTTTCAAAAAAATTGGATTTACAGAATTATTCGAGAGTTACACTACAGGCTGTTCTGTTTTTGACAGATTCTATTTTCTATGTGTTGTTTGCTTATTTTGATGAATATATGGGTAGTATCGGGGGGTATGAACCGTGGAAAAGTTGGAATACAGTAGATATTACACCAACATAAATAACTAATGAGTTTGCAACAGTACCTTATAGTGGTGATTTATTTTCTTATACTAACAGAGCTTATGAGATTTTCTGTTGAGTTATGTGTTGTGAAGTTTCAAGTTTTGGGTAAGGATTTGATGGACTATGGAATAAGGAGTGGAAAGAGCCTAAGCTTGGGGGTGCCCAAGGCACCCCAAGGTAGTATTCAAGGACAACCAAGATCCTAAGCTTGGGGATGCCCCGGAAGGCATCCCCTCTTTCATCTTCATCTGTCGGTAACTTTACTTGAGGCTATGTTTTTATTCACCACATGATATGTGTTTTGCTTGGAGCGTCTTGTATGATTTGAGTCTTTTGTTTTTTGTTTTACACAATCATCCTTGCTGTACACACCTTTTAAGAGAGACACGCATGAATTGTGATTTATTAGAATACTCTATGTGCTTCACATATATATCTTTTGAGCTAGGCAATATTGATCTAGTACTTCACTTATATCTTTTTAGAGCATGGCGGTGGCTTTATTTTGTAGAAATTTATGAACTCTCATGCTTCACTTATATTATTTTGAGAGTCTTTATAACAACATGGTAATTTTCTTTGGTTATAAATTTAGTCCTAATATGATAGGCATCCAAGAGGGATATAATAAAAACTTTCATATAAAGTGCATTGAATACTATGAGAAGTTTGATTCTTTATGATTGTTTTGAGATATGAAGATGGTGATACTAGAGACATGCTAGTGAGTAGTTGTGAATTTGAGAGATACTTTTGTTAAACTTTGTGATTCCCATAGCACGCACGTATGGTGAACCGTTACATGATGAAGTCAAAGCATGATTTATTTTTTGATTGTCTTCCTTTTGAGTGGCGGTCGGGGATGAGCGGTGGTCTTTTCCTACCAATCTATCCCTGTAGGAGCATGCGCATAGTACTTCATTTCGATAACTAATAGATTTTTGCAATAAGTATGTGAGTTCTTTATAATTAATGTTGAGTCCATGGATTATACGCACTCTCACCCTTCCACCATTGCTAGCCTCTCTTATGTCGCACAACTCCTCGCCGGTACCATACACCCACCATATACCTTCCTCAAAACAGCCACCATACCTACCTATTATGGCATTTCCAAAGCCATTCCGAGATATATTGCCATGCAACTTTCCATCGTTCTGTTTATTATTACACACTTCATCATTGTCATATTGCTTTGCATGATCATGTAGTTGACATAGTATTTGTGGCAAAGCCACCATTCATAATTCTTTCATACATGTCACTCTTGAGTCATTGCACATCCCGGTACACCGCCAGAGGCATTAATATAGAGTCATATTTTGTTCTAAGTATCGAGTTGTAATTCTTGAGTTGTAAGTAAATAAGATATTCATTATTAGAGCATTGTCCCATGTGAGGAAAGGATGATGGAGGCTATGATTCCCCCACAAGTTGGGATGAGACTCCGGAGGAAAAAATAAATAAAAAAGGCCAAATAAAAAAAGGAGAAAGGCCAAAATAAAAAAATGAGAGAAAAAGAGAGAAGGGGCAATGCTACTATCCTTTTACCACACTTGTGCTTTAAAGTAGCACCATGATCTTCATGATAGAGAGTCTCCTATGATATAACTTTGATATACTAGTGGGAATTTTTCATTATAGAACTTGGCTTGTATATTCCAATGATGGGATTCCTCAAATTTCCCTAGGTCTTCGTGAGGAAGCAAGTCGGATGCACACCCACTTAGTTTCTTTTTGAGCTTTCATACACTTATAGCTCTAGTGCATCCGTTGCATGGCAATCCCTACTCACTCACATTGATATCTATTGATGGGCATCTCCATAGCCCGTTGATACGCCTAGTTGATGTGATACTATCTCCCTCTTTTTGTCTTCTTCACAACCACCATATTCTCTTCCACCATAGTGCCATATCCATGGCTCACGCTCATGTTTTGCGTGAAAGTTGAAAAAGTTTGAGAACATCAAAAGTATGAAACAATTGCTTGGCTTGTCATCGGGGTTGTGCATGTTTTAAATATTTTTTGTGATGAAGATGGAGCATAGCCAGACTATATGATTTTGTAGGGATAGATTTCTTTGGCCATGTTATTTTCAGATGACATGATTGCTTTATTAGTATGCTTGAAGTATTATTGTTTTTATGTCAATATTAAACTTTTGTTTGAATCATACGGATCTGAACATTCATGCCACAGTAAATAAGATTACATTGATAAATATGTTAGGTAGCATTCCACATTAAAAATTTTGTTTTTATCATTTACCTACTCGAGGACGAGCAGGAATTAAGCTTGGGGATGCTTGATACGTCTCCAACGTATCTAGAATTTTTTATTGTTCCATGCTATTATATTATCTGTTTTGGATGTTTTTTGTGCATTATTATGCTATTTTATATTATTTTTGGGACTAACCTATTAACCTAGAGCCCAGTGCCAGTTTCTGTTTTTTGCCTGTTTTAGAGTTTCGCAGAAAAGGAATACCAAGCGGAGTCCAAACGGAATAAAACTTTCGCGATGATCTTCCTTGGACCAGTAGCATACCAGGAGACATGGAGATGAAGTCGGAGGAGCCACGAGGCAGCCACAAGGGTGGAGGGCACGCCCCCTGCCTTGTGGGCCCCTGGTGGGTCTCCTGACCTAATTCTTTCGCCCATATATACTCTTATACCCCAAAACTATCAGGGGGAGCCATGAAAACACTTTTCCACTGCTGCAACCTTCTGTACTCATGAGATCCCATCTAGGGGCCTTTTCCGGCGTCCTATCGAAGGGGGATTCGATCACGGAGGGCTTCTCAATCAACACCATTGCCCTTCTAATAAAGTGTGAGTAGTTTACAACAGACCTACGGGTCCATAGCTAGTAGCTAGATGGCGTCTTCTCTCTCTCTCTGATTCTCAATACCATGTTCTCCTCGATTTTCTTGGAGATTTATATGATGTAGTACTCTTTTCCGGTGTGTTTGCCAAGATCCGATGAATTGTGGATTTACGATCAGATTATCTATGAATATTATTTGAGTGGAGTAATAGTAGTAGATGCAGAATCGTTTTGTTCTACTTGACACGAACATGATGCCTATGTTCATGATCATTGCCTTAGATATCGTCATAATTATGCGCTTTTCTATCAATTGCTCGGCAGTAATTTGTTCACCCACCGTACTATTTGCTATCTTGAGAGAAGCCACTAGTGAAACCCCGGGTCTCTTTTCCATCATATTAAATATCTTTTCCATCATATTAGTTTCCGATCTACTATTTTGCAATCTTTTACTTTCCGTTATATAAACCAAAACTACCAAAAATATTTACTTTTCTGTTTATCTATCTCTATAAGATCTCACTTTTGCAAGTAACCATGAAGGGATTGACAACCCCTTTATCGCGTTGGGCGCAAGTTTGTTTGATTGTTTGTGCAATTATTCGGTGACTTGTGCATTGTCTCCTACTGGATTGATACCTTGCTTCTCAAACTGAGGGAAATACTTACTCTACCTTGCTGCATCACCCTTTCCTCTTCAAGGGAAAAACCAATGCAAGCTCAAGAGGTAGCAACGAGATTGAACTAGGTATGGAGATACGGACGATCTAATCTCGGGCAAGTAACATACCAAAAGATAAACGAAACTACATATGTTGTCATAAAGGTTCAACCGATAGAGATCTTCGTAGAATATGTAGGAACCAATATGGCCATCCAGTACCCGCTATTGGTTATTGACTAGAGAAGCATCTCAGTCATGTCTACATCATTCTCAAACCCGTAGGTTCCGCACGGTTAACGTTCGTTGACGATATAACATTTTATGAGTTATGTAACATAGTGACCGAATGTTGTTCGGAGTCTCGGATGAGATCACGGACATGAAGAGGAGCTCCAGGATGGTCTGGAGGTAAATATGGATATATAGGATGATACTATATATTTGGTCTCCGGAAAGGTTTTGGAGTGCACCGATTATTATCGGATCACCGGAAGGGGTTCCGGGAAGGCCACAGGGAGTTATTGGGCTTATTGGGACAACGATGGAAGCACACCCCCCACGTCTAGGCCGCCGGCCCTTAAGGAAGGAAAGGGGGAGGGCTAGCCCCTGCTGCCTTCTCTTCCACATGAGAGAGAGGAAAGGGGGGCTCCCCTCCTGCCTTCTCCGCAAGCGTCAAGGAAGGAAGCGCGGGGGGGGGGGGCAGGGCAGGAGCCCAGGGTGGCCTCCGGCCCTCTTGGGGGTGCCCTAGGCTGCGTCCCCTACTCCCCCACCTATATATATGAGAGGAGGGACAAGGGAAACACTATTGGGGAACGTAGCATGCAATTTCAGAAAAATTCCAACGCTCACGCAAGATCTATCTAGGAGATGCATAGCAACGAGAGGGGGGAGACTGTGTATATGTACCCCAGTAGACCGGAAGCGGAAGCGTTTGACAATGCGGTTGATGTAGTCGGACTTCTTCTCATTCCGACAGATCAAGCACCGAACGTATGACACCTCCGAGCTCTGCACACGTTCGGCTCGATGATGTCCCTCGAACTCTTGATCCAGCAGAGTGTCGAGAAAGTAGATGAGTTCTGTCAGCACAACGGTGTGGTGTTGGTGATGGTGCAGTGATCCGCACAGGGCTTCGCCTAAGCACTACGCGAATATGACCGGAGGCGTAAACTGTGGAGGGGGCGCCGCACAAGGCTAACAGATGTTGTTGTGTGTTCTAGGCGCCCCCTCCCCATGTATATATAGGTGGGAGAGGGAGGGGAGCGGCAGGGGGCGCCCCAAGTAGGAGGAATCCTACTTGGGCACTTCCCCCAATTCGGCCTCCCCGCTTCCTTATTCATCGGAGGGGAAAGGAAGGAGAAGGGAGGAGGGAAGGAAGAGGGAGGCCGAATCCCTCCCCTTCCTTTCTCTCTTCCCCTCTTTCCTTCCCCTAAGATGCGGCCCATATGGGGGGCACAACAGCCCCTGCTGGCTGCCGTGTGTTTCCCCTCTTGGCCCATTAGGCCCATATCTTTGCCGGGGGGGTGCCCGGAACCACATTCGGCGACCCGATATGTACCCGGTACCCTCCAGAACACTTCCTGTGTCTGAGTACCATCGTCCTATATATCAATATTTACCTCTCGACCATTTCGAGACTCCTCATCATATCCGTGATCTCATCCGGGACTCTGAACAACATTCGGTCACCAAATCACATAACTCATATAATACAAAATCGTCATCGAACGTTAAGCGTGCAGATCCTATGGGTTCGAGAACAATGTAGACATAACTAATGGCGGAACCTAGATGCTCATATTGGCTCCTACATATTCTACGAAGATCTTTATCGGTCGAACCATAATGACAACATACGTTATTCCCTTTTTCATCGGTATGTTACTTGCCTGAGATTCGATAGTCGGTATCTTGATACCTAGTTCAATCTCGTTACCGGCAAGTCTCTTTACTCGTTCTGTAATACATCATCCCGCAACTAACTCATTAGTCACTTTGCTTGAAAGGCTTCTTATGATGTGTGTTACCGAGAGGGCCCAGAGATACCTCTCCGATACTCGGAGTGACAAATCCTAATCTTGATCTCTGCCAACCCAACAAACACCTTCAGAGATACCTGTAGAGCATCTTTATAATAACCCAGTTACGTTGTGATGTTTGATAGCACACAAGTTATTCCTCTGGTATCTGGGAGTTGCATAATCTCATAGTCAAAGGAATATGTATATGACATGAATAAAGCAATAGCAATAAATTTGAACGATCATAATGCTAAGCTAACGAATGGGTCTTGTCCATCACATCATTCTCCTAATGATGTGATACCATTTATCAAATGACAACAAATGTCTATGGTTAGGAAACTTAACCATCTTTGATCAACGAGCTAGTCTAGTAGAGGCTTACTAGGGACACGGTATTTTGTTTATGTATCCACACATGTATCAAGTTTCCGATTAATACAATTCTAGCATGAATAATAAACATTTGTCATGAAATAAGGAAATATAAAATAACAACTTTATTATTGCTTCTAGGGCATAATTCCTTCAGTCTCCCACTTGCACTAGAGTCAATAATCTAGTTCACATCGCCATGTGATTCAACACCAATAGTTCACATCGTCATGTGATTAACACCCATAGTTCACATCGCCATGTGACAAACACCCAAAGGATTTTCTAAAGTCAAGAATCTAGTTCACATTGTCATGTGATTAACACCCAAAGAGTACTAAGGTGTGATCATTTTTTCCTTGTGAGAGAGGCTTAGTCAACGGGTCTGTCACATTCAGATCCGTATGTATTTTGCAAATTTCTATGTCTACAATGCTCTGCATAGAGATACTCTGGCTAATTGCTCCCACGTTCAATACGTATCTAGCTTTAGATTAGAGTCATCTAGATCAGTGTCAAAGATTGCATCGACTTAACTCTTTATGACGAACTCTCTATCACCTACATAACCGAGAAATATTTCCTTAGTCATTTTAAGGTAACTAAGGATAATTTTGACTGCTATCTAGTTGTCTACGTTCTGGATACGGGGGTGCCCAGACCTGCCTACCCGCGGCCCACGGTGTGGCTCCATCGACGGCCTGGTACGACCCAGCTCCAGCAACAACAACTCAAGACCCTCACGAGGGGCCAAGCCTCGTAGGGCGGACGACACAAAGACCTCCAAGGGGATCGGCCTCCTCAGGCTGGCTCCCGAGGAGCGGAGATTTCTATGCAAGGTGCATCTCACGAGCCTCAGTTTATGCGAGCCATGACAACCAAGGCCACGCAGGCGCCAGCGGGCGCAATGTACCAGTTTCCTCTTTGGTGCAAAGGAGGCAAGCAGCAGGCGCGGAGTCCCGAGGAATCAACCAAAGGTCACCATTCTAGTGCAACAAGACCAAGACCGCCAGGACGACAGGACGGAGGTCATCGCCGAGCCCACCGCAGCGTCACGAGCAGAGGCTTTTGCAGGCGAAGACCACTTTAGTTAGGATAGGATGTACTTCTTGTGTCCCTTCAAATCTGACCATTGTGGGATCCCTCCCCGCCAACATTTGGGAAGAGGACCAAGGCCACTATAAATAGGACCTAGCCACCACAAGAGAAGAGGGAAGCGGGATCGAATCCATTCCACCCTCACCATCTCACCAGCTCACTTGAGCACAAGAACACCTCACCTCCTAAGGCTATTCAACCACTATACTAGTTCATCCTCAGCCCCTCGAGGCAATCCACTACAAAGCTGGAGTAGGGTATTACACTGCAAGGTGGCCTGAACCAGGATAAACTGTTGTGTATTTCTGTCTTTATTTCCCTTCAAGCTCGACGCGCTAGGTTGTGAGGTTTCGCGAGTAGCAGGCTGGGTAGGTTGAGATCTCTGCACGCACCCCAGAGTTCAAACCTCTCAAGGGTTTGCGGAACCCGAAATCCGACACCAGTGATCTACTCCCGGATCACTATATTACCCCCTTGCCAAACTCATGGCAAGGCACACATTTGGTCTGGTACACAGCATGGCATGCTTTATAGAACCTATGGCTGAGGCATAGGGAATGACTTTCATTCTCTCTCTATTTTTCTGCCTTGGTCGGGCTTTGAGTCTTACTCAACTTCATACCTTACAACTCAGGCAAGAACTCCTTTGACTGATCCATTTTGAACTCCTTCAAAATCTTATCATGGTATGTACTCATTGAAAGTCTTATGAGGCATCTTGATCTATCTCTATAGATCTTGATGCCCAATATGTAAGCAGCTTCACTGAGGTCTTTCATTGAAACAATTCTTATCCAAGTATCCTTTTATGCTATCCAAAAATTCTATATCATTTCCAATCAACAATGTGTCATCCACATATAATATCAGAAATGCTACAGAGCTCCCACTCACTTTCTTGTTAATACAAGCTTCACCGTATGTCTGTATAAAACCATATGCTTTGATCACCTCGTCAAAGCGTATATTCCAACTCCAAGATGCTTGCACCAGTCCATAGATGGATGGCTGGAGCTTGCACACCTTGTTAGCACCTTTAGGATTGACAAAACCTTCTGGTTGCATCATATACAACTCTTCTTAGAGATACCTATTTAAGGAATGCAGTTTTGACATCCATTTGCCAGATTCGGACAGACTTAAGCATCGTTACGGGTGAGAAAATCTCATCGTAGTCAACTCCTTGAACTTGTCGAAATCCTTTCGCGACAAGTCAAGATTTATAGACAGTAACATTACCATCAGTGTCAGTCTTCTTCGTGAAGATCCATTTATTCTCTATGGGTCGCCAATCATCGGGCAAATCCACCAAAGTTCACACTTTGTTCTCATACATGGATCCTATCTCAGATTTCATGGCCTCAAGCCATTATCAGAATCTGGGCTCATCAGAGCTTCTTCATAGTTCGTAGGTTTGTCATGGTCTAGTAACATGACTTCTAGAATAGGATTACTGTACCACTCTGGTGTTGATCGTGTTCTCGTTGACCTACAAGGTTCCGTAGTAACTTGATCTGAAGTTTCATGATCATCATCATTAGCTTCCTCCCTAGTTGGTGTAGGCATCACGAGAACGGATTTCTCGGATGAGCTACTTTCCAAATTGAGAGAAGGTACAATTACCTCACCAAGTTCTACTTTCCTCCCACTCACTTCTTTCGAGAGAAACTCCTCTAGAAAGGTTCCATTCTTGGCAACAAAGATCTTGCCTTCGGATCTGTGGTAGAAGGTGTACCCAATTGTTTCCTTAGGGTATCCTATGAAGACGCACTTCTCCGATTTGGGTTCGAGCTTATCAGGCTGAAGCCTTTTAACATAAGTGTCACAACCCCAAACTTTAAGAAACGACTGCTTAGGTTTATTGCCAAACCACAGTTAATACGGTGTCGTCTCAACGGATTTAGACAGTGCCCTATTTAACGTGAATGCAGTTGTCTCTATTGCATAACCCCAAAACGATATTGGTAAATCAATAAGAGAAATTATAGATTGCACCATATCTAATAAAGTACGGTTACGACGTTCGGACACACCATTACGCTGTGGTGTTCCAGGTGGCGTGAGTTGTGAAACTATTCCACATTGTTTTAAATGAAGGACAAACTCATAACTCGAATATTCGCCTCCGTGATCAGATCGTAGAAACTTTGTTTTCTTGTTACGATGATCTACACTTCACTCTGAATTCTTTGAACTTTTCAAATATTTCAAACTGGTGTTTCATTAAGTAGATATACCCATATCTTCTCAAAGCATTTGTGAAGGTCAGAAAATAATGATACCCATCGCGTGCCTCAACACTCATCAGACCACATACATCGGTATGTATTATTTCCAATAAATCACTGGCTCACTCCATTATTCCGGAGAACGGAGTTTTAGTCATCTTGCCCATGAGGCATGGTTCACAAGTATCAAATGATCCATAATCAAGTGATTCCAAAAAGCCCATCAGCATGGAGTTTCTTCATGCGCTTTACACCAATATGACCTAAACGGCAGTGCCATAAGTATGTTGCACTATCATTATCAACTTTGCATCTTTTGGCATCATTATTATGAATATATGTATCACTATGATCGAGATTTAATAAACCATTAACATTGGGTGTATGACCATAAAAGGTTTTGTTCATGTAAATAGAATAACAATTGTTCTCTGTCTTAAATGAATAACCGTATTGCAATAATCATGATCCTATCTTGTTCATGCTCAACGCAAACACCAAATAACATTTATTTAGGTTCAACACTAATCCCAAAAGTATAGGGAGTGTGCAATGATGATCATATCAATCTTGGAACCACTTCCAACACACATCATCACTTCACCCTCAACTAGTTTCCATTTATTCTGCAACTCCTATTTTGAGTTACTAATCTTAGCAACCGAATAGGTATCAAATACCCAGGGGATACTACGAGCACTAGTAAGGTACACATCAATAATATGTATATCAAATATACATTTGTTCACTTTGCCATCCTTCTTATCCGCCAAATATTTGGGGTAGTTCCGCTTCTAGTGACCATTTCCTTTGTAGTAGAAGCACTTAGTTTCAGGCTTAGGTCCAGCTTTGGGCTTCTTCACGGGAGTGACAACTTGATTGCCATTCTTCTTGAAGTTCCCTTTCTTTCCCTTGCCCTTTTTCTTGAAACTAGTGGTCTTGTTAACCATCAACACTTGATGCTCTTTCTTGATTTCTACCTTTGCCGATTTCAGCATCGCAAAAATCTCGGGAGTCATTTTCGTCATCCCCTGCATATTATAGTTCTTCACGAAGTTCTAATAGCTTGGTGATAGTGACTAGAGAACTTTGTCAATGACTATCTTATCTAGAATATTAACTCCCACTTGATTCAGGTGATTGTCGTACCCAGACATTCTGAGCACATGCTCACCAGCTGAGCTATTCTCCTCTATCTTGTAGGCAAAGTACTTGTCAGAGGTCTCATACCTCTCGACATGGGCATGAGTCTGAAATACCAATTTCAGCTCTTGGAACATCTCATATGCTCCATGGCGTTCAAAACGTTTTTGAAGTCCCGATTCTAAGCCGTAAAGCATGGTGTACTAAACTATCAAGTAGTCATCATATCGAGCTTGCCAAAACATTCATAATGTCTGCATCTACTCCTGCAATAGGTTTGTCACCTAGCGGTGCATCAAGGACATAATTCTTCTGTGCAGCAATGAGGATAATCCTAAGATCATGGACCCAGTCCGCATCATTGCTACTATCATCTTTCAACTTAGTTTTCTCTAGGAACATATCAAAAAACATAGGGGAGCTAGAACGCGAGCTATTGATCTACAACATAATTTGCAAATACTATCAGGACTAAGTTCATGATAAATTAAAGTTCAATTAATCATATTACTTAAGAACTTCCGCTTAGATAGACATCCCTCATGTCATCTAAATGATACGTGATCCAAATCAACTAAACCATGTCTGATCATCACGTGAGATGGAGTATTCATCAATGGTGAACATCTCTATGTTTTATCATATCTACTATATGATTCACGTTCGACCTTTCGGTCTCAAGTGTTCCGAGGCCATGTCTGTACATGCTAGGCTCGTCAAGTTTAACCCGAGTATTCTGCATGTGCAAAACTGTCTTGCACCCATTGTATGTGAACATAGATCCTATCACACCCGATCATCACGTGTGTCTCGGCACGAAGAACTGTCACAACGGTGCATACTCAGGGAGAACACTTATACCTTGAAATTTAGTTAAGGGATCATCTTATAAAGCTACCGCCGTACTAAGCAAAATAAGATGCATAAAAGATAAACATCACATGCAATCAGAATATGTGACATGATATGGCCATCATCATCTTGTGCTTTTGATCTCCATCTCCAAAGCATCATCATGATCTCCATCGTCACCAGCTCAACACCTTGATCTCCATCGTAGCGTCGTGGTCATCTCGCAACAATTGCTTCTACAACTATCGCTACTGCTTAGTCATAAAGTAAATCAATTACATGGCGTTTGCATTTCATACAATAAAGAGACAAGCATAAGGCTCCTGGAAGTTGCCGATAACTTTTACAAAACCTGATCATCTCATACAACAACGTATATCACATAATGTCTTGACCATATCACATCACAACATGCCCTACAAAAAAAGTTAGATGTCCTCTACTTTGTTGTTGCAAGTTTGACGTGGCTGCTATGGACTTCTAGCAAGAACCGTTCTTACCTACGGCATAAAAACCACAACGGTGATTTATCAAGTTTGCTGTTTTAACCTTCAACAAGGACGGGCCGCTGTCAAATTCGATTCAACTAAAGTAGGAGAAACAGACACCTGCCAGCCACCTTTAAGCAAAACTAGTTGCATGTCTGTCGGTGGAACCGGTCTCATGAACGTGGTCATGTAAGGTTGGTCCGGGCCGCTTCATCCAACAATACCGCCGAATCAAAATAAGACGTTGGTGGTAAGTAGTATGACGATCACCTCCCACAACTCTTTGTGTTCTAATTGTGCATATCATCTATGGATAGACCTGGCTCGGATGCCACTGTTGTGGAACGTAGCATGCAATTTCAAAAAAAAATTCCTACGCTCACGCAAGATCTATCTAGGAGATGCATAGCAACGAGAGGGGGAGAGTGTGGACCGAAAGAGGAAGCGTACAACGCGGTTGATGTAGTCGAACCTCTTCTCGCTTCGACCGATCAAGCACCGAACGTACGACACCTCCTAGTTCTACACATGTTCGGCTCAATGACGTCCCTCAAACTCTTGATCCAGCAGAGTGTCGAGGAAGTAGATGAGTTCCGTCAACATGATGGCGTGGTGACGGTGATGGTGAAGTGATCCGCCCAGGGCTGCGCCTAAGCACTACGAGAATATGACCGGAGGCGTAAAGTATGGAGGGGGGTGCCGCACACGGCTAACAGATGTTGTTGTGTGTTCTAGGCGCCCCCTCCCCATGTATATATAGGTGGGAGAGGAAGGGGAGCAGCAGGGGGCGCCCCAAGTAGGAGGAATCCTACTGTGGCGCCTCCCCCAATTCGGCCTCCCCCCTTCCATATTCACTGGAGGGGAAAGGAAGGAGGAGGGAGGAGGGAAGGAAGAGGGAGGCCGAATCCCTCCCCTTCCTTTATTTCTTCCGCTCTTTCCTTCCCCTCAGGTGCGGCCCATATGGGGGGCGCAAAAGCCCCTACTGGCTGCTGTGTTTCCCCTCTTGGCCCATTAGGCACATATCTTTGCCAAGGGGGGTGCCTGGAACCCCTTCCAGTGACCCGATATGTACCCGGTACCCTCAGGAACACTTCTGGTGTCCCAATACCATCATCCTATATATCAATCTTTACCTCTCGACCATTTCGAGACTCCTCATCATGTTTTTGATCTCGTCCGGGACTCCGAACAACATTTGGTCACCAAATCACCTAACTCATATAATACAAAATTGTCATCACACATTAAACGTGCCGACCCTACGGGTTCGAGAACTATGTAGACATGACCGAGACACCTCTCTGGTCAATAACTAATAGCAGAAGCTGGATTCTCATATTGGCTCCTACATATTCTACGAAGATCTTTATCGGTCGAACCGTAATGACAACATATGTTATTCCCTTTGTCATCGATATGTTACTTGCCCGAGATTCGATCGTCGGTATCTTCATACCTAGTTCAATCTCGTTATCGGAAAGTCTCTTTACTTGTTCCGTAATACATCATCCCTCAACTAACTCATTAGTCACTTTGCTTACAAGGCTTCTTATGATGTGCATTACCGAGAGGGCCCAGAGATACCTCTCCGATACTCAGAGTGACAAATCCTAATCTTGATCTATGCCAACCCGACAAACACCTTTGGAGATACCTCCAGTGCATCTTTATAATCACCCAGTTACGTTGTGACGTTTGATAGCACACAGGGTATTCCTCCAGTATCCGGGAGTTGCATAATCTCATAATCAAAGGAATATGTATATGACATGAAGAAAGCAATAGCAATAAAACTGAATGAATGGGTCTTGTACATAACATCATTCTCCTAATGATGTGATCCCATTTATCAAATGACAACACATGTCTATGGTTAGGAAACTTAACCATCTTCGATCAACGAGCTAGTCTAGTAGAGGCTCACTAGGGACACTGTATTTTGTCTATATATGTATCCACACATGTATCAAGTTTCCGGTTAATACAATTCTAGCATGAATAATAAAAATTAATCTTGAAATAAGGAAATATAAAATAAAAACTTTATTATTGCCTCTAGGGTATATTTCCTTCAAACACACACCATGATCCCCAAGCCGTGTGCGGCGCCCGGTCTCCCTCCAGTTCTAGTTTCTCCTCCGTGCATATCCGTTGTGCTTGGCGAAGCCGTGCGGATAGTTTCACCAGCTCCATCACCGTGCCGTCATGCTGCTGGAACTCATCTACAACTTCGCCTCTCTTGCTGGATCGAGAAGGCGAGGACGCCATTGAGTTGAACGTGTGCTGACATCGGAGGTTCCGTACGTTTAGTACTTGATCGAGACAGATCATAAGGTGTACGACTACATCAACCGCGTTGATAAACGCTTCCTCTTAGCGATCTACAAGGGTATGTAGATGCTCTCCCCCTTTCGTAGCTATGCATCTCCATGGATAGATCTTGCGTGTGCATAGAATTTTTTGCTTTCCATGCAACGTTCCCCAACAAAAGAGACACAAGACAACCAGCAACGCGGTGACCATCGTTGGGCCTCCACCCTCCCCCGCCTTGATGTGCGACTAGCTAGAGCATGGCCTACTTGGAGAACAACAACATCATGGAGGTCGACGATGCCATGAAGGTGATCGTGAGCGCCAAATGTGCACAATACACCCTTATTGCCACTACCATCAAGCTTTGAGGGGCACCTGCGACGTGCTGGGAATGAAAGAATTCACTTGCGCACATGCGGGGTTTAATTCAAGATCAATGCAAACAAGTATTGCAGAGCTTTTGAACAATTAAATCATAGAAATGCAAGTGGCTCTAGAACATGTAAGTTCTTTCTTATTGCAATGTTCACTTGCCCACATGCGGGGTTTGATGTTTGCTACCTATGTTGCGTATCTATTGCATAGATCTTTGGCATTCTTAGGAGGGAGGGTGGAGGGCATTCCATTTGGTTCATTGTTACCAATTGCTCAGCATGTGCCCCAAGTGACAAACTCATGTAGCATCCCTCAAGAACTCAAGTGCTTCCACAGAGAAGCAAAATTTGGATGGTGATGTTTGAAATATTGAATTTGAATTGTCTTTGAATTATATGTGCTGTAATATTTATATTTGAATATTGTGATCCAAGACAAATATGAAGTATATAGATGTTGTAGAAGAAGAGACAAACTAGAAGAACAAATTTGGTTGATGGCTGTCAGATGCATATATGGGGGTGACAATTTTTTTTTTTGAGAATATATGGGGGTGACAGATGAGTAGAACCCTTGGAGATGATCTAAGGTGCACTATCAGCTACTATATACTTGTCTAGTCCAATCTCCA